>NC_137454.1:106964030-107564030 GCF_964235325.1 Thermobia domestica | reverse complement strand
ATGCCGCGTTCAAAAAAAAAAAAAAAAAAAAAAATCTCCAATAACTTCTGTCCTTAGCCAACTGGATACAGTTTCTACTTTGTATTCCTATTTCTGCCAAATCCATCTTAATATTGATTAATATTGTCCTCCCATCTGCACCTAGATTTTCCTAATGGTCGTTTAACTATTAGATTTCCAGTTAAAACTTTGAAAGCGCTCCTACTTTCTTCCATTCTGGTTACGTGTCCTGCCTGCCTGAGTCTCAACAATGTTTGGTAAATCTTCAGAAAATTGAAGTCATTTTTACCATTAACCCTAAATAAATTTCTATCGAATTTTATATATTTCATCACTTTCGGGTAGATTATACAACATAATCAGACCACACACATAGGCTAAATAAAAATGACACAAGTATAAAATGGAAAAAAAAATGGCACGATAAATTACTTGCTTGTTTTTATGTAAAGCATCCTTCTATTGTTCATTAGTCCTCTGTCTCTACACTCAGCGGTCGAAGTGAGACGGTATGCGGTGGTATGCCATACCACCTCTGGTTTTTCTGTGATGCCATAATGCCTCTGATTTCTTAGTGATGAAGACATACCATCACTGGAAAGTAGATATGCTTAATACATTCATTTTTATACATAGTAATTGTCGAATAGCTTTGCGTATAAAAAGATTTTATTTTTATGTAGAAATAATTTCTAAGCTGACAACACCGACGTTTTGTTCTATTTTCCTTACCTTTTGTTTTTAAAATGAAGTATCTTCAAAGAAGATTACCTAGTTTATATTTTGGTTGCCATATTGAATTCTTCGTTTCTTATGTATGTTTGTGTCTTCTTACTGTAACGCATATAAATGTCGTGTTTTGAACATGGGCGGTTGGACCTTCCGGGGATTTGGAATACCCCACAATCGAGAGGGGATGCGGGAATTTTCTCACAGGAAATAATTAATATCCTCATTCGGTTTTTCAGCATTTTTGTGTATAATTCTCTGTAATACAACATAAGGGGGAAATTTTTTAACTATTTTTTTTAGAAAGTTGTTGGTGGGGGATCAAAGTCTCTCCATGTTCCTTCCTTCCTCTCTAATTGTGTAAATAGAAATGCAGTTTTTTAGGCAACATGCCCTCACTGTATTGTGACATTTATATAGCCGGTATGTCGAGTCAAAATCGTAATAATACTTACCGCCTCTGTTTTTTTTCCACTTCGAACACTGTATACACTCATATTCGTATTTGTGGTTAGAGTAAGCCAGTTCTACTTATTTTTCAAGTGTAAAAAGTTAGTCTCTCTAGAAAATTTATAATGAGATACTAAACTTCAAGAGCTTCATATTCGCCATATGTAAGCCTTCAAACTAGCCGCTTTCGTAAAAGTAAAGAAAGAAAGAGAAAAATATTAGAATTGTGCAACATTTTAAGAAGAGATTAATTCTGTGATATATGAATTGAAAGATCACTATTGCGAATATAGATAATTTTTTTTTAAATCTCTACATCCTAAATTAATAATTTTAATTTCTGGTTTGAGAATAATCTGTCTTTGTTTGGGGTAGTTAAAAATTTCACTATTTAATTTAGAATTTAGGGTCTAATTTCTCATAGTAGGTACTTTATCCGTGTTGCTAAACATTAAAAGAGTGAATGAATCGTTTCCTGTTATTACCTTTTTGTTGTCGATGACATTTTCAGGGCAAGCAAAGCATTTTAGAAAAGAAATTTGAAACAAAAATTTCTTCTCTTCTCACTAAAATACAACTTAAAGCGATTATTATGAGAAGTTATAATCTTCAATCAAACTGATAATTAATAAAAGTAAAGTAAAAATAAATAAAATTAAGGAAAACAATAAAAAGTTATAAAATTAATGAGTTAATAAAATTCTCGTGTATTTCTTAGTTGTATGAGAAAAAGTTTTTATAATATATGGACGTATAACGCATTATGCTGAATATCCATTTTACATGGTTTTCGAGGGAAAAAAAAAAACACTGATTAAAAGTGTTGTTCACGAGACGAGATGTCTCGTACCGGAAACGAAATGAGAGTCGAGACGAGACGTACACTCATGTCCAAAATGATTGTCGCATATCTATAACTGTATTCTTGTAAGAATATAATTTGATAATGATTTTGCAGGGTACTTTTAATACTGATGCTATGTGTATAATCGGAAAATTTATATTTGTGATAAGTTTCAAAGGAAAAGAATTATAAATACGAAAATGAGAAAGAGTAAAAGAAAATGTTGCTATATGGACAAGAAAGTTTTATTTTCGTTTTATTGTTCTTATTTACTGGTGCTTTGACATGAAATTTGCCACATACATGTTTTTGCCGATTATAGACATACTAACATTATAAGAAATACCAGGCGGATTCATTATCAAATTATATTCCTACAACAACATATTTATAGACATGCGACAATAATTTTGGACATGAGTGTACATTTTCAAATTCGAGATGGAACGAGAAATGCGGTCATTCTCATCTCGTTTTCGAGATGAAAAGTTTCTCGAGTTTTGTTAGCAACACTAGTTTATCCAAGTTTTTGATCTTAGTGTGATAATTCATATATAAAAGATATAAATCGATAAATTGATTGTACGAACACAATGAAGAGCACTTATTAACGTTAAAAAATACGCAAGTCATTGCACAATATAATCCCAATAATAAATATGGCTTAAATGTTGGTATATCACACCTTTCGGGATCTTTTCGTGACGTGAAAGGATTATGATAACTTCTACATAAAATGAAGAAATAAATCAAGGCATAATTTTTTGAATGTAGTTTTAAAAAAAACGAGGAGAGACGAGAAAAACTTTTTTCGAGAATCGAGACGAGACGAGAGTGAATTCTTCTAGAGTCGAGATGAGATTAGAATTCTACAAAATATTATGAGACGAGACAAGAAACTTTATTTCTCGTCTCTTCTTATCTCGAGGGAACACAATCGGTTAATTTTTGAATCATTACGAATTTTTACACGATTATCAATTAAAAATTAAATCCTACAAAATTAAAAATTACATCCTACCATAGAAAGTTGCAAGGATTTAGATCAGATGATAGATTTGACCACACCATACCTTTACTGTACATTTCGGAGTAACAATAAGACAATACACAGTTGTCATACACCTCCTCCAAATCGATTCGCATCTTTTGAAATGCCATCCAGGTAGAAACAACAAAAATCCGTATCGATAAGTATACCAAAGGAAAAGGGGCAAACTGATATATGATAACATTCAAATGGTATTTCCATTGAAAAACAACCTCAAAAATTATATATGTGGACATTACACACAAAACAGTCACTTTTTCAGGTGTAGGAAATTATTAAGAATAGTATGTGGATCCTCTTAGGCTCAAAATTGTTCATTTAACCTATTATGTATATGGAAGTGGAAGTGTGACTTATCAGTAAAATATTTTTTGCTTCTCGCCATGTTTCATGTCTAGTACTGTGATGAATGCTTATGCGAAACACAACCACCTTTCTTTAGTATTTGGGGTGAGTGGTTGGTTAAGCTGAATTTTGAATTGATAGGCAATAAATCAGTTTGGTAGTCTTTCCTCACAACATACCCATCAACTGTACCAGTGTTATATATAAACTTTTCTTCTATTTGAAGCGACACCTCAAAATCCTCGACAATCCTTTCGAATCGCGGTTCGCACTGATGGTCTGAACTATGTTCTTTTCTTTCATCCAAAATGGTGCTAGTCCTCCCAAATTCATTGGCCAATCGCAACACTATGTACTTAGTGCTAGGTCCATCATATACATGGAAACGCACACGGTATTTCCTCTGTGCGGTAAGGAGAGAGGTGCCAGTTGAGCAATAGTGTTACAATGAATATCTTTTGTTTCGTACAATGTTGTTTAATTAATGTCGGAACTTCTTATACGATGTTACAGACATTGGCTATCAAATGAGTTTTGTCACTTCACTTCTCCAGTGGAATGTATTCTTCTTCCAAACGGTGTCAAATACGTTCCCTGAAAAGATAGGAAATGTATCTTGAATAATAATAAAAACACCCTGTATGTATTCTCAAATGGTGGGTTACTGGAATCTCTGCAATAAGTTTCGAATGTAGAAGCAAGAAAATATTTGATTTCCTATTAAGATGTGCATAGCATACAAGAATATTTTACTTGTCCAGTGAACAAAGTAATACATTTTGAGCTTAGTAATAGTTATACAATTGGATCTATCGATTTTGTTGGACATGGAACCACTTTTGTTGAGGAAAAAGAGCCTGCTATAAAACATTCAAGACCGTCATACTTTTACTGTCTTAAATAACCTGTTGTACGTAGACGGAACCAATACTTACGGGTTGTTGATAGCTGCTACTTCTGGTACAAAAACCTATATTTCACTTCTTCTTCAAGAGAGTAAATGTAATTGGGTCACGCCACATCGACCCAAAACTTTCTGTCTGCATGGAATTGTTAAGTTCGGTAGCTTGTCTTTGGTGTTTCCAGTTGTACAAAAAAAGTAAAAGTTTTTAAAATGTCAGAACTGTTTTACTTTTCATTTCCTCAAGAAAGGAAAGAAATAGATCATTAAATAAGTCATTATATCTTGCACACACCCCAAAAAAGTTGTTTACAACAAATATCTTTACTTAATTTATAAAGGGGATTATTTTTTTCCTTCCTTAAGTTTAATTCATGTCTTTTCTTCGAAAAGTTTTGCATCATACATGTATAAATTCAATATTAATTAAATTAAATTTGGTTATTAATTGCTAACATTTTACAACTTACTAACTTTATGGAATATAGAACCCAGAAGTCCAATGATTTCAGTCCTTAGCCAACTGGATCCAATTTTTATTGTACTAGCTGAACCTGCGCTGTCTACACAGTGCATCATTCACATATGAACATGAATCTCCTTGCTATTCTTCACAACATCTGTTCATGTCCCTTTACAGACACAAGTGAAAGACGTCTTGATAAAAATCGGCAAGGGGTACCATAAAGGGGAGATTTTTCGATTATTTTTTCAATATCTCGCACCGTTTGCAAGATTTCAGCGTACTTCAAGTTGGAGTTTCTAATGCATGTACGATCAGTGTTTTCTTTCTTCTTGCATACAGTATCTATTAAGCAAATACATTACACACACATAATTAATTATAATATCAGTGATATGTGGGGTTCATTCATACTCCAAACAATAAAGATTCATCTTAGACTAGAGAAATCTTTACCCTTTGTTTTTCATGATCATTTGGCCATGAAACAAACGCCGGAAAGATAAACTAACCCCATATACAAATATGTGGTGTTGGAATGTATAACTCGTAGGATATGATTCTTTACTTTTTAAAATTTCAATACTTCTAGTGTACCTCTAAAAAATGTAATAAAGAAATAACGACTACTTTTTAAAATATTCAATTACAACTTAACAATCTACACAAAATTTGCAATCGATCAGTGAAAACGGCATCTTCCTTGAGATTATGGTTTCCGAGACAGCATTGTCAAAAGAATTGCCCACAAACATATAAACCTAGCATTTTAACATATAGATTCTTATTTTAGCGAGCCTCATCAAATATTGTACTTTCACCTGCGCCTAGGTTTATCTAATGGTCTTTTCCAGTTAAAATTTCGAGAAAATCCCATATATATACTACTTGCATGAGTTAATGTTTAGATAGAGTTAGGCCTAACACTTAAGCTTAACTTCATATGGAATTTTTTTGCTTACCTACAACAACAAACTCACTAAGGAATCTTCACATTAGAACACGCATGATAGGTGCTTCTATTAGTAATCTATATAATTTCATTTCATATGAAGTTTGTTCACACTAAAATCTAACATAAAACTTTCCTAAATTTTCTCTACTCACACGCTGTTACCAAAATGATTGCTTTAGTGTCAAATCATTCTTACTGGTACGGTGATGCAGTAGTTTGAGTTCAAAATGTAACTCTCAGCCTGTATTAATAGTACAAGACCTAAATGCAGTAGCGATTAATATTTTTATATACTAGCTGAGAAATACGTTCTTCGCACGGAGAGGACAGATTTATGGGAAATATTTGAATTCCCTTCCCCTCTTTGAATGTTTATTTGAATTAAAGTTTAATGAAAATATACAGAAGATACTTGACATTTGAAACAAATGTTGAAATACCCTACTCCCTCAAAATACACCTTTAATCAAATTGATATGATTAGAAGCCCAGCATGAAGTGAGTATTAACTATCTTATAAAAGGCATTTCAAATGGATCAGACGTTTTCCCGACCACAAAACTATGAATTCGTTACGAATTTCAGTCATTTTTTATATTTTATTTTTCACTCACCCACTCACCATCCTCTGTCGATGGGATGAACTTAAACTTAAGAGGTATTAAAAGCATCACTATACATTTCAGTGACCCCGAAAACTATGGACTACACACTAATATCGTCGTTTTGCATTATTTTTACATGTCACTCCTTCCAAATCGCATCCCTTGGGATTTTACTCTCACAGTATTTTTTCAAGATTGAAAGTCACATGTCTACCAAGTTAGGTTAAAATTACTCCAGACGTTCCGAAGTTACGCTGAAATATATATTCATACACATATAAAAATATTATGTATAGATATAGATATGTGAGGAACGACTTTGGCGCTGCCCCTGTAAATTCCCAATCCAACTGACATGCTCGTTCATACCTAACTTCGGATTATACATCCTCGTAATTGTAACCTAATAGCTTGACGAACCCAAACTATGGATTCAACACTAATCTATCTTTTGAAACATTTTATTTTTCACACATTCTCACTCCACATAGTGATGGAGGCTGAACTTGGACTTTCAACGCTATCGGGATTGTATTATTTATCTCAGCAACAACGAGAACTACGGACTCGACTAATATAAGTCATTTTCGATTATTTTTGCATGTCAACCCCTTCCTTCCACCCCAGAAATGCTAATGGCAGTTAAATGCAGACTCCAATGATATAGGAAGTGTCGGAAATCAATTTAAGGACTTCGAAATCTATGGATTTTATGCTAATATCATCCGTTTTCGATCATTTTATATGTTACTCCTTCCCACTCTCCCTAGATGTGCTAGGGGGTGTTATTCCTACTGAAGGATGAACGTACAGATCATCGAAACTGCTACCAATCAACTTAAGGACTCCGAAAGCTATGGGTTCGACACTAATATAGAGCATTTTTAATTATTTTTACATTCATAATTTCAACAGCTCAGAGTGGCAATGCAGCTGAACTTGAACTTAAATAGAACTGGAGTATCACTCTTTATCTAAACAACTCTAGAAACTATGGATTTGACTGATATCGGTCTTTTTAAAAATCATTTTTATGTCTATCCTTCCCACTCCCCCTAGGACTGTTTGGGAGGGTATTACTGGGAGCAGACTTTGGACTTAGAGGGCACCAAAACTGTCATCAATCAACTTAAGGACACCAAAACTATGGATTTGACACTAATATCGGTCATTTTCAATTATTTTTCATATTACTATCTCCTCTCAGGAATACTAATGGGTGCAGAGTTTAAACAGAATCGGAAGTGTCCCTGCTCATCTCAGCAGCTGCGAAAACTACAGATTCGACAGTAATATCTGTCGTTTTTATATCTCACTTCTACTCCTCTAGGTGTGTTAGTGAGTCTTAGCTTTACTGGGAGCTAAACGTGGACTTTAGGGGCATGGGAACTGTCACCAATCATTTCATGAACCCCGAAAACTGTGGATTGGTCGTTCTGGATCCATCGTCGTTCCGATCATTTTTATAACTTCCCCTCCCATTCCTCCCTAGGTGTGCTAGTGGATCTTACCCCGGCAGTACTCTTTTCCCGATTGCAAGTAATATATGTACCAAGTTTAGTTAAAATTGCTCTAGTAGTTACAGAGCTATGCTGGAACATATATACACATACACATCCGTTTATATACATGTAAAAATTAACCTCAAAAGTGGCATGGCCATTGATTTTGTGCTCTGAACAACACCAGTTCTTTTAGGGAAAAGTTACGAAGAGTTTGCAGGGGAAAGCCGCCAAATTCACAAAATAAGAATCGGCACAACGGGGAGTAACCATACAACCGGAAAGATGTGCCGAAGTGGCATCGAGCAAATGGGGACACTAGACGTATATATTAGAACAATTACAATTCTTTCTTGCTTCTTAACAAGAAGATCTAAAGTTTGAATTCTATGGCCTCCCATCCCGGCAAAAAAGTCTTCTCAGGATTTTTCTCAGTCTTAGTATGGTAATTTTCGGTTATATATGTCTCGAATGTGTATAACCATAATTCATTTATCCTAATTATTCTTACAACCATTGAAGACCTAAGTACCACTTTGCAACAACTGTTATTCTAGGATGGTATCTAAGACACTATTTGAGGTCCACAGCTCACAAAATTTACCCTATCCTCCAAATACTGACTCGTTATAGAGACACTTTTAATATCATTGACTGAAGCAAGAGCATCTCCATTATTCCGAAAGATACAACATATTCCTGGCATTTCTTTTTCTGAACCATTTGGTAGACCTCCAAATAATGGTGGTTCAATGGTGGTCAAAATAATTGTCTACAAGATTTATAAAGGCTAAAATCTTAAATAGGTTGAAAAAATGGAGAAATAATCACCGAAAAAATTGAAAGAAGTGACACTAAAGCACTGGAAAGTCAGTGACCAAATTTGGCGTTGTGAAGATTGAAGTAGAGTGCGAGAAAATCATTGGTTAGTGATAATTCAACTGAAGTGAGTGAACAAATCTCAACTTTAAGTCAAATGTATCAATTATTACTAAGCATTAAAAATGAAATAAACGATATTAAGGGTACCAATAAAAAAAAACTTGAAGAAGAGTTAGACAAATCTTTAAATTCTGTACACGAAAAAGTTAGACGAAAACTTTAACCTCATAAGGAGCCAAAATGAAGAACTGAATAAATGCAAGGACGACATCAATGTTTTGAAAAACAAAAATTTACTGTTAAACAAAATAGATAAATTAAGAGTTGAATTAGACGAAATAGACCAATACAATAGGAGAAACACAGTTGAAATTCATGGGTTTCCACTCCTACCTAACGAAGATGTTAATGAAAGTCAAAAAGGTTGGTGGTGCAATTAATATTGATGTAACTGAAAATATGATCGATGTTTGTCATAGATTTAAAAAATCACCTAATCAGCCAAATCCAGGTATCATCCTAAAATTTGTTCAGCGTTCAGACAAGGGTAGGTTTATTAACAAAGAAAAATCAAAAGAAATTTATCCTGTAAAGATCTCGGTTTATCTATTGGAGGTCCTGTCTATATTAACCATAGTCTAACATTGCATAGGCGAATAGTCTTTAGTGAAACTAGAAAGGTTAAGAAAGAAAAAATTATGACTGCTTGTGGATAGACTATGCTGGTAATATCCGACTAAAGAAGAAAGCTGATGATACTTTTGTATATAAACTTAACACATTTGAAGAAGTAAGACATCTGACATAAATGCATGAGTGAAAGCCATAATTTGATATATTTAAATTATCAGAATGTTAGATGTATACGTAGTAAACTTACAGAATTATATGCAAATATTGCAGCTTCAAGCTTTGATATGGTATTACTAACTGAAGCTTGGCTGTGTGAAGGTATATACGATAGTGAATTTATTGACCAAAGATATAATGTTTTTCGGTGTGATAGGACTCATAGTCGGTGATGTACTTATAGCTATTGTAATCTGAGGTATTCACAACAGTAAATTGTATTGAAGTTCTTTGTCTAAGAGTTACAATATCTAGAAGAAGTTTTTATATAGTATTGGTATACTTTCCACTGAATAGTAAACTAGGAACCTATAATGATTTCTTCCAAAAATTAGAGGAAATCTATGACATACATGATCAAAATTTGCTTGTTGTTGGTGATTTTAATATATCATCTGTTGCGGATGCTGATTTTGATTTATTGCAGGTATAACGATACGTGTATTTTTCTACTTGTATTTCAATATCTTTCGGCAGAATGTACTTCAAATTCATGCACAAGCTATTTAAGAAAAGGAAAAAGAAATATATATATAACAGAATATATATAAAATGTAATTGTTTTGCGGTTGATATATGTTGCTGTTTTATGTTATAAATATAGATTCGTTGTCATAGCAACGAAATATAAATATAATATAATTCCGGAACCATCTTGTATAAACTACATGCACAATTTTTAAGGTGTATAACTGTTTAATTTGTTACACGATGTAATAAAAGGTAATATATTGATACAGTGTACGAAATGGTTTTTAATGAATTAGTAGCCTAGTAATTGCTATAAAAATTTATATGAACTGTGGGACTTTAAGTTTCATCGTTATACAGGGTGGGTCTGTTTGTAATATGTTGACAAATTTCATTTCTTTATATAATTTAACATCACATAATTTAATAAGAAATATGTACGGGAAAACTTTAGACTTGGTTTTGTCTAATTTTGGAGACGATATTAAGCTAACTAGAAATGTGACTCCATTATTGGCAGAAGATAATCATCATCCATTCCTTAATTTTAATATTAATCTTGGAAATTTAACACCAGGCATAAAACATAGCTCAAGTACTTTGTTTAATTTTAGTAAGGCCAATTTTTATAACCTTTATAAACAATTTGAGCTACAAAATTTAATGCATCTATATAATATAAATGATGTCGATAAAGCTATCAATTATGTTTACGATGTTCTTAATAGTATTATTGAAAGAAATGTGCCGAAAAGGAAATTATCTAAGAAATATGAATATCCATGTTGGTTTACATCAGAAATTATTAATACATTGAAAGAAAAGTATTATTATAGGAAACACATTAAAACTTCCGACTATAATTTAAATAAAATTAAGGAATTGCGTAGAAAACCAAAAACGTTAATTAAGAGGGCTTATGCTTTATATATAAATCAGTCAGAAATGGTATTGAAGGATAATCCTATTTTTTTTTTTTTTTTTGAATTATATTAAAAATAAGAAGAATCAAAATTTAGAAATAAGTCATATGACTTACAAAGGTAAAATAGTTACAACAGATGCGGAGATAGCTTACAACTTTGCTCAATATTTCAAAAGTGTTTATTCTCCTCAGCCTTCTGATTACGATATTATCTCCCATACCAAGTCAATCATACCGTATTTTTTGACGGTAAATTCCATTTCTGAATGTGAACTTAAAGAGACTATTAAAAAGTTAATAAAATCTTCCAAATCAATGAGCCCGATCTATTGCCAACTTTCCGGATCCTGGGTTTTTGGGGCATTTTTTAGACTTTCAGTCAAGCAGCTACTGCATCGTCACTATTTATCCTAGGATCATGGTTCATACCTCATTCTCTTCAAATGGTACCACTTGCATGCTCATACCATATACCAGGAGCGGGAAAAATGATGTCGAAGGGAACATTTCGGAGGGAAAAGTTTTTCGCACTTTGGGCCCCTCTGGAACGGCCCTGTGTGAACGTAGCCATCTAAAAACAAATCTGATAAATAGTACTTGGTATACTGAATGTGTGTGCCAAATTTCAAGTTTCTATCTTGAATACTAAGGGCGGGAGAAATTTTATCAAGAATTCCCACAATGCCCCAAATTACCACAAAACACTATGATCTCAGGGAAAAACTTTCCTGAGACATCCCTAATTACCCTAGGGTCATGTATCGCCCATCATTCTCTTTAGAATAGAACTGCCTTTCAGGCGGTACCATTCACATGTCTCCATCATGTATCTAAGGCGGGAAATTCCCGAAAAAGGGATTTTTGGTCGAAATGTCCTTTTTTTCAACTTTTAGCCCCTCTAGACCCCCCCCCTGTTTTAACGCATAAATCTGAAAAAAATCTGCTAAATACTACTCGGTGGACTGAATGTTTGTGCACAATTTCAATCTTCTAGGTGCAAAAATAAGCCCGCCAAATATATATATATATATATATATATATATATATATATATATATATACCGACAATGCCCCATATTCCCCTATACAGAAGTATATTTTGATAAAAATTCCCTGAGACATCCCTAATTACCCTAGGGTCATGTTGCGCCCATCATTCTCTTCAGAATAAAACTGCCTTTCAGACGGTATGACTCACGTGTCTCCATCATGTATATGAGGCGGGAAAATCCCGAACAAAGGGATTTTTGGGGTAAAAATATCCCGTTTTTCAACTTTTAGCCCCTCTGCCCCCCCTGTTTTAACGCAGAGATATGATAAATACTACTAGGTAGACTGAATGTTTGTGCACAATTTCAATCTTCTAGGTACAAAAGTAAACTCACCAAAAAATATTGAAATAGGCTTAATAAATGAAAACATATATTTTAGAATTATGACGTCATCACCTCCTATGTCTCGACGCAGGAAGGTGTGAAACCATACGTAAGGTCTTCTACAATGCCTCTGGACTTGAAAAACAAAACAAAACAAAACAAAAAAACCGGACGAAAAAGCTCAAAAAGTAGAGTTATAACGCAATGTACCATGAAAAACGCGTATGGTACAAATTGTACCATGGGATCCCCAAAGGCCAAAAATCTGGAAGATTAGTAAAATTAGTCCAATACTTAAGAAAGAAAATGCTAATAGTATTGAAAATTATAGACCAATATCTCTAATTTCCACGGTAGCTGAAATATTTGAGCATATCCTCCATAATAGAATATCTCATCATGTCAAACCTTACATATCTAATTTTCAACGTGGATTTTATCCACGGAGATCGACTGTTACTAATTTATTTATATTTATACAGTATATTGCGGATTCCCTTAATAATGGTTTTTTCTGTGGATGTAGCTTATACGGATTTTGCGAAGGCCTTTGATAAGCTAGATGTATTACTTGCAAAATTATTTAATTACGGCTTTTCAAAGCAATGATTAAAAACAATATGTGGTGTACAATAATCATAATTCTCCATTATTTGATGTTAATTCGGGTATACCACAAAGCTCTCATCTTGGATCTCTTTTCTTTCTACTGTTTGTTAATAATTTACCTCTGTATTTGAACATTCACACTGCTTATTATGTGCGGATGATATGAAATTATATAAGGAAATAAGAGAACATGATGATGTTTGAAAGCTTTAGAGGGATTTGAATAACTGCTATTTATGGAGTGTTGAAAACAAGTTACATTTTAATATAAATAAATGTAATGTGATCATATTTTCTAGAAATAGAAACCCTATACATTATGATTATACTTTAACAAACACTATTCTTAATAGAGTTCAGGATGTAAATGATTTGGGTGTCATTGTACATACCAAATTGTGTTTTAATGCACATATACAAAAGGTTGCCAATGAAGCTTTCAAATCCCTAGGTTTTGTGATAAGAAGTACTAGAGATTTTAATAATACATATGTCATTATTATGTTATTCAATTTTCTAGTACGAAACAAACTTGATTATGCAAGTATAGTTTGGACACTGTATTATAAGCAGTACATTACAAAAATTGAACGGATTCAGAATAAATTTCTGAGATACTTCTATTACAGAACTTATAGAATGTGCAATTAAAATATCGCATGCAACTCTTCTAAGGTTATTTGATGTTGGAACATTATCTGCTAGACGAAGGTATTTTCAACTTATATTTCTTTTTAAGTTAGTAAATGGAATTCTTGATAGTCTTGAGTGTTTAAAATTTATTAAATTTTAATATTACACATAACTGTTTAAGGACAAGATTGCCATTTATTTGTAAAAGATCCAAAACCATTGCATATTTGAATACACTTTTGATAAGAATGTGTAGATTATTTAACAAATTAATATAAAATAACATTGAAATTGATTTTGCTATGCAACGCATTGCTTACAGGTTTAAATGATCTATAACAGTAGTTCTCAAGGTGGGGCCCGTGGAACCTAGCCAGGGGGTCCGCGACGCCTAAAAATTGAAAGTTCTTGTAATAAAATAGAACTCACAGCTGTTATACAAGAACTATTTTTTCAGTTACTAAAAAGAAATCAATAAGAAATTATACCTACGTTTGTAAATTTAAATGTTCTACTTTACTAAATTTCTGCCCTGAAGCCGATCAACTGTTATTTAGGACTACTTCAAGTGAGAGAAATTTCTTTTTTAGGGCACTTTTTCAAAAGCAGTTGTACAGTACATTTACTGCACGACGCCTCAGAATTTCATGGATTTAATCTTCAAGTGGCGGAAAGTTCCAACCAGTACCACCAATTCCAGATTTTTTTTTAAAAAAAAAAGAACAATTAAACGTTCCGATGCTTATAAACATCAAACCTTCCCCCAAATCATGAGATTTAAAAAAAAAAAAAAAAAAGATGAGAAACTGCTCTCAAAATATGTTTCAAGATCCGCCACAACTCTTGACTCAAATTGGTTTGCGTGTGCACTGTGAGTATAAAGAATTGTCTAAAAAGGCATTGCAACATTTGATGACTTTCCCTACCACTTACTTATGTGAGCATACCTTTTCTGCTCTTTGCCGTATTAAAACTTTAAATCGAAATCCTCTTAATGTGGAATCGGTCCTAAGATTGATGGTGACAAAAATTATTCCAAATTTCAATGCAATTATGGAAAAACACAGAGAATTCATTTCTCACATTAGTGCCCCTATGTTTGAGAAAGTTGTTTATCAAGTGGATTTCCTTAATATACATATATATTTCCTTAATAAAGTGAAAATTTATCTTTACTAGAAAACAATCATGCATCTTTAGAATAAATAACTTATTGAATTATTTTTCTTAATCTTTTTCTTGTCAGTGGTAATTCTAATTAGTATATTTTAACATCATGTAAAATTTCAGATAGCATTGCAAGGGGGTCCGCAGATCACTTCCCAAATGAACAGGGGGGCCGCGCTATCGGAAAGTTTGAAAACCACTGACCTATAGTGTAGATATCTCTATATCTATTTATTATATAAGGCAATTTAATTGTAAAATGATAATAATGTAAATCTTTAATATTTTGACAAGCCTTCTATTGTTACTATTTTGAATTTGCTTAGTAACAATATTGCATCTATTAAAAATTGCTTTGATTAGTTAGTTTATGGACTTTGTTATGCTCCTTTACTAAAAGATGGCTTTATAAAATTACTTTAGAAGTATCTCACTGTTCCTGTGCTCATAAAAATCACTATATTACACTTTTAGTGTATCTTCTATTGTTTTTGGTCGTATGTGATTTGGTAGTTTGTTTATGTTCTCTTTCTGGTATTTTATTCATATCTTGCACTCTCACTATGCATTTAGCATTTTGCTATTATGTTTTCTTGTGGATATTTTATTTATCTTTTTTAATTTTTTGTATTGTATATTTGTAGATATAGTATTAATTTTGTAAGTCTGTTATAACTGGGATAAACTCCTATAATAGGCAGCAGTAATAAATAAATAAATAAATGTGCAACCATTTATACATGTACGTTTGTTAGTGCTATATAACTTCCAGGGGTAAGGTTTAACGAAAATTCTTTTCGTTGCCCACCTCAAAATGTGTGAGCCGGCGAGAGAGATAGGAAGCAGAGGCAGGCGAGTAGCACAGAAGGTTAAGGTACTATTTAACTCATTATCGCGTTTGGTATTTAATTCATTATCACTTTAAATACCTCGGAGAAATGCATCAGTATTTACTGACGCATTTACTTAAAATATCTTGGAGAAATATGTATAAGATGTTGCAGTTTGTATAGTGTGTACAACACTTCCCTTAAAAAGGACTATATGATAGTGAAACTTTGTTGGGGCGATGTGAACATAGCTGGAGTCAATAATGGGGCCAATGACGTGTTGTTCTACACCACTCTCCTATTCCTTCACAAAATCTCTTTCAGTGTTGGAAACTTAGATAAAGAGAGAGAAATTTTATTATAACATCTTTCTTTAATTTCTTACTCATAATTGCAATCAAGCATTACTAAAATTTCTATCCAATTTTTAAGCTAAATGAGCTTACTCCCCGAACCTTTTACGTGATGCTTGCGTAGCTATCATAAATATGTTCTTTACCCAGTTACAATATGAAGCATAGAATGTATTAATGTTTAGATGGAGCTTCCTCAAAACTAAAGTGCTGTTCATCTAGGGAGCTAAAGAAAATGTCACTTGTGATTCGAAGTGACGAGCCTCCAATTATGAAGTGCAAACGCTGACCCTCGTGCACACTCGAACTTGGAAACTATGTTGTTTTTTTTTTTAAACTAAATTGTCTGACGTAAAATTTGTTAGCAAGGTCAAAGAAGAAATCTATAGTCAATTGACAGAAAAAAAAGTTAAAAATCGCACCGACTACTTAGTTATAAATTCCATTAACAGTTGGCAGGATATACTGTACCACTAAATAGAATTTTCTACAGCATTTTCTGAATGGTATTGAAGAAATCTACACAACTCTGGTTAAGTGCTAAATACAGAGCTGGATTTAGGTTTGGTGAGGCCCTAAGCTGTTAAAGGTGCTGGGACCTCAGCCTGTGTTCAGCTGTCCTTTGTCGCTGTTTTTTGTGTTGACTATATGCTAAGATAATTTGTGGACCTAATAGGAATCTAAAACTATTTGCATATGACAAAATATGTATTTTATCAAAGCAAACTAATGATATTCTAGAGAGAGAGGCTAGCAAGAGAGATCTCATACTTGGTACATCATAGGAACCTACACAACACAAAACACTGCTGTTGGGCTGTGTAGGTATTATGTACTTGTATTTGTGTTTTATCTTATACTTTGGTAATGTATATCCATTTTTTTCTTTTAACTTTTCTTGAAGAAAGCTGAAAAGAATGAGGCAGTAAATTATAGCTAGTTTATACTTATACATAAATTCGTCACTGGCTAATACGTTTATTGTGGAATTCACGATATTTTGCAGTGCGTAATTCATTCGTACTATTTGACGTTTGCAAACAGGATTGTTAATAACCCAAAATGACGGCAAATAATTTATGCGCAGTAATATCTACTTTCCATTTTTTTTTAAAAAAATAGCTACCTCTCTGCTTTCTTTCCTCGTCGAGACACTTTTATATAACAATAATAATGAATACTTTGGTTACGAGGATTGGCCAAGTATTCGTTGTATTTGTTATAAATCATAGAACAAATTGTTACAAAGGTCCAAAGCGTAATTCTAATATAAATACGGAATTTAAAAAAATGAAATTTCCACGTTTCTATTTTCTAGGGACCTTCGAAAATTAAGCGTGATAAAACTTGGCTCATATGCAGTAATTTTGAAAGTTTCGTAATGTTATCTCTGATAGCAGTTCATGAAGAAAATAGTCATTTCTATGCTAAAATAAGCAAAATATATTTACAAGTTTGTTCTATTTTATTATTATTGCTCAGCCTCTAAACATGAGCATCTCTGGCACGTTAAAGTTGAGGATGACAAGATCAGAGAATGCATATCACTAAGTAATATTTTTTGTTAACGATGTTGAAAATCTATGGCGTCTTTAGCTTTTAGCCCAATGATTATAAATATGGGAGTTTCTTTTTTAAAAATAAACTGGAGTTTTAATGATTTGCTTTTTACTGGTTTCTTCTTCAAGTCTAATTAATTTAAAATTTCAAAATAAATTTATTATGTACGCATTCAATATAATTCAAATTCAAATTGATTTTTAAATATTAACCTGTATCGTCCGGATCACATTTGACCAGTCGCGCAAATCTGTCTTCAACATTAAGGAGAGGGGACGGTAAGACCGTTACCATACATATATATATGTTGTAAGGATCCCCACATCATAACAGAAGCACATGTTAATACGAAAAGTGTTATTGATTACAAACAATGAAGCAGACGAGAAATTAACACGGAAGACACCGAGGGAAGCCGAAAGGAAACAGACCTCAGGAAGGGACCCGAAGAGGACAAATAAAAGAGGGACCACCATAAGGAGCTGGTATCAGTCGACCAACTGATCAACTAACCATCACCTGCTCTGAGGTCACATTGAACTAGGAGTACACCTTTCCTAAACCCTATGTCGCACTGAACTAGGGATCCCAACTACAACTGAAACCTCGCGAGGCTGCCGTGAGCTGAGGGGGTTGTCCACAAATCTCACCTACAAACCTTGCTAGTGTTCTGGACAGTGACGACGCCAGAGGGGGGGCAAGGGGGCAAGTGCCCCCTAGTAGCTACTTCTGCCCCCCTGACTGCCACCTAGACTGCCCCCCCAGACTCCTACAATCTTTAAACATTCTACATGTAGTGTTTCATATCAGTATCATAACCAATCTAATTGTCAAATTGTATTCTACTTTCCATTTATTTACTACGTGGCAGATTAGTCCTCAAGCTTTCTTCTTTGAGCATATGGGTATGCACACATATCGTCGACAGCGTCACAAAGTGTCGTATCTCAAAAAAATCGAAAATTGAGATATTTTACTGTGTAGTTGCATACACTGACTTCTACAATTTCCCAAAACGACACATCTGTAATGTGCGTTGTTTTGACGGTGGTGATGACGTCACTGTGTCGTATCTTAAGATGAAGCATATAAACCATTTTCACAAACAGTCGTACCTTGAGTTACGACAGTTTGTGAGCAACAGATCTTTCGCAACTGGACAGATACGCCTATACTCAAAGCAATTTGTTTATATATACAAAGTGGCCCAAAAGTAGGTATACAGTCCCGTACTGATAAACTCATTGCTTTTTATGTCATTTCTTATTTTTATCCATCAGGTAGACTTAGTTTCTTTATCATTTGTTCCTAATGTATTTTTACTTATATCTTAAGCTCGGAACAGCCGAAGCAAATAAACTTATAAGCTAGAATGTTATACTTGATCAATGCGGGGCTGCATACATATATCTATATTTACACGGTATGGGGCGTTCTCAGGTTGCGGATCGACATGACATGACATTTTTGAGTTTTACGTCCCACGTTTTTGCCGGTTAGGCTAAATGAGAAGGTGATTATGAGAAATGAATGAAATGATGGAATGAAGAAAGTGGGAGGAAACGGGAGAACCCCGAGGAAACCCACGCACACGCTGTTTGTCCACCACAAAGTTCACTTGGCGGGAGCAGGGTTGGAACCCGCGACCCCGTGAACCAGAGGTGAACGCTCTACCACTGAGTCACCGCGACCCCAGGTAGCGGATCGAGGAGAAGGCCTTTAGATATAGAGGTTAGCTGCGAAGATACTGAATAAGCAGTCGCGGGCAGACAAGGAGTGGCCCTCCAGCTTAGGGATTTGGGTGAGCCTAACAAACTCATCCTGTAATAGAAAAAAAAGACACTTTTTCAGAAACAATCACAGAAGCCTCGGACCAAGACTGATAACTTGGCACGACATCAACAAAAGAAAATGGATATGAGATTTGGAACATGGAATATTAGAATTCTTTATAGGGAGGCACGTTAAAATCCTTAACGAATGAGTTAGATAAATACAGGATGGACCTAGTAGGAGTTCAGGTTGGTTCCTATGATGGGGTATGCGGTGCAAACACGTAAGAATATCAGAGAAATTTCTCTCCGAATCTTTGAATCTAAACATGGACAAAATGAGGGAAATTCAGTCCACAGTGCTATAAGCACATCTATTAAGCACTGTGGCAGTAATTTTGTACCCTCGCAACTTGACCCGATTGTTAAACTGGCAAGGAAAAAGAACCCATATACCGTTCATTGTATTGACAGAAGCGATGTATGAGACTAGATGTCTGTCCCAATGTTTTTGTATTCAGTCAGTTAGACGTGACGAAAATGGAGATCCAATCAATTGGACGGAAATGCGCGAAGTGAAAGTAAACAAAGACTATCCAAACTGCATTCAGTTTAAGACAAGTCATTTTGAGGACACTTACATAACTATTTTCCTGAAAAGAACGCAGATTGAATCCACCAGATAGAAGTTCCTACTTTGCAGACTTGTCAAAATGACTGTGATATATATAAAGAGAGAGAGAGATACGTAGCGTATAGTACCACACGAATGTGTTACTTGTAGCATACGCGAAAGTAATTCAATTTATGTTTACGCTGCAAAAGTTTCATTGAAAAATACTTCATGTGCAGACGTTACTTATTTGTTAGTTACAAATTTTACTTGAAATAAGCTTAATTAATAATCATATTAGGTAGGTCTAATATGAAAACAGCAACGAAATACACAATGTAATGTAAAATAAGTCAGACATAACAAATATGTCATTTTTGGTATGGCAAATAGCCGCCCCCCCGAAAATGTATCTGCCCCTCCTTTGCCCCCCTAAGAACTTAAAGCTGGCGTCGTCACTGGTTCTGGATACTGCCATGAGCGGAAGGAACACCCTGCAAAACATCGATATCCCTTCATCTGGTCATTAAGGAAAGACACTACGTATTCTTTGTAAATCAAAGACATTTTGTATTTAGGAGTTTTTGTAATAAAATTGGTGAAGGGGAAACAGATTCGATCGGTCTGTTATTTAGTCTCTACCTGTAAAATCATTGCGATATATATAATTATTATTATTTAAGCAATGTTCAAAATATTTATGAAGTTGAAAAACAATGCTGTGGACCAGGCATGCAACTCTATTTTCCTTACATAAGCGACTAAAGAAATAAAATACTGTATATGCAGTGGTATAAACACATTTCCGGAATTAATATATATATATCTTTGTTTGAATCTCAGGGAGGGAGATGTCTTCGGAGGGATGAAAAGTAGCACTAAAATATATTGGTAACATATATTGAGCAATATTTGGGAAGATATCCGATCAAAACAGCGCAAGGACGAAAACAGCGCATGAACAAAAACCGCGGACAGACAAAAACAGGCGCACGCAAATACCGCGTGGACAAAAACAACGCATGGACAAAAACCACAGAAGGACAAAAACAGCGCATAAACAAAAACCGCGCAAGAACAAAAACAGCGGTTGCAAATACGGCGTGGACGAAAACAGCGCATGGACAGAAACCGTGCAAGGACGTAAACAGAGCATGTAAATACAACATGGACAAAAACAGCGCATGGACAAAAAACCGCGTGTGCCCCAATACAGCACATCCAAATACAGTATAGACAGAAACAACGCATGGATGAAACCGCTTACAGAGAAAAACAGCGTATGGAGAGATGCGGCGAGGATAAAATCAAAGAATGAACAAAAAGTGTGCGATTTTAATTAGTAACTTGAACTTAGGTATTTCTTACATTATTTTCAAACCAAGTTCGACACAGGTCAAATATTTGACGGTTCTAGGTCAAAACCGCGCAAACAATAACAGCGATGAGCAAAACAGTGAATGCAAATCCAAATACAGCTTGAAAAAGCAGCGCATGAACAAAATCCGCACACAAACTAAAACAGCGCATGTAAATACAGCGTAGACAAAAACAGCACATGGACAAAAACAGCGCATGCAAATATGGCGTGGACAAAAACCACAGATGAACATTTTGCACTATTCTCGCTCGCGCTCGAGTTCACTTCTTCCAACTGGGCTCGCACTCACTCGGACTCACGATTACTCACCTCAATTGGGCTCGCGCTCTCAGCCACTTCCTTCGACTGTAGTCGCAATCACTCGCGCTCGCGATCTCTTTGGCTTGCGCTCACCTCTCTCGACTGGACTGGCACTCACTCTGGTTGCACTCATACGAGCTAGTACTCACTATCCTAAGTGTGCTCGCGTTCCCTCGGACTCGTGCTCACTTCTGTCAACTGAGCTCGCGCTCACTCGGGCACGTACTCACTAATCCTAAGTGAGCTCGTGTTCAACTCGAACTCGTGCTCACTTCTTTCAATTTCACTCGCGCTCAATCGGGCGCACGCTAACTTCCATCAACTTGTCTCACGCTCAAGATCACTTCTCACAACTTAGCTTGCGCTCACTTCCCCAAACTGTGCTCGCGCTCACACGGGCTCGTACTCAATTCTCTCGGATGTTCTCGCGCTCACTTTTCCTAAGTGGGCTCACGCTCACTTCTACGGGCTCACGCTAACTTCCCTCAACTGGGCTCGCGCTTGGGATCACTTTCTTCAACTTAGCTCGCGATCACTCGGGCTCGCGATTACTTCCCCAAACTGGTCTCGCTTTCACACGAGTTCGCACGAAACTCTCGAATGGGCTCGCACTCATTTATCCTAAGTGGGCTCGCGTTCACTCGGACTCGCGCTCACTTCTCTTAGCTGAGCTCGCGCTCACTCGGGCTTGCGGTCACTTCTCACAACTGGGTTCACTCTCACTCGGACTCGCGCTCACTTTTTCGTTGAGATCGGGCTCATTCGTGCTCGTGCTCAATTATTCGGTCGGGCTCGCTAGTTTGAACAGGTATGAGAAAAGCAGCGCATGCATGGCTCGAATGCATATCCTCTCCCAAAGCAAAAGCAGCTTTTGCGCTGAACCTGACTCTTGGGTGGATCGCGCTGACTTGGAGTATTTCAAACTTTACTATAGACTTCATCTTACTGCTGATTCCTACCAGTCAGGACTATACTAAGTCACGCGTTACGTAAAATGGGACAAATAGAGAATCCAAGTTGTCAATCCGAAGAAATAGGCACATGAGAACATCACGTATTATGGTGTCGATTACTGGAAGAACGGCTACAGGGAAGAGATCAAATAAACAGGAAAGAAATAAACGAAGTTGTAGCTAAGAGGAGGACTATAGGATATTAAGCAAAATAACAAATGACTATTCAGAAGTAAAAAGAGAATAATATACTAGGACAATTTATTAAAATTGTAAACAAAACGGAGAAACACCAAAATAGGAATGATGTTTATAATAGTGTAACTGAATGAATGGAAGAGTGGCTGTGAATCTTTCTGGACCGGAGGACTCCTCCAGAAATGTCGGCATTCCGCGTGTCTCAGAAAGTAACTGTATGCGTGGATTCGATATATACCCGAGTAAAACCGGATACGAACTCCGGATATATCGAGAGAGTGTGTGGTTAGTTGCTTTTGTGTCTGTGTGTGTCGGGAACGGTATCGGAAAGAGTGTTTTGTGTAAATAATAAATTCATAAATACCTTTAATGAAAAAATGTCGCGGAACGAAAGCACAATCCAGTATCCGCATTGTCGTATTCAAATGACATGCGGATCTCAAAAGGAACAGACATGAACGTGTCATCTGGATATCTGAATGGAACCTAGTCTATTCAATAAACATAACAAAAATATGTTCATACACAAAAAGTTAGGTGTCATGGACAATGGAGAGTCCTTAGAGCATATTAATCCTGTTAGCATAAAAAATTGTAGACTCGCAGTGAAAAAGCTATTGCAACAACACTGTTCAATTGGAAAGTCATGGTTTATAGTTCATTCTCTTCAGCATGAAACAAGTTCTCCAGAGATGCTATGTATTAGCGCCCATAACGTATTTGAACACTGAAAATTGGGATAATATTGGGGAAAATTCCTTCCAAAAATACATCCCATTAGAATTGGACCCCTCTGGAATGGCACCAGATAAAAGCGCACAATCCAAATCCAGGGCGCAAACTTTCTGGTCGCCAGGTTGCCAGTGGCGACTAGAAATTTAGAGTTGGCGACCAGTGTTCAGTAGGAATGGTTCCTGCCTAAATTGAAGACTTCAGAGTGTTGCGCAGTTTCTGTTTCGCACGAAAATAATTGTCACTGACTGAGAGAAAACATGAGAAGTGAAGTCTTCACAACGTTGTAATTCGTCCCTTCTTTCTCGCCCTCAATCGAAATGATTTACCTAACACTGAATGATTTGCTGACAATGTCCTCCATCAATGGCTTTTGAATTAAGGACTTGATCCGAGAGCTGCAATCGAAAGCTGGTACTCCAGTGCAGAGAGAGAGCGTTACACAAACATGAAGTCTTAAGGTAAGATATATTTTAACATGTATATGGATTGTCCATTTCAAAATTGGTAATCCTGAATCTAATCGTCTAGTTTTGAAATTTTATGACCGGACGTAATCTTTTTCTTTGTCAAACCAAAGGCCGGGTGGAGGGGGCAGTGATCTCTCATAATTTGTACGTGATAGATACTGGCGACCATCATTTTTGGATTGGCGAGTACGCGTAACTTTGAAATTTTGGGCCCTGCAAATGCATCTTGAAAAATACTATAGGGGTTAAAAATGATTGTACCAAGTTTCGGTTAGATAGACGGAGTAGATATGAAGGGAAATGTTGTATACCAATACGCTATATATATACAAAACCGAACCGATTACTTGATCTACATAGAGAACACAATATAAAAAGTATAAACGCAATACTATTTATTGAGATATCAAGAATTGTACAATGTTTGGTTAGGGAAAGGATGTGCATTGCGGGCCATGCATGCGCTGTTTTTGTCATAGGTGTCCAAACTCGCGAGCTCGGCACTCGTGCTCAGCCGGGCTCGGCCTCAATAATTGAGCGCTAGCCGGAGCCTTAATAATATAAGTGAGCGCGAGTCCGAGTGAGAATGAGCCCAGTCGAGAGAAGTGATCGCGAGCCGAAGTGAGTGCGAGCTCAGTTGAGAGAAGTGTGCGTGGGCCCAGTCGAGAGAAGTGAGTGCGATTCCGTGTGAGCGCGAGCCCAGTTTGAGGAAGTGATCGCAAGCCCAATTGAGAGAAGTGATCGCGAGCTCGAGCCCGGTTGAGGGAAGTGGGCACATGCCCGAGTGAGTGCGAGCTCAGTTGAGAGAAGTATGCATGAACTTAAGTGATCGCGAGCCCATGTCGAGAGAAGTGAGCGCGAGCCTGTGTGAGTGTGAGCCCAGTCAAGAATAGTGAGTGCAAGCTCGACTGTGTGCAAGCCCGAGAGACTACGAGCCCAATTGAGGTAAGTAATCGCGAGTTCAGTGCAAAATGTTCATCTATGGTTTTTGTCCATCCTGTGTTTGCTTCAGCTGTTTTTGTCTGTGCGTTTTTTTCTTCACGCGCTGTTTTGGTCCACGCTGTATTTACATTCGCTTTTTTCGCTCAACGCTGTTATTGTTTGCATGGCTTTGACCTAGAACCATTTGGGCTATAGCCCAGGAGGAAATTTCGTAGTTCTGGGGGAAAATTCCATTGGGCCAGCCTTTGAAATCATCGTTGAGTGTAACCATGCAGTTAACTGTCTAATAATTGTGTCCATTGTATCAGTGATAATGGTGTGTACAAATTGTAGTGCTATTTTCACTCATTCTGATTATGGTTTCTCTGTGTTCTTCTTTGTTAGTATTATTGTGATTTTTTCCCGTTGCACTACTGCTGTGGGTATATCGGACTCAGCAAATTATCACTTGTATAATTCGGTCACTCTGGTTCTCTGTACAGCAGTTGTGTTTGTTCCATCTACGCAGGATGGCCTTTTCTAATATTAATAGCTGAGTTGTTTTTGAGCAGTGATTGAAACTCAAGTTGTTAGCAGTTGCCTTCTCTTGTGGAATAGCCTGTGCTATGGTGGCTCTTTTTTTAACTGGTAAGACACACGAAGAAACGTTGACTTCACCATCTGAAACAAACAGTTGACGTATCACACTGACGAGTGAAAACCTTGTGCTTCAAATAGTTCCTTTGAACACTCTTTTGGAAACATTGTGATTTTGTCACTTGACAGAAATAAAGAGAGAATGTTTCTTTACTTCTTGAAGATTATGAGAGAACAGGCAAATGCTTTAAGCTAGACCCTCTGAACATAAGATTGTACTTGAGTTGTAAAATGTAAGTCCTTCCTGATGTAAGCCTTTTTTGATTCCGCATGAGTACTCTGAATTTTTCAGTGTTTATTTTGTATATCATGAGGATAATTGGAGGACTAAATGAATTAAATTGTGATGAAGAGAGTCAAAAATAATAACGTTGTAAATCGAAATACTGACAACGCATTACCTAGCTCAGTGCATATAGATGCACAATAGCTAATCATTGGCGAGTACGACCAGTAAGTTTCGCCAGTCAATATAGTTTGAAAAACATTATTGAATACTGTATATAGCAGTCATTTCAACTGACCAATGATAAAGTAGGAGTACGTTTCTACGACCTATAGTATAAAAACTTTATATTGACAAAGTAATTGTACGGTCACCATGAAGAGCATTTATCAACGTTTAAAGACATGCAACCCATTACGCAACAGGCTCCAATAATAAATATGGTTTGAATATTGTTATATCACACTCTTCGTGAACCTCTCGTGACGCGGAAGAATTACGATCACGCCTAAGTGAAAAGAAGAAAAGGAACATAAATTTACAAGACAAGACAAGAAAAGCCTTTCAAAAACCAATACAAGATGTGACTTTTCCAAAATTTACGAGACAAGACGAAAAATATTATGTCTCATCTTGTTAGCAACAATAGTCTTACAGAGTATCCACTTGGAAATGATTGAGATAAAGGAATTGGTATGCATTTTGCTACTGAAACGTATGCACTTGGAAATGATTGAGATAAAGGAAATGGTATGCCATTTTGCTACGGAAATGTATCCACTTGGAAATGATTGAGATAAAGGAATTGGTATTCATTTTGCTACTGAAACGTATCCACTTGAGAATGATTGAGATAAAGGAAATGACATGGCATTTTGCTACTGAAACGTATCCACTTGAGAATGATTGAGATAATGGAAATGGTATGGCATTTTGCTACTGAAACGTATCCACTTCGAGATGATTGAGATAAAGGAAATGAAATAGCGTTTTGCTACTGAAACGTAATGATTAAGAATAACTAACTATTAAACTGTAAGCAACTCCGGAAATTTACATTCGGTTGTTCAGATAGATTTAAAAAATTATGCCTGGAATGTTTCAGGATTTCTTGGATATCTTTCTTCTTTAAATTCCACAGAAAGCGTAGTACACGTACGGTCCATGTTTGTCATACCTGTGGTTGATTGGTTCGAGTTTAGCTTCCCTTTTCAGCACCGAGGCTATGTATGACATAGATCCAAGATTTAAGGTGGAATCTTAAGCATCGTAAAGCGTTCAAATTTTTCAAGGTTTTCCCATCGGGAATCGAATCTCAGATCTCGCGCATCAAAGATGCACACGCTAGCCACTAGACCAGCGAAGAGGGCGTTGATTGTGACTATAATGTATCTAATCTGACAGTAATTGATTGCTCTTCTTTTCCTTCTTATGCTTTCGTGCAATGGATAAAGTGTGTTACAACTTGCTAACTGTATCAGAACGTTGTGAAATTTTTCATGAGTCGATCCACTCGGTTGTTGTCACGTCAAGTTATATGTAGTGCTTATACGGAATCTGAAAATAACAAATTACAACTATATCGATCAACTTTAAAGGTATTTCCCTTTTGGGAGGAGCGAGAAGGGAGGAGGGGCCACAGAAACAAAACAAAACAAAACAAAAAAGAAGTTACTAAATAAACTATATATTTTCTTCTTTTGGTTTGATGTAAAATTACTGTAGTGCAAACATCTGCGTGTTTCTATCCAAACTTCTGTTGTATCATGAGGATCGAACAGTATCTCCCCCCACCCTTTTGTTTCCTGATAAGAACTAAAAGTCTTTTATTAAGATGGAGTGTTCTCGTGTGCTAAAGAATCAAGTTGGCTTTAAAGAAAGAAACAAAAAGATTTTGATCGATTTCGGGTATACCACAAGTCATGCAAAGAACCATCTCCCTACTTCTGCTCTTTGGGCCGATGGAAGGAGAAAAGCAGGAGCGAAATGAGAGGGGAAAGATATAGTTTTAACGTTTTCTCGCACACACTTTTGTGCGAATATTGATTCTCATAAAGTTCAAAACAAAAAAATAAATGTGTGAAGATTGTTTTTTTATCATGAGGCAAGATTTTTCACGCACTTTCAAAGTAAAGCTACAATAACAGCAATAAGAGTAAAAATAAGGTAAAGATAAGATACCTCAAAAACATAAAAAGATTAGAAAGTATAAAAGAAACGGAGGTTAATAGCACTGCAAAAAATAATAGTCACGAATCTACGTAAGTTTCGGTACTGAAGAGGTGCATGATTAAATTCAACATTAGGAAAAGTAAAACTGCAAAAGCACATGATGGTTTGCTACACATAGGATTTCTTTTTTGAAGGGTGAGGTCCAGTCACCAACAAAAATATGACAGGGTGTTAATGAACTCTATGTCATAAATATAGGATGTAATTCCTACATCGAATGAAAGAAAAATCAAATAAACATGGGTTGGAAAATCCCTAGTAGCAGAGACAACTCGCAAACCACTTGCTGTAAGCTTGCATTTGGAAGTCGGCAAACTTGCATCCGACTTGATTGGAAAGCGTGCAAGCATGCCGCAAGTTGAATTCCAGTAACGAAGTTAAATGGGAGCAACCTTGTATTCAGTATTTCATTCGAGCTTGACGCAAGCATTTTATCTGGTGGCAAGTCAATAGCCAACGAACGACCAGCAATGCTATGACGCTCTGCTAAGGATCTAAAGTATCGCTTGCAAGTACAACAAAAGGCAAGTTGTATGAAAGCAGGCATTGAAAGGGCAAGCATAGAAAGTCAAAAGTCAAGCAAACGCCAACTTGCCGAAAGCTTTCTTGGTACTGTGGATGCCTCTATTCAGAGTCATAAACCGTTGAAAATGCGGAACATCACATTTTGAAACACTCCGGTTTGAAAATTGACGGTACCGGTATCTCTTACAAGAGTTTCAAGGAACTACATAGGAGTTAGTATATGATCTATCTAAATATCTGTGTTTCACAATCGTCTGGCACCCATTCCATGCCGGGGATTGTAAAATAGAAGTATTTAAGTAGGACACATACTACCTGTAGTTCCCGTATAAAACCTTTATTATTTCTTTCATTTGATAAAAGAAATCAACTCCTAAATTCATGACACGGATTTCACTAACACCCTTTATATGTCGGTATGATTGTAATGGTCCGCAAAGCGAAGACCATTACAGTCTGTATTTAGTTATATAATTATGCTGGTTGTTCTGCGTTATATTTATTTATTTATCTTGTTCTACGTTACTTGTAAAAATAGTCATTTGTTCTTATTGTATATACAATATGCACGTGCTAGGTGAAACAAGCACATCTTTATTCTTTAATTAGAAATTAAAAAACATATAGTAATATACTGAAGAAAATAAAACTTGGCGGAAAAGATTTAAATTTGAACACTGAAGAAGAAGAAAAAAAAGAAAGCAGTTTTAAACATTTAGACTAATTTTCTAGAAGTATTAAAACATTCCGTTAGCCGAACGGTGAGCGTGTTAGTGTTAACATCCCCTGATGTGTTGTGCAGAAGAGGAAGGGGATAAAGTGAAAAGTGTACTTCTTACATTTAATACACATATTCACATTTACTCACAAATACATTTACACTCATCCATAAACCCTATTTATATATATATTACATTTATTTTCATTTTTCCCGACTTTTAGACCCTGTCCATCTGGGTAGCTTATAACGTATCTCGTTATACACAGGTCCTCAGTCATAATTATAGCTAGATTATATTACTAAAATCACTTAAACTGTCTAAATTGCATTTAGATTTCCTTGATTTTTATTGTGGCACAGAATTATTGAAAATAAATACACACCTTTATGATTATGCGTACATACTTTTATATGATGGTTCCTGAATTATATCGTTTATTTACAAAAACGTTCTTATGACAACCTAGAGACAAAAGCTCATAAAAAATCATCATATTAGAATCAATTTTTGATTCTCCTTCCTTTCCGTATTTTCTTCTTTTTCTTCAAACTGGTTAGTGCATATTTTAAAATTAGGCATTGTCCGGAAATATGAGAAAAGATATTTAAAACTACACTGAAAATAAGATATTTAAAATTACACTGAAAATACAAGATACAAGATATCGTTGCATCATTTCGCCCGAACTATAGGACTTTCTTTTATTGGGTTTACAAATAAAAGAAAAGGATCCTGGACCGTTAAGCAATACCTATATTAATCATTCAAGTTTTGGAATACACCTCGTATATATGAAAATTACAATTCATATAAATATATATCGTATTTATTTTTATAGCTATATTATTATGATATTTATTTTAAATTTTATCATTGACTTCATTTATTTATACATTTGAATGACGGTAAGGCACATTCGAAATTTGATTCACAAGTTATTTAAATCTTTTTCGTGTTCATTAAATGCTTGTTACAAGTTAATAATTATTTGCTTGGGCATAATGAAGAAGGTTTTGAAAAGGATGTATTATGATATTCATATGGTTGTTCTTTGAATGAGGAAGGATGAAATATAGAATATAGTTAAACAAAATATAGATTAAGATTGTGTTGGGAGGATGTTGGATGTTGAGGGCAGAAAGAGTTATGGTTTTGTGCACATGCTCTCATCTAAAAACGAAGAGGATGTTTAGAAAGTATATAGAAATGGTGCTGTTCTTTTGAAAGAAGGTTGTTATTAAAAGATTATGTATGTATCCGTTTTTGAAGTAAACAAATAGGAAACAAAGGTAGCTTGCTTATTAAATATCAGTAAATAAGATACGAGTATTATAATTAGGTAAAGAAATATTTAACAGATTAGCGCAGTCGGTAATACAGATTTACACTCTAGTTTGTGGAAATGGCTTCATTCACCAATTTTGAACCATTTGACGTAAATACAGGAAGGATTCAAATCTATATTGAGCGATTCGAGCAAGTTGCACTATCCTCAGCATCACCATTTCTATATACTTTCTAAACTTCCTCTTCTTTTTTAGATGAGAGCATGTGCACAAAACCATAACTCTTTCTGCCCTCAACATCCAACATCCTCCCAACAGATTGAAATATCAATAATAATCAGAACATAACATAATAATTAACTTCTTCTTAATATCATAAATGTACGAATTGTTCCATTCGTTGATTTATTGAATTATCTTCATAGAATCCAAATAAGCTACGAATAACAAAAAAAAACAAAAACATAACAATATTTAAAGCGAAATAAAGCAAAAATCAATTGAATACTGTTTTCCCGGACGCCGTAACTTTAGCTTAAGTTATATGATCTATGAATTCGTTCATGTTGTATTGAAAGTCATAAACAGAAATACAGTATTGCGCGTTAATTACTTCTACAGTTCTTCGTTTCTTACTTTGAGAATTTTTGCCATCTATGAGATTTCTACGAAATACAATTCGAGGAAAATTAGATCTAATGATTTCATGCTTTCTAAGCGTTAGTAATCGTACTACACTTGGATTAGGTTCAGTTACACGATCACTATTACTGTTACTACTAAGAACAGGTTCGGTTATTTTACCGGTAAAATTAGGTTCAGTTCTCATTTGTTTTACTGGTGGCGAAATATCGTGTTTCCTAACGGATCTGTACTTGTCCTTTACACGATATCCATGGTAGTCTGTCCTACCACGGTTTCTGTTTCTTCTGTAATTAGGTTCGGTTACCTTACCGGTACACATGAATTTAACATTACTTTCCACATTGGTATCACACTTTAATCTCACATGAATGCTTCGAATTTGGTTTCGATTAAGATTAGTTTGGTTCAGGATAGTGCTGTATTGCACCATTGATGGATTTTCAAAATTTTGCAATGTCACACTTAGATGATTGAAATCAACGCACTGCATCACGTTTTGTAAAAGCACCCTCGGATTGTTTACTGTTATCATTCTGGTCTTTTCGTTGAGTGAACATTCAACAGCTTCAAATCAAACAACCAATTACTACAAGCATTGATGGGAACATACCTTTTATTTTTGAATTTCATGAATACTGGAATCAATTTTCTTCCTGATACATGAACCAATGTTGTGTACATATCATTAAACGGTTCTATTACCATTACTTCTTCTCCGGGGTTAATATCATGTTGTATATATCGTGAATACAAGCAGCCAATAGCATTCACTAGACAAAGATGACCATAACTTTTCACATATTGGTGCATACTAAAATCTTCATTACATACAGCATCAGCAAGACAATCAAAAACATTTGAATGAAGAGAGAAGATGGGATAATCTGATCGAAATAATACCGCATTATGCTTTTGCGAAAACCCACTAAATTTCACCAATGCAAACTCAGGATCTCCATTTTCTGTTGTTTCTGTGGAAGGTTCAGGTCCACTTAAAGCATTCATGCTAGCCTGTGACGAAATTTCTTCAGTGACTGGAAAATCTTATAACTCGGTTCGCAACTTCTATACTTGGATTCGCAACTTCTGTAGTATTTTGAACTTCGATGAACCTACTTAGAATTTGTTCGACTTTAAGGTCACTTTGTTCAATTCGTAGAGTTGTCTGGTCGATTTTACTATTGATTTCTGTCATCTGTTCACCAAGATCTAGCTTTAATTGCCCCATCTGTTGATCAATTTTACTGTCAAGTTGGTACATTTGTTGATTCATTCGGTCCATTTGTTGCTTCGATTGTTCCATTTGTTGTTTAATGAGATCGGCCAGGTCAGAAAAGCTCATTTCCCTGTTGCCATCTGCTTCAGATGTATTTCCCATACGAGTAAGATTCATTTTAATATTCCTCGGAATTTTTATGCCACTTCTCAACACGGTAAACTCCGTCTTGTTATCCCTTTTAGTGAAATCACCTCGTAGCCTTATAGTCAATCTGTACTGCTGAAATTTATTATTTAAGAGATTGCCTACTTTACTTCAACGAATCACCTAAAGGTTCCTGGCGGCAAACCACCAAAATTTATATAATGTATCTCGTTATACACAGGTCCTCAGTCATAATTATAGCTAGATTATATTGCTAAAATCACTTAAACTGTTTAAATTGCATTTAGATTTCCTTCCTTTTATTGTGGCACACTATTATTGAAAATAAATACACATCTTTATGATTATGCGTACATACTTTTATATGATGGTTCCTGAATTATATCGTTCATTTACAAAAACGTTGTTATGACAACCTAAAGACAAAAGCTCATTTAAAAAATCATCACATTAGAATCAATTTTTGATTCTCCTTCCTTTCCATATTTTCTTCTTCTTCTTCAAACTGGTTAGTGCATATTTGAAAATCATACATTGTCTGGAAATATGAGAAAAGATATTTAAAATTACACTGAAAATAAGACACTTAAAATTACACTGAAAATACAAGATACAAGATATCGTTGCAAGCTGGCCTTCTTCGTCCCGCTGGACCTCCCTCCCGATTTTGACTTTATTTCCTTACTATGAGAATTTTATACTTTTCCTGATTTTGACATTTTATTTACTTCTTTCATAACCATACTGAATTCTATTTTTAACTTTTATCAATTTCTTAACAATCTAATTCAGACACTTCGACTCTCAAGTCGCCAATAATTGCAAATAGCGGCGTCCGCCATTTGTAATTTTTGAAATACAAATTTATATAAATAATTCGTTTTGTACATAAATAATTCAATAATTCTGCATTTTTAGCACACATGATCTTAGGTGTTGGTGTACCAAATACTTAAACACCATTAATGGTGAAGAAGACAAGATTAAAACATTTAACAAGGAATTATTCTTCGAATATTTAAGAATTTCATAAGGATATCGATGTACGATACACTGATTGTTCATTAAGGTAATATATAGGGCAACCCAAAAGCATTAAAAGCATTAAAAAGCATTAAAAGCATAACAGCAATTTACACATATGGTTGGTACCTTGAAAATGGTTGTGGTTGTCTAAGGGTCCAGAAAAAACTAATTTTAAAAGCATAATAAAGCATAGTTTTAGAAAATAAAACATAAAGCATAATCTACAATATATAGCATAATTCTTGGAAAATTCTATTTAAGTGCAAGTTCAACATACTATATTAATATTTTTTTTAAAACTAATATTTACAATGCTAAATTATTGAGAGCATAACAATGTAACAATGAAAAGCTTATTTATATTTCTGTAAACTTTTCGGTGTAATCCTTTGATATGGAGAAAAGAAAAAAAGAAAACTTCCTGCCAACAATGAATAGTATACAAGAACTCCACACTATATCGTTATGTGTGTCTCTTGAACTCGAGCACTTTCTGTACTTTTTGGTGGCATCTTTTACTTTCCCTTTCTGTATATATGCACCTCTAGAAAAAAAACTGATTCGAGTAAAGCATATCTTTTACAGTGCATTAAGTAGAAAGTTCATTAAATATGAAAAAAACTGGTTACTTAAAATATTAATAAATAGATCAAGATATTTAGGATATTTAATATATATAGTAAATATTATACATTATATACGATTAATGTAAAACAATGGTTCAAATTAACAATAAAGAATAATTTGGAAAAAATAAAGCATAATTGAACAAAAAGCATAATGTGGCTTACTCTAGTAATATCTAATTAAATAATGGTGCAGATTTATTGTACGGATCCATAAGTAAATTCATTGTATTGTCCATTCTATATTACATACCGGTAACTGGTGTGTGGTACTTTCTAAGTAGGTAGAAGTGAACTTTCTGCTTTATTTTCATGAAGATATGTTGTCAATTTAATATCGCTGGTAACAAAGATTGTAAATTGCCTACAAGTAACTTTAAATTTTATTTAAAAATTACTAAAGATCTTGCTTAATAAAATTTGACGGATGAACGCCATGCGGATCGTTTACATTGTAGTGGGTATGCGCGCGCACATGTACCGGAAGTTGTATTTCTGGAGTATGGCGTAACACTTAAACTGGTAAGTAGTTCGTTGTTATATGCAGAAAATTATAAGGTATTGATTACTTTTCGTTGAATTTTTAAATATTAAATGGAAGTACGTATTGTAAAGTATGACATCCTAACTTCATTAAAATAATTTTTAAAGTGTAATTGCATACATTACTTGGAGTGGCCTTGTCGTATGTAGCAAGCCACTGATTGAGCGTATCAGTGTATTATCCGAAATGTGTTAAGTAGAAAAAAACATTCCAGAACTATTTATTGCGAAGAGTAGGTGTGGTAAATTCACATTGAAAATGACAGGTGGCATTATTATGCGTATTCCAGTTTGTAACGGATGCAAAATTAGTGAATATAGGATTGTGGAAATAACAGCAGACACAGAAGAAAGTGGTACTCTCACATTACTTCAAAATCATGGAGTGCTTCCACTAGATAAATTGTGTAAATCTTGTGGCAAGGAAACAGTTTTCTTAAAAGAAAGAAATGGGTTTCGTTGCCAGAAGATACGTACCATTGGTAATTCGAGGAGAAAAAACCGTTGTGAGTTTTCCTCTACAATTTTTAATGTTTTTTTTTTTCGGTATAGGAAAACTCAATTATTTTGTGGTGACACGACTTGGTGCTTGAACAGTTGACCAATTGCTGGAATCTTGGTATCTCATCAAGAACTTGTATTGATTGGTTCAACTTGTCCCCGAGATCGGCCATACGTCCCGTTTCAACCGGGACAGTCCTGTTTCAGGGGTGTGTCCTGGCCGTCCCGTCGTAGATGGAAAAAAGTATTATTTGTCTCGTTTTAAGCAAGTGAAAGAAGTAAATAACAAACGCAGTACCTTTACGCTTTGTGAAGGTATCAAAGAGGCAAGAATTGAGCTGAAATTCCCTACACTAAACATGCTCTATAGTTCGCAGTAAAGCTCAGATTTTGACGACAGCAAGACTGAAGATTCCTTACTCACTGTTGGCAATTTTCAGGGTTACAGCACATGCGTAATAACTTAAAAAATGGGAAAGTAGCTATTGTGGAGCTGAAAAATTTCACTGAGTTCTTTTGCAGGACACACCCTATTGGTCGAATATTCAACACAGCATTTCTAATAAACTGGTAAAAGGTAATATGCTGTCTGGTTCGGACGACGAGACACGACTATTTGATCAGTGAAAATATGCAAAAGAAATTGTAACACCAAAAATTTGGGAGGAAAACAATGTTTCCTTGTCGGAACGATGAGTCCAATCTTTTTTGGTAAATTAGAAGAGGAAAATATAAAGTTTGATATTATATTGAAAACAATAGAAATTGTGTTGTGCCGGTCTGGTACATCCACTCCTGTCGAGTGGGGATCATGAATAACATATGGACAAGTGAAAAATCTTCCTTACATGTTGCGACAATGGAATCTATGTTACTGGTAGAGGTAAACTTAGAGAACTTCTGTGAATTTTATTAAAGACTAGTGAGTGAATAAAGCTATTCCCAAGGAGATAGGTTCCTCTGAGAAATACTTCTGGCATTCTTTAGTTCAAGTCAACTTTTTCACCCATGTATATCAAGGATTCAAGCTAGGGGAAATTAGCAAATGCAAACAGCATCATGTCCTAGTATATTGTAAGATAAATGCTTTTTATATTTTATAGCTTATATATATATATATAATGTTATATTACAGTAGAACTAATTTACGCACTGACCTATTTCTCATAATTTTTAAAAATCGGAATCTGTCCCGTTTTTAGCTGAAAATTTTTATGGTCACTGTAATTTTATGGTCACCCTATTCTCTCCTGAAATTTGCTTAGAAGTTTGTTAGTGCTTAGATTCCGGTTCTGCTGTAAAGTTTGTTGGTGCTTAGATTTCTGTACTCAGCTAGGAGGTTCAGAGAAAGTAGCTCAGATAGATGAATCTAAGTTCCAGAAGCGAAAAAGCCACTGCGGAAGATTGATTGACAGTACGTGGTTTATTGGGGGAATTGAGAGTGGCATTTTTTCCGTCGTTCGCCGTTGGACGTTCGCCTGGTTTTCAACAAAAAGCGTAATAATAGCTACGGAAATTTAAAAAACAACAATTTTTAGGACCACTTTAAAAGGGTATAATAGAGTAGGGTAGGGTAGAGTAGGATGGAATGGAATGAGTAGGGGGAGTAATGGAGACGTCAGCATCGAGGCTATATGTCTTCGTCACGATTAACTCGGTTTCTCAGAACTGCAAGATTATAAAAGAACAGGTTAAAATTAATCGGGTTCAAATAAGGTAGAGATAAGTAGAGTAGGGTAGAATCGGGTTAGCTCAGGGTTAGTGAAATTTGGACCCATTTTGTTAGATTTAATAGAGTGAAATTTTTCATCTTATCGTAAAGATACCAATTGGAGCGTCTCTATACACATGCAGCTATGTTCAGAATACAAATGCTCGTTACTTTCCCACAATGCAACCATTCGGTAACATTACACGAAGTAATTCCTTCCGCTTGCCAAATGGTTTCATATTTATAACCACTTATAAACAAAAGTAAACACAACTTTCGCTCTTCTTACATATTATTAAGTACACAAACGAGCAAATAATATATTTTTTACGGTAAATTTTCAAAATTTTGCTAGGTATGAACGACCAAATTCGGAACTTAACCCTGAGATAGGATCAGTGAAAGTATTGATAAGCGTAGTGTAAAATCGTTCAGCTGAAGTCCTTGTTTTAGTTTTTCAGCAATGGGTTAAGCCTGATACAACTATTCATGGTAATTGCTGGAAGTCTTGTGATAGGTTGACTGAGGTAGGGTTTGAGCACTTCGCAGTGAATAATTTCTTGAATTTCGTAGGTCTAGTGACGAGAGTGCACACCAAGATATAGTAACAAGAGGCACCATTTCGCTGGACATCTGGCTTCCTTTCTTTTCAGGAATAATTTTCCTTCGCGAACGAGATTACACATTTTCCTTGTGTGGGCCGGTAGACTATGCCCTCCTACAATGTGCGGTAATTTAATGAGTATAATACTCAGTGTAAGTTAAGGTTACGTCAGGATAGGATAAAGTAGAGTAGTGCTAGGTTGGGGTAGAGTAAACGTATATTACTTACGTTAGTTTCTCCCCCATATCGTTTGGAAGTGACTCTGGATCAAGTACCGGCTTCGAAACCGTCAATGGAACTGTAAACTTCATTTCTCTGCAGATTCACTTTACGAGAACTTCTGTATAGGGACGCTATAACTATTGTGCAAAAACACTAACCAACTTGTGCTAGGTGGCCACTAAAAGCACGAATGCTATCTAACCGAGTCAGGGCAGGAACGCAGTAAGAGGCCCGAGCGATAGCGAGGGGGTGCGCCCGTAGGTAGCAGGTACGTCAGCGATGGTGGGTAACTGTTGAGAGCGTGTACGCAGATTTATTTCCGAAGTTAATGTCTGCATGTATGGAGATTCCGTAACTTTGTATTACGTGTATTCTTGGTTCATTATTTTGTGGGAGGGTGTAACTTGGTACATTGTAGTTTGCCAACATGTTAAACAATCATTTTTGGGGTGTGGACTTGTATTCCTCTCTGCAGATGCACTTTAGATGGGTTAGAGTGTATGTACACAATAAGAACTATTGTGCAAAAGATAGTAATCAACTTATGCTAGGTGGCAACTAAAAAACAGGAATGCTGTCTAATCAAGTAAGGGCAGGAGCGTAGCAGGGGACCGCCGTGGTTAGCGCGTAGGGAGAAGGCGCGTCACTGAAAGTAGCTACATACACAAATCCTATCTACGACATGACCAGTGATGAAAATTTTCCGATTCATAAAAACATACTCCATCTATTCCTACATCGTTGTTTAGTTGAGATGTGAGGTGGAAATTTTTCTTCTATATTTTTCCGGATAATTTTCCGTTCTTAACAAATATCAGTGATCAGTGTCAGGCCTATGAAAAGCGTTTTCCACTTGTTTCTACTCCGTGATGAAAATTTTCCCATCTATGAAAATTCCTCTCACTTGTTTCTACAGGGCAATAAAACTTTCCGATTCACAAAAAAGTTGTTTTACTTCTTGCTTCAAAATGATGAAAACTTTCCGACTCATAAGAAGTTCTTCAATTTTTCCATATAATGCAGAAAATATTTCAATTCATGAAAAATTGTTGAACTTGTTCCTACATAGTACTGAAAATTGTCTGAGCCATGAAAATTTTCAGATTCTTTAAACGATCTTTCACTTTTTAACATTTCTATACGTGAATTCAATCAATTTCATGATTGCTGAGGAATTGTTACTTGATTACTGGTATTTTTTCAGAACGAAAAATTTTCCGGAAAAATATAGCGAAAAATTTTGCGAAATGGAAAATTTTCCACCTCACATCACTAGACATAACTGAACACTGTACACTTACCTTACGTGTTGGATTGTGTATTTACACGCAAAACACTGTATATGGCATAACTGAAGACTGTACACTTACCTTACGTGTTGAATTATGAATTTATACGTTATAAAGTTCTCATAGGTAACATCCCGATATGTTTTCGTTGCTTGCACATTTGTGATCCAAATTAACATAACACATTACTTACGTAAATTTCACAAATAGATCTATGTGAATCCTTTAACTTTCGGACATGTCTATGGTTGAGTAGTATGAGTTAGCACGCTGAGTTAAGATATTTCACTTTGTATACTGTGGCTAATGACTGCCTTATGGTCGAATCCGTGCTTAACAGATTAGACTTTCATTCATGTATTTCTACGTAGATACGCTTCTCACAGGGAAAAACACAATATATTTTGATTATTTACACATTTTTTCTATTAAAATATTATTACAACTTTATTCTGTAAGTTTTAAAAATATGTGGATCCATACAGTAAATTTGCACCGAAATAGGTTGTAGTTTAGTATTTTTAAAGTTTAGTGGCATGAAGATAAATACCATGTATAGCTGTAAAGAAGTTAATCGTTCGGAAATCTTTAAACCTCGACTATGCTGAGGCGCCAATATGAGTTACTCTCGTGAACTATTTGGCACATACATCAAAATTTGTAGTAAAAGAATCCGAAAGTTCGTAATCAACTAAATACAGTATGGAATACTTTCATACTTACTCAATACTTTCTTACAAATATATATATATATATATATATATATATATATATATATATATATATATATATATATTACATCTCTGAACTCGTTTTTGAGGCAAAAATCGAGATGAGACAAGAAATTAATCTAGTGGGCAGAATATTAGTTCACCAAAGTTTTAGATCTCAAAAATACTGCTTTAATGTTTCTTGGTTGGTAATATAAAAAGTGTAAATTGATCAAGTGATTTTACGAACATAATTAAGAGAACTTATAAACGTTTAACGATACGTAAGTCATTACACATATACTCCAAAAATGAATATGGTTTAAATATTCTTATATCACTTTCTTGGGCCCACTCGTTGTGCGGAAGAATTCTGATATATTCTATTGTGCTGCCAAAATGTCTTGAGCCGTGGCAAAAATGCGAACTAAAGCTCACACTTCGACACATCCACGCGTTGAGCCAATGAGGGTCCCGCTGTTGCTAAGCGAGAGAATCTTAGCGAAAGGGAGTGGGATTTCTTCAGCCGATAGCAGCGCCTGGAACGGAAGACTAAGTGTCAAGTCAATGTGGCATATCTTTAGATGAAACTAAGAAAGAAAATCAAAGCATGAAATTTGTGCATAAGTTTACAAAACCAGACGAGAAAGTTTTTTGAAACGAGAGAAAAAAGAATTCTTTGAGAATCGAGACGAGGCGAGACTTGTAGAAAACATTTTGACAGCCTTTTTCTCGTCTCATTGGCCACACTTTTATGTTTTATTGTGTTGCATTTACCGCATGATCTTATGTAACTGAATCACTAGAGTCAGTTTTTTCAAGATTCTTGTATAGTAAATATTTTTATATTTGTTTGTTTTATATTTGATGAATTGATTAAACAATTTATTTACGACATGAGACTGCAAAAATTCTAGAGGATATGCGTTTAGAATATAAGTAACTTCCAGTAGAGGAATTTTAGTTTCGTGTATATCGTATCGAAATAATTTTGTATGCTTCGAAGCGTGATGCGTGTTTTTGACAAGGTTTTCTGTTTGCATAATGATCTTAGATATGGTACTCTTGTTAACGATAAGGGAACCAACTGTGTATTGAATGAAGTGTTCTCATGCGATGATCAGCTACAAGCAGTTAAACATTGAGATTACAGACATGCAACTATTTAATGCTAATTTGTCCTATATTGCTCCGATAGAGGATAATTGGACTTCCATTTAATAAGATGGATTCTATTCTTGGTTGTATAGGTATTCGGTCAAGGTCTACTGTGTTGGAGCACGTATTTCTTTGCTTTTTCTTGTATAATGATAGTGGTAATGATGGAATTTTGGATACTTGTTCAAGGAAGGAAATATCGCTAGTTTTCGTCTTTGAATTGCCAAATCACTTCCATGGAAATTTTTAAAATTATCCAGTCAAGGAGGAAAATACAGACTAAATGTTTAGTAACAGTTCGTCCTGCTGGGTCTCATACAAATATCTAGAATAACGATACGGAAACTCGACGATTCGTTTAAAAGAGAAAAGAAATGAAATCTTTCAGTTTAACGTCCCACGTATATGTCCTTTAAACTAAGGGAGACGGACGATTAAGGCAAGTGAATGATGATGAAAGAATTAGTAGAACGAGAATTTCGCAGGAAACGGGAGTACCCGAGAAAGCACATGCACACGATGTCATCTACCATAAACTTCCGGTATCGAACAAGGGACCCCAAGCACCAGAGGTAAGTGCTTTATCACTGAGCCACCTTGCTCCCTTTCATTCTTTTCCTTAAGAAAGAAAAAGGATTTCAACTTAAGCTTTTCTCTCTGTCTTTCTCTTTCTTTTCCTCTCTTTTTCTTTTCTTTCTCTTTCTTTCCATCTCTTTTCTTTCTTTTTGTATTTCTTTTCTTCTCCTTTTTGCTTTTTCTTTATCTTTCTTTTCTTTATTTTCAACTCTTTTTTTCTTTCTTTCCCCTTTTGTATTTCTTTCACTTTTTCTTGCTTTCTCTTCCTTTTCCCTTCTTTCCCTCTCGTTTTCTTTCTTTCTGTCTCTATTTTTCTTTCTTCCTTTTCTTCCCTTCCTCTTACGTATCCGTGCATGATTCTGTGTTTTCTTTATGACTTTTATATATCTTCTACATTGAACAGATATTTGGATCCATTTAAATCTGTGCCCTCTCTCCTTAAAACAGGGAAGAGTATGGTATAAAACATCGTTTTTCAACCTATTTCATATTACGACCCTTTTTTCTTATAATATCCTCTTGCCGGCGACCGCCATAAGTAATTTTCGGTTTGTAATGTAAGTTCTTGATTATTGTTAGTTATCGCTTACAGTTGTATATATATGCAAGCTCTATATAAGAATAGGAATGCTCGTTTAACTATAAGTATGGAAATGAAAATACATATATCAAAATAAGAAATTCATCCTCATTATACAATTACATATTTTTTAATTCTCTTCGCGATTACCCCCTGTATTCATATCGCGATCCACCTAAGGATCCCGGCACCCAGGTTGAGAAACTCCGGTTTAAAGAAAACAAGAACCCTTACTAGATCAAAGTGAAGTTAAATATATACATATAAAAGCGCTTGCTTTTATTTTTCTTTCTTTACCAATAATACCTAGTAAAGTATTTTTTTCGATGAAACATATCAAACGAGACTTTCTTAATGCAAGGTGACCACCTCTTGTGTCGGTTACTGTTTTGCTTAAACTATTGTAATATTTACAATGTAGCTTCAAGTTTGTTCAAACTGCTATTAGAATAAACGAAGGTTTTAATGCTATTAGATTTCCTTGTATCCTCTTTGTGAGATTGCTCTTCACCACTGACTACCTTCACTCTCAATGTCAGTGGCGAGCTCTAGTTCTTACACTTCAGCATAATGGGAAATATGCTAGTTACTCAAGCATGGTAATTTGACTAATCGGAAATGGCGCAGGGTATTCTTTACCTTAAACGTGGCATGTGTCTTGTCATTGAAGATTAATGTAGACTTGTTTAGAGGGAATCTTAAAATGCATAAGCCAGTCACTGTGTACGAACCCAGCGAAGAGATGGCTTGGTGGTCTATTAAGAGTTTTCATCCCGGCGAAATTAAAATACCACTAATTTTACAGTAATTATGTGATATCTACAAATAGATAAAAGATAATCGAAATGTGGAACAAGAGCGCCCTAGACAATATTATTTTACATGAGAAACTGTTATCACGACTCACTTATCTGCTTTCGATTTTGAGCCATTTTGAAAATCGGCATTTATTTTCGCGTTTCTAAACAGCTGAAAACGGAAAGCCACTAGGTGACTTGTGATAAGGTACCTCACGCAAAATAATATTGTCTAGGGCTCTCTTGTTCCATATTTCAATTATCTTTTATCTATTTGAAGATATCACATAATTACTGTAAAGTTAGCGGTATTTTAATTTCGCCGGGATGAAGACTTAAGACGTTATTTTATACTGTCACCGCCACACTACTCTTCTGGTTATGCTGAGCATGCTTGCTACTGTGCTCTACAGTGTTCCGTAATATGGTTATTAACAAGCTGATTTGGTTTGCATGAAAAACTTACTCATCTATCGTGTAGACATCCTCCATGATGTCCTATTAACGCCAATGTTATTGACTAATAGTCTTGCTTTTTCCGTAGACATAAACTTTACTCGAGATGCTCAACTCTACTCAAGATGTTGGATGCAAATTATTTGTGGATCCAACCGATCACACAATCTCGAAGATCTACGTAAATTGGCATTAAAGAATGATAACGTTGAATCAACAATGATTTAGTGACCTAATGAATGGTATAAAGGGTGCGAATTAGGCGATTTTTCCAGAGGGGATAAAGTAAAAAAAACAAAACGTTTAAATAAACTTGCTATAATCGTGCCAACAATGCTGACAACAACGATTAAACTTAACACACTTAGCTTAGGTTTGGTGGAAAGTACACCAGTATTATACGATTTTAATCCTAACCTACAGTACCAGATCTCACTAAAATTTCTTTTTTCAAAAAACATACACATGCATCTCCCAACACACACAAATCCTAACCTAATCTAACCAAATTACTTTTTGCAATGAATTTTCTATTAATAATTCTCAAACGGATTTATGTTTAGCACATTGAATTGAAGAATTTGAATGATATAAGAAATATAACTGAGGATAATAGGGGAAAATAGCATCCCCCTGGGAATTTTCTTCTGCCTTCTAGCCAGGGATAAAAGCTTTCCAGAGGGGGAATTTCCTCTGCATGCCCGGCCGTAATTCGCACACTGATGGTATACCAAGAAATATTTAAGTAGCCGTTCATGCAAGAGTGTCATATACCGGTTGACTTGTGTACATTAATATAGAGAAATCACTGTTCTATTGCAGCGCAGAAACCCTTGTAGATTCGTTTTGGTTAGCAATGCTTATTGTAAATCTCAAATTTTGTCATTTCTATTTTCTATTGAGTGTCTTCAAGTATGTTAAACCTGTGTTAATGGATGTGTTCATTGAATGAAATGAGTTAACTCAACCTGAACTTTTGGAATTGAGGTGAGAAAGATTTATGTATTTAAAAACACCACTTTCAACATATTTACCGATAAATACACAATTTAACTAGGTCACTTAACTGGGATGGGAAACAGCTGAAAAACCCAGGTCGAAATGACTAACCTCAAGATTTGAATTACGAAGTAAGAACACAAGGCGCTCGCCAATGTGCATTGGTCTTTAGAGAAAGATGTTATCCTAGCATTGTTTACTTGCTGCCACTGTATGTACTATATAAGGCAGTTGCAAAGTTTTGTAAAATGGAACATCTGATTATAAAACCTTTACTTCACTATTGTATACGTCAGCCAAATTGAAGTTTGACTTTGAGCATCTCTCTTCCGCCTACCAATCCGCTTACTGTGAGATTGTTAAGGATGTGATCTAATAACCCAATCCGCCTGACATGCTGTTTTTTCTTAGTAAGACTAGAATCGTATCAACATGTTGCAACATCTGCCGCTAAAAAGCAAATTTTTCATTAGAGGTTTGCCAATACCGTGTCGTGACCTCATTGGTTAATATCAAATGTCAATTCACATTTACCTTGTATAGTAATAGGATTGCCATCTTAAACCGTTTTCTTCGTATTTTTTTAATATAGACAAATTGTAGTATATTAAAAACATAGATAGATTATATCCCTGTGTCTGTTTTATATCCTGTGTAGTTTTAAAGGTGATCTCTTGGAGATCTATTCGTGCTAACGTTTTTAAGCTTTATCATGAAAAGGGTTTTCACAGTTTGTGATAAGAACAATGTTGTTTGCTTTTTTTCGTTATTATCTTTGAATGATTCCGTGCAAATATCTAATCAAAGATACACTTCTTAAACTTTAGATCAAGGCCTTAATAATGGTGTCATGCAACTACACTCGTTTCAAACACGTTTATTTAATTTTCCTTTTCATGTTCCTATTATATAATTATATATACACAAGTTGAAGTATTTCCTTTGTTTTAAAAGGAAATGTATATGTCAAAATAAAAAATACTGTACCTAAGTAATTATACCTACACAAGTTGAAGCATTTCCTTTGTTTTAAGAGGAAATGTATATGTCAAAATGAGAAATATTGTACCTAAATAATTATACCTACGCAAGTTGAACTATTTCTTTTGTTTTAAAAGGAAATGTATATGTGAAAATGAGAAATACTGTACCTAAATAATTATACCTACACAAGTTGAAGTATTTCCTTTGATTTAAAAGGAAATGCATATGTCAAAATGAGAAATACTGTGTCTAACTAATTATACTTACACAAGTTGAAGTATTTCCTTTGTTTTGAAAGGAAATGAATATGTCAAAATGAGTAGAAAGATTTCGTACTGAGGCTAAAGGGAACGGTGATGATAATAATGAATGAAATAAAGAATGAAGAAAGTGGGGGAAATGGGAGGATTCCATGGAAACCGTCGCACATGACATTTGTCCACCACAAAGCACGTTTGATGAGAGCTGGGATCGAACCAGGGCCTCACGCATCAGAAATGATCACCTTACATTTGTCTTTATTGGAAAACTTAAATTAATTACAAAATAAAACTAGAGCAAGAAAGTTAGCCATCTCATAATTTGAAGTACATAGGAGAATGATAATTTGTTGCTGGAGAGGAAGGAAAGATGATTTACACAGAAGATATCATCTATCATATCTTAAGATACAGCAATTATTATGGGAACAGAACTTCAAATATTTGGTAACGCCGTTCACCCAACAATGCACAAGTTTACGTCGGGTGTGTTGAAGAACATCAAAAGATTATGTATGTTCACAAATTCGTTTCTTTTTTTCAAAATACGTTCCTCTCTGTTCACATTTATTATTAATAATTTATTTCTTACATTTTTAGTGACAATGGGATAACGGTGATTAGATAAGGCCAGATTCACACAAAAGAGAGACAAAGTGTTTGTATGTGGTCATGATATGCTGTCTTCACGCGTTGAATCTTTGCAAAGAACCGCTTCACGCTATACTAACATTTTCGTTCTGTGGCGATAAACATTGAAATTCGAAATGGCAAATTTGAACCACTTCCAGTTTGAATAGAGAGTTAGCACAGAAGATGGAACCTATTCTCTGGACTGTTTAAGTCCAGAAGGCTGAGTCTCCGGCACTGGCAGTGAGTAAAAGGCTTAACTAGGTGGCAGACACTCGCAGTAACTTTCTGTGCCAAAAAAACAACGCATTGTTTGTAAAGAACGTGCTATGGGGTTGTTCTATCTTTTGTACGAAGATGGCCTTACCTAATCACTGTTAATCCATGGTCACTAAAAATGCAAGAAGTAAATTATTAATAATAAATGTGAACAAATAAAAATGTATTTTGAAAGAAGGAATTTAAAAAAACTCGTGAGAGTAGAGATTTGAACCTAGGTTGTTTCATTCAACAAGCCGACATCTTACCGACTTATCCACGTCAGAGCTTGCAAATCGCGTTTTCGAAGCTTTATTTATATTACACGTGTGTTACGAGATGTCATTCACGCGTTGATTACTGGTGCGACACCTTCTTCAAGGACTAAGACTCGTTTCGTAGATTTACGAAATCACTCTTTTAATCCTCAATTAATCCAAGATATGTGTTGTTGGATTAATCCAACAATAAATTCTCAAGATTGTGGACTAATTCTTGTTTGATCTTAATCTACAGATCAAATGCTTTTTATGAAACCAGGAGACGCTGAGCCATAGACGCCTACGAGCCGTAAATAAAATTCAAACTTCAAATGGAACTGGGGTAACTTGCTATCAATTGCGAGTTTAACAAGCTGATTTAACAACACGCCTGTTATGCTCTGTGAGACTCTTATTCTAAAGGTTCTTGGTTCGATTCCCCGACTGGATTTACAGTTATTTTTTTAAGGAGTTAAGCATTTTAAATTATGTTCACGATTGGTATTGGAAGAGATTTATCCCATAGAGGGAGAAAAGCCCAAGACAGAGAGAGAGTGCCAGGGGAAGGAATGGAGACTGTTTATCCTTAGGCACTAAAATTCCAGTTATTCCCATGTCTTCCGTTTTTTCTTTCCCTCTTTCCTTCTTTTCTCCTGTTGTTTCGCTCTTTTCACGCTTTCTCTGTCTCTGCATGATGTATATTATTATTTTCCTTTTCTTTGCATTAATTAATATCGCTTAGAACTTAACGTAAATAGATTTTTTTATATCTATCTCATGGTTTTCTAAATGATGCTGAACTATTCATTCTTTCCTGTTCCAAATGGAAGAATATCCTGGCATGCCATGTTTTGGGGCATGTCTGTATTGTCAGTTTGGTAGTCCAACGATTATATCAGCGACAGGGCTCATTTGGTTATATACAGAGTGTTTCAAAACAACACCAACAACGTTTGGGAGGTGATTCCTGACACTAAGATAAGATAAAAAGTATAGACCAACCTGGGTGCACAAATGCTTCCTTTCGGAGTTATAGGCTGCCGAAAACGTGAAAAAATTAACTTTAAAGGTCCATAGCTTCAAAACTATGGGGCCAACCGTAGTTGGGCCAAGACTTTACTAAAGAACTATTATATATATATACATGCTTCAGAATCCTGCAGTACTTCCGCAACCATTTTTATAGAGGTAGTTAATGAGTACTTCACATTATATGCCCGTAACGAAAATGCCTGTACAAAAATTGTTGGGTGAGTACCTTAGGATTCTGAAACATGTACTTTTGGATACCGAAAGTACTTCAAGCATCACTGATATCTAAACTAGAAAGTAGGAGTGCAAGGTGGTAGAGCGCTTACCTCTCGTACGTGGAGTTCCTGATTCGATCTCCAGCCAAATCAATTTGTAGTGGACAACATCGTGTCCGCGGGTTTTCCAGGGCACTCCTATTTCCTCCCACTATCTCATTCCACCAATTCTGCCATCACCATTCACTTGCTTTAACAACCATCTCTCTAGCCTAAAGGTATAATAGTGGATGTTAAACTGAAATACAAATAGAAAGTACATTATTATAGAATCATAACGATTATTCTGCCATAATATCATTATTTAATTACAAATAATTGCAATAAGAATTGTGAAGAATGTATGTAATGTATGTTTAATGATGTTTGTTAAAATAGTTTATCATACTTTGTTTCAGTACTAACAAAACAGTACATTGTTTTACACCCCTTTATACTATAACATTTGTCAGTAGTAACCTGTAACTTTGCTCAAAAACTGTACAGTGTACATAAGAGGAGGTACGTACTTAATAATCCTCTAATACTGTTCAGTGCTTCAAATTTCATTCGACATACTCTGCCTATACATAAGGCGTGCTTACATCCTTCCATCATCCGGAAATCTAATACTCTCCAAATGAACCTTTAAATTTTAAATCTAAAAATCTGTTTAACCTAATGAAGAAAGGAGGTTAGAATCTGAAACTAACTTGGTGATCACATCCTTCGTTATTAGTTAAATCCTGAGCATGATGTTATTTATTATTTGCTGTTTAGTATTTTTAGCTCTTTTGGATCTGGTGAGTCTATTGATTACCTGAACGGATGCTACAGCCTACGAACAAGAGAAGAATGAAGATGATAAACTACTGATGAAAGAAGATCAGGAACAATGGGGAGGACGCTGTTCGTCCAAATAGCTGTTATGCCTAAAATGCGCTGAGTAACGGTTTTCCTGCGAACTCTCACTGGAGCGTCCTATATGATTTCCAGGAACTGCTGTCGCTGGAGATATTAAAAAAGACACGGGCTGGAAGAACAGACATCCCACAAAAACAACCCCCTAAATGAAGCAGACACATTGAGATACATATTGTAAACAAGTAGATGGAGAAATGCTTCCAAAACTGGCATCCGTAAATTAAAGAGCTCTCCGTAACGAGGTTGGGTATCTTCCAACAACAAATAAAAAAAAAAAAAAAAAAAAAAATGATTACACGTTTTTATTTGTATTTGTATGTCCACGTAATACAATAGACCAATGTACGCGTTACATGTTATTTACTGATACTAACCTTCCTACCTCAACTGCATGACTACGAAAGAGCCCAGGTGCAAACTTATCCCCTTCAATGACTCGAAATGAGCAGATATAGATGAACAGTTAGTTTTCTCAAGGAAGCAGAAGTTCAAAACCCTACCACAAACCTGAAATTGAAAAAAAAACTGAAATATTTTAATTTAAAAACCTACAGTTAGGTAAATGAGATTGATAACTAATGAAAATTATGATTATAAATGAATTGGTGGAATGACAATGTGGATGGAAACAAGAGAATCTTGAAAAACTCACGAACACGCAGGGCCTACTCTACCATATGTGCAACACATGCATTTGCACTGGGGAACAAAATCTGTCATAACTATACTATTTAAAATGAACATTTCTTATTGGAAACAGAATTCATGGTAATGGTATTTGAATATTACATTCATAAATCATGTATAAGTCGCATTAGTTTAAGGTCACATGGACAGTGCTAAAGCAAATGGTCAAACAAATCCCAGCATGAATTGCTTAATTGTTATCAAATACGAGAACTCAATTCTCGAATAGTAGCTAACATCCGTTACATTTAGTTACTTATCAGTTATCACAGTTTTAATATGAAAACTAGTCTTGTCTTTGTCACAAATAAGTCACTTATAATTGAAGGTGGAAACAAGTTTTTTTTTTTTTTAAATTAACATATGTAAAAGGAAAATCAAGAAATAAAAATAAAAGAACTAGGTACATTGGAATTACAAACTGATATATTGAGATTGAAGCTCGATATTAAATTCTATAAAAAGAATTACCATATTTCCTCTGTAGATGTTTGCTTAATCTTTCACTAACATAATAGATTATTGCTTAAAGAAAAAAGTATACACAATCAGATTGTATTTGTAGTATTTAGGCCTTTCTAAGTGCGGCTGCTCTTTCCCTCCCATTCGTTATTCATGATGGGATAGCATACTTAAGAGGCCTTATCACTGCAAAATTAAAATATTGCTAATTTTACAGTAATTATGTGATATCTTCAAATAGATAAAAGATTATCGAAATGTGGAACAAGAGCGCCCTAGATAATATTATTTTGCATGAAGTACTGTTATCACGAGTCACCTAGTAGCTTTCCGTTTGCAACCATTTAGAAACGCGAGAATAAATGCCGGGTTTCTAAATGGCTTGAAATCGAAAGTAGATAAGTGAGTGGTGATAACGGTATCTCATGTAAAATAATATTGTCTAGGGAGGTCTTGTTCCACTTTTTGATTATATTTTATCTATTTGAAGATATCACAGAATTACTGTGAAATTAGCGATATTTTAATTTCGCCGTGATGAGGCCTTTTAAAATCGTGGCTTTAAAGATTTGTTCTTTCTGAAGAAAGGAGGGGGCGGCAAATGGTACCATTGCACGATGCGGCAAATTGCCTGCGGACACGATGTTGTCTAGCAGAAATTCACTTGGCCTAGAATCGAACCGAGGATCTTTCGCATCAAAGGTGATTGCCCTAGAATCCTACACCTATTATTTCCACCGTTTAAATTTTTCTTTCAGTTAGTGTCTAATTAGTTCATTTTTTCTCACCATAGTACACTCTCTATTTTAATCTTAAGTATCCGTATTATTTGCATTTCGAACTTACTTTATGCTTCTTGTGACTTCTTTCATCTTCATACTTTGGCGACCTCTGCAACAATTGTTTAGATTTTTTATTCATGAAATACGTTCCAGGTTATGCCCTGTAAGCTAAAAGAAGTGGATGATTAATGAAAGTGAACGGAAAGGAGGAAACGGAAACTCCGAGAAAACTTACCAAAACGATGTCGTTCACAACAAACTCAAATATTTGGGATCGAATCAGGAGTCCCTTCCATCAAAGCTAAACAACCGTGGCCCTATGATATGTTTTAAGCTCTTATTAAAATTATCTATATTTTGCACATATCGAACTTGTAAGGAACACGTATGAAATAAGTTATCGTTATTCACTGTTGCCAGTACAGTATTGTTTATTAATCTCAATTCAGAAATCTAAATTTTCGTTTAGCTGTTTTTTCATTGTGCTTTGTATTATCTTCTTCGTGTCTCTGTGTGTTTTACGTGCACGTCCTTATGTAACACCAAGGTTATGAAGGATGGAATAGGAAGGATCCACTCTTACAACGTTTCCCACCACACGATCTCGCCTCTAAAAATTACTAGAGGACGACTCTAATGTTCCCAGCTTTTTTGTATCTAACGTAGTAAAGCGATTAATCTCTTTAAGAGTTCATTTCCGTTAATAGTATAGAGACATTCATTTTTTAAAAAAAAGTTGCATCATTTTTACCATTGAGGCTATATGAGGCGTGAACCTAAAGTTTTAAAGTTGGAATCCGGACAACCCTAATGCGTTTAATATGCTCTCCCACCGAGAATCGATGCCGAGGCCGTATGCATCAAAACGCAGGGACTAGTCATTAGACCAACGGGAAGCACATCTATGATTGTCGCAGCTGATCTTCACAGGTAAGGTTTGCATGTGTCTAGTTTACCAGAGTTCATCACTCTTTCCAAATACACTCTCAACCTCGGTCATGATAATTCCTGGATCTTCCTGAACTGCAAGGTGATATCACTATTGAACACTTAAAATCAAACATACTTCCTAGCCATAGAGTAGCCCATGAGACGATACAATACAGAATTTTCGTAACGAAATTTAAAATATACTAAAAAAAAAAAAAAAAAAAAAAAATACACTTTTTCAGAGAGAGAGGTCACTTTCACGACATTTTTTCGAGACAAGACAGAATCAACTCCTGTCTCATGGCCATCCCTAAAGCCGAGCAAATACACAGAAATTTATTTCGGGAGGAGGATCCAAAGTTTCTTGGGAGGTACAAATTTAAAATTAGGATAAATTAGGCCTATATTAAAATTTGTAAAATCATCCCTAAAATTAGACTAAATTTACAGAAAAGTTGGGATTTCAGACTGAAGTTATAAATTAGTGTACGAAATCGCTTCGTACAATCACCTAGTCGCATTTATTATTATTATTATTGATCTTTATTCAATAACTTTAATACACTAAAATTGATAATAATTATTAGAATGATTAAATTATTGTGTGGAAAGTGTATCAACTGTATACAAGATTGCATTTAGGTTGTATCAAGTTATTTCACCACAACCCTCAATCATCTAAAACCAGATTGAACTCACTGCATTTTTGTTCTGTGGGAAATATTAGGAATTTTTATGAAAGCAGTGGCAATTTGACACAACCTGGAGAAATGGGACTGGGAAAATCTGAAATGACGTTAATGAGTATTATTCGTCGTTTTCTCAGGGCCGCGGTGGCTCAGTGGTAGAGCGTTCACCTCTGGTGCTTGGGGTCCCGGGTTCAAACCCTGCTCCCGCCAAGTGAACTTTGTGGTGGACAAACTCCGTGTGCGTGGGTTTTCTCGGGGTTCTCCCGTTTCCTTCCACTTTCTTCATTCCACCATTTCATTCATCTCTCATCATCACCGCCTCCTTTAGCCTAACCGGCATAACTGCGGGACGTAATACTCAAAAATTTCATTTCATTTCATGTCGTCTTCTTTCTCACCTCAACCATAGATTGTGGACAATATGGAAATTTTAAATTTTTTCTCTCTCTTGGGAGAGCTGTTTTATACGTTGATAAGATCTCTTCTTTGTAACTGCATCTAGATATTCTATCCTTTGTCGTCTTCTTCCTGGTTTTCCTTCTGGCCTTCCCTCTATCAACATGGTTATCCAATCGGAGTGCCGAATAAAATGCCATGCTGTTTCTTCTTTTTCTTATTATCTTCATGATCTGTCGTCCTTCATTAACTTCCTTTAGTACGTCTCCATTCCTTGTCCTTCCGGTCCATGATATGCAAAGCATTCTGCGCCAGCACCACATTTCAAATGCTCCCAGCTTGGATATTTCAGCTTTTCTCAATGTCCACGTCTCTGATCCGTCAAGCGCCACGCTCCATACCAGAGTCTTAATAAATGTTTCCGAACGTCCAACGATACACTTCTTGATGTTAGCAGCCCTCTTTTCCTATTGAATGATTGTTTAGCCTGCGCTATTCTGGAACTTACGTCTTTTTTACTTCTTCCGTCCGAGGATATTAGACTTCCTAAATAGGGGAACGTTTTAACGCAGGGATGCAAATAAGCAACAAAATTTTACTAGTCCACATCCCGCAATAGAAATCACTTATTTACCTTTGGTATGATATTATATACTCGCCCGCACGGATGAACCACTCGCCCGGGGCGAGTGGTTATTTGCATCCCTGTCTTAACGTCTTCAATTTTCTCTCCCTCTAGCCATACGTTTGCCCCTTCTTGTATTATTAGTAAAAAGACTAAAAAGTGAACTAAAAATAAAAGCAATGATATAAGAGATGAAAATAAAATTTTTAGGAAGATGTAAAGCGTATATGAATAAAATGCTACAAGAAATTCATCATATAGAATATTGTATCGTACCGAGAAATATGGGTATAGGGAAGAATTGAAAATTAGTTAAGTAGACTGGAAAACCAATAATCAAGTGCTGTAATTATTCTAATAGAGAGAGAAAAGAACAATATTTAATATATTTAAAATAATTAAGACACTACTCATTTATTTTTAAATATAGTCCGCGGACCACTAGTGGTCCTAGAGACATGTATTTGTGGACCTCTTATCTTGAGATTAGTCCAAAATAGAAAAAAAATAATTCAACTGAATTATGTATTACATGCTATAACTGAGATATAGATTATATAAATAATAATAATAGTAAATTTAAGAAGATAAATAATATACAAATTCTAATAGCTTGTATAGATTTAATATTATAAATATATACTTGTAATGTTTCAGTTAACTTAGAACTAATATGTATTTTCTTCTATTAATATCAACACAAAATTAAAGGAATTTCAATTCATATCAGTGTTCTTTTTCTAGAAAAGAAAGTGCACCTTGAAGTTCTTCAATTCTGATTGGCTGTAAAAGTAAGCGTTAAAATCTAAACAAGTGCAAGAAATTAGTAGCACATGATGTTATCTACTACTCAGATTAATCATATTACTTTATACCTTTGTTCCGAAAACTAGTCACCTTCTCTATTATATCGCCTTTTCTATATTTGACACCGACCACTTCGTTCAGGGCCGTAATTTGTAGGGGGCAGGAGGGACAACTGCCCTCCAGGGAAGCTTCCCACCGTTCCACGGGGGCCCACTTTAAGACAAAATTTTCTTACTCCATATACGATACGAACATGAAATTATAAATGAACATCAAACAGGTTCACTACATTACATAAACAAAATAGCACACAAAAGGTAAATAAAACAAACATGAGTCGTTGGCCCATTTCAGTAAAAAATGTCTGCTATTAGGGACCCTAAAAATAATATGTATTTGTATGGCTTTGAGATTTGTCAATATTGTCCCCTTAATTTATTTTCTATGTATGGAACGGGCCCAGGGGCGTAACTAACAGTCCCGCAGACCTTGCCGTGCGGGAGGGTCCACAGGCTCCGGGGGCATACAAAGAGCAAGAAAAAGATGGAAAGAAGAGGCCTATTTTTGAATGTTGTGAGAGGGCCCACGCGATCTTAGTTACTACACTGAATGCCCATTGTCCCATTTAAATAGAACTGATTAAATAGAGGCCTGAATATTAATGCTTGCCCTCCCTGAAAAGAAATCTAAGTTACGGCGCTGACTTCGTTCCAATCACTATATCACGTAAATAAAAACATGTAATGTCAAGTAGTTACATAAGTTTTCAGTAAATCTGGCACTTTCGCTACTTCGGCACCCTGCTATGTGCCAGGAATGGCCGGAGAATATATGGATGGAGGGAAACGAGAGAGGGAAGGAAGTGCAAAATATGACCTGGCGGAAACGGCAAAATCTTTATGTTAATTATCCAGTTTTTTATTAGTTTTACACTTCTTTAAAAACAAAATACGTCTATTTTTTCCTTCTCATTTCCATTTCGATAGATTCTTCTTTAATGATTACTCTTCTGTTTGGATTCTATCTTGCATTTTAATTGTTCATTTCTTTGCTAGCAAGAATTACAACATAAGATAAGGTTTCTTCTCTAAAAGTGTAGCGATATAACTTTAGTTTTTACCGTTGGGGCTTCCCTTAAAAACCTCCATTGATTTATCAATAATTGCAATTTAACTGAGATGCTGGCACTCGGTCGAAAAAAAGTGTAGAAAGCTTTTTCAGGTCAACCATCCTGAATGAGGTTTTCCTGGGTTTTTCTCATTGACACCAGACAAATGCCGGGATGGTATCTAACATATATGTCCGAGGCTGCTTCCTTCCTTTCCCAGCCCTTTCTTCTTTCCTGTTCCCGGATAATGTGTTCGTCGAGGGCAGTGGCGGCGGTTGGACGTTAAAAGTGAGGGGGCAAGACATGATCTGAATATTTGTATATAAATGTTAGTTTTCCTGGTTGTTTCTAACATTTTGTTTGACGAAAAGTTGTATAACTAATAGGATACTATATTTTCAGTTAAAATACCGTATATCGTATATAATAGTTTATTAAGTAAATTGAGAAGAACAACGCAAGTAGATACTAGCCCTTTGTACTCTTAAACAACGAAAGTGTAAGAAGAGATTTGATTCCTTGCTCATGAACATCTTAAAATTCTGTCTGGAAAATTGTGTGATCAGATTATTTAATAAATTTGCAAAACAAATAAATAGAAAGGATAATATTAATCATAGTAATGAATAATGATGCTTGTTTCGCAAAAGTTATATTGAAACTGAGGATTAATGAAAAACTTAATATTTAATTCCACACATGCTATTAAATGTATGTTATTACTCTTAGAAAATGAAAGGCAGTAAATACTACAAGCATATGCTACGACATTTAAAGAAATATTTGCTTTTGCAACTTCTTGAAATATGTTCGTTGCCATTAGGTGCAGTTTTCACTTTCTTGGAACACATCAAAACACAACAATACTTAGAATCAATCCACACTTCAGTTATACAAAATAAACTTAAAATCTAGAATTATGTTCAATTTACTAAATTTTATTGTATATACACTCGTACATCCTTAAACACAACACTTCACTCGTATATTACACTACAAAACAATGAAAAAGGTAGAAGTTGTTTTTTATCACGCTCTTTTTAATCGATATTCCTTACTTTAGAAAGAAGAAAAGACATTTTAGGAACTGTCAATTTTTGTGCAATTAAAGAATAACTTGTGAAATAGGCCCTACTTTTTTGCATAATGTTCTTTCGATTAGCTTCAAAGCGGCTCACTAACATATCGAGTCCTTGTAAGAAGAAATGAAAGTATGCTGAAATTGTGCTCCAATAGGTTATTTTTTGGGGTTATTTTCTGTAGCGATTAAAACGCAATTACTGTAGCTTTCTTTACTCCACGGGAAGACAACCAATACGTATTCACGCAACAGCAAATATTATATGGCAGCATTTTTCCCTATTAATCAGTAACACACACAAAATCGTTACATTTCCAAATGAAACTATATACATTAATTGGTTACTTCAAAAAAGTGCGGAGGCAACTGCCCCCCTTTGCCCCCCTAATCGCCGCCCATGGTCGAGGGACGTCATTCATCAAACGTAACTGACTAACATGGCCATAGATCCCGGAAGCCGAAGATATCCAAATCCTAAATCCTAGAAAGGAAAAACTAAGAAATATGGAACACTGCATTAAACTTTTTCACCTCTGGTGCTTGGGGTCCCGGGTTCGATCCCAGCCCCCACCAAGTGAACTTTGTGGTGGACAAACACCGTGTGCGTGGGTTTCCTCGGGGTTCTCCCGTTTCCTCCCACTTTCTTCATTCCACCATTTCATTCATCATCATCACCGTCTCCTTTAGCCTAACTGGCATATCCGTGGGACGTAAAACTCAAAGATTTCATTTCATTTTTTGCACTAAACTTTATCATTCTAATTTCTTTAAATAAATCATGCTTAGGGATGCGCACGAGTCGAGACATGTCTCGAATCTCGACTCGACTCGACTCGAATTCGAGTCGAGATTCGAATCGAGACACACTTTGTAAAAATCGAGACGAGTCGAGACAAACGTATTTCTCGACTCGAATTTTCGAGTCGAGACACGAGTCGAGTCGAGACAGCTCCTAAAAATCTCGACTCGACTCGAATGTCTCGAAAATCTTTCTATAACTTTTAATATTATTTTGAAGGAAGTACTCATTCAGAAACACTCGGCACGAGAATTTCGGAAACTGCAGGACTTGTCAGGTGTTGGAGGAGTGTTGTGGTGAGTGTCTCCAACAAGTGGCGAAACTATGGAGAAACGACGTCCAAACGTCGAGGGGATGGGCGCCCCCGCACCTCATTACATTTGTCCGACGTCGTGGGCTGGGCAGACTGGTAAAACAGGACAGGCAGCGAACTGCGTCGGAACCAACATCAGAGTTTAATTAGTGCTGGGCAAAGTACAAATGTGTCTGAACTAGTAAAATTTCCGGAAATTTTGAACATGTTCGTAAAAAACTTGTTTTTTATTTCTTTCTTGAAAAATTGGAAAAATTGAAAAAATAAAAATATTTGTATTAGATTCATTTTACTAGTAATCATATCTTTTTTCTTCAAACGCGTAAGTTCAAAAATTTCAATATTACCAATATTAAAAAATAGCACTCGAAAATAAAACTATTCCAATCATTATCTATATATTAAAATACTAGATTTACGTTTATATGTTTGTCGCCAACAGAAAAGTTTATATGTTTGTCTCCAGTCCTTTCGACAATAAGATCTTGAACCCACAAGTGCTACAAACGTGATGTTTTCATAGGTCGAATCCAAAATTTTGTGTAAATTGTCCAGTTCTAATTGAATATTTAAAAACAAAAACAACATGGCCATTAATTCTTTATTACATTTTTAGGGGTACAGTGGAAGTACTGAATTTTTTGTAAAAGTAAAGCATTATACTCTATGAGTTATATATTCCAACGTCGCATAGTTGTATATAGGGGTTATATATCTCTCAGGGGTTTGTTTAATGGCCAAAGTATAAGAAAACGAAGGATAACCATTTCTCCAGTCTAAGATGAATCTTCATTTTTTGGGGAGTTTTTTCACAATGAACTCCGTATATCTCTGACAATTAATTATGAGTGTAATTTATTTATTTATTACATAATGCATGCAAAAAGAAAGGAAACACTGGTCATATATGAATTAGAAATTCCAACTACAAGTGGGCTCAAATCTTGCAAACGGTGCGAAATATTGAAAAAAAATCGAAAAAATTTCTCGTTTATGATACCCTTTGCCGATTTTTATGAAGGCGTACTTCACATGTATCTGTAAAGGGACGTGTACAGATATGAGGATTGACAAGGAGATTCATGCTCATATGTGAATGATGCGCTGTGTAGAGAGCGCAGGTTCAGCTAGTCTGCACTTATTTCTATTATGACATTTATTCGTGGATGTGCATTAATTATAGAACTTTTACAGTTACATACAAGCCTACCAACATGAAGTGCTTCTGTTGCAACAAATAGGTCTCTTGAATGAAACTGAGTTCTTAATATGCTGTTTGATCTAGTGAAATTTGTTCATTTTAACCAAATCACTTCTTAAGAGAAAGAGTAGTAGGCAAACTTCACTAATACTCATGCACTAAAACATATAATTACTATTATTTAATATTTTAATATAGACACTTATATAAACTTTATGTACAAAATCCTGTATGTAGAGGTCTGCGCGGATGCGGATATCCGCATTAAAATGGGTATTTGCGGATATATCTCTTTTCTGTGCGGATAGCGGATAAAATTGCGGATAATGTTTCCTACATTTTTTGTACCAAAAAAAAATGCTGTGAATTTTCTGATAATGATGGAAAGAGCATTAGAAACGTTTGTTTTGAATTAAAAGTTTTAAAACCAGTTGAAAATACTAAAATCAAAAAAAAAAATGTTTGAAGCTTGTGACTCAGTAACAGCATAAGGCCAAAAAAAAATGACACGAGAGAGTGTCCTTTTATTGCTGTTTTCAATATTTTTAGCAGCCGTTTTGTAGGTGAATGACATCTCTGACCTAAACAGAAAGAAACGACAGGCCCCATCGCTAATCCTCAAGTACCGCTATTTACTGTAAACAAGAAATATAATTGCCGCCAAAGCCCCTCTGATAAAGCTGAAAATTTTCAGACCATTCGCCTTGAAGAGGAAGAAATGTCTTCAATGAAAGTTTTTCTAGCCTGAGAGGTCAGGAACCAAAACCCTAATTTAAAACACCGCATCCCCTTCCATAAACTGAAAACTGGTCAGCAGAATTATCTTTGCCTTTTGTGACAAACTGGAGAAGCGCGTAGGTCACCGAAATAGTAAACAAATCAAATCATACGCTCATCTTTCTCTCTCCCTCTCTCTTAAAAAAAGAAAGAAAAAACCTTCTTCACTGTTTCCTTTGAAGTACAGCAGATACTGAATGCACGTTTGCGATCCCACAGATTTCTCTCTTCGGAGAGGTGCCACAGACCTCATTGAACATTCCAAGGAATTGGAGTTTTATAACAGCAACTGTTTTTTCTCTCTTTCTTCTTGTGTGTATGTGTATATGTATGTATGTTCTAGGCCTCTGGTAAAGAAAGAAAGAACAACCAATGCGTTGTTTCTCCTACCCTAAATGTGTCCAACAATGAGTGGGGCTGCAAAGAAAAGCAGTAAATTCTAAACTTCCTCTATTGCCTCTTCCCGAAATTAACGGTATAGACCTCCTATTTGTATTCGAAGTTATTTTCACTTCTAGTTTCAGTAAAAGCTTGGTCGTGAAAGCTTGAGTTGATTTTGAGTTTAACGTCCCGTTTAGCAGCGAGGCTATATGAGGCGTGGACCTACTGATCGATGTGGAATCCGAACCACATGAGCTCCCGCCGCGAATTGAACCCGGGTCTCCCACGCCAAAGGCGTGTACGCTAACCGCTTAGCCACGAAGGAGCTTGGTCGTGAAAGCATGCATTGTATTGCCTTGTTAGTTTCGTCACTTATTTTTTTTAATTTAGTGCAATTACTGGTGCCAGTGTCAGTTCGGGATATGTGGATGTGTTTGCAGTCCTGTGATTAATTTTTATTTCTTAATAACGATTATTTCTATTTCGCCTTTGTGTTTAGAACAAATGCCCCTTTTTTTTATGAGTAATGATCAAGTTTAAAAACTTAGTGACGTGCTCTAAAATTAGGCGATTGAGGGGATATTACCTACGTGGCATTATTTTGGCCCGATATCTGCATTTGAAGATCTTGGGTAAGTACATAAATCGTTTATTAATTTCTAATTTGTATCTGCACGGTTTATATTGCATTTTATTTATCGTAGTTTGTATCTGATCACGAGGAAACTGATATAATATCTTGTTTCGTTTGATTCAGAAAACTACGTGTATTATAGAATATGTAAGTTGTATATATTTGTTATCTCATTATCTGCGGATGCGGATACAGATGTTGCGGATGCGGATAGAGATGCTGCGGATGCGGTACGGATGCGGATGCGATATTTTGTATCCGCGCAGACCTCTACCTGTATGTAAACAAACACATGTTTTATAGTGCGACAGATTATCTATTACAATCAAAATGAAAGTGACTATGTTTTTAACTTAATAACACCTGAATCATCAGACCGACCTCGATAAAATTTTCAACATAGATGATGTTCGGGATATTTTTATCATTTCACTTTGAAGGTGCAACTTGAGGGAAGGGAAGAGGGGAAAATGGCAGATATTAGTGTCGAATTCATAATTTTCGGGGTCGCTGAAATGAACAATGACACTTCCGATGCCGTTTAAATCAAAATTTGGCCCCACAACTTGGAGGAAGGAGAAGATATATAAAATTATTGAAAATGACCGATATTAGTGTCGAATCCATAGTTTTCGGGGTCGCAGAGATGAACAGTGACACTTCCGGCCGTTTAAATCGAAATTCAGTCCCATTAGTACTCTAAGGGGGGATGGTGAGATGTAAAGATAATTGAAAATTACGGATATTACTGTCGAATTCATAGTTTTGGGTCTCCATAATTTCATTGGTGGCAGTTTTGTGCGCTTAGTGTGCAAAATGAAACGTATTCTCCCCGTGCGAAAAACGTGTATTCTGCTAGTCTTTAATAATAACGAATGGAAGTTTCACTAACTTAACCCTTTAATATATTTTTTGCTGCTCAAATTCATTCACTTGTGCGGTATATGTGTGTATGTGTAAATAAGATCCTCTCTCTTTTTGAGTTTTTCGAAAAATATACAAAGAATAAAGAAGGATTTTACAAGAAATCAGAAAACTAAAAAGTAGAATTAAAACCTGTTGCTTTAAGTATTTTTCCGTTATCGAAATACATTGTATATACAGTAGGACGTTGATAATCCGAACGTCAAAAATCCGAACCCGGTCCCTAGAAGCTTTTTACATTTTGTCTTAACGCTAGCGATAAACAAACAATAATGTGTCCGTCGACGTTGTATGAAGTCAGTGTTTTTACGAAAGATCATTCATATGTAATTGTTTGTCGTACATATTTTAATTTTTATTTTTATTTTCTCTTAGGCCTATAAGTTTTAAGTGTGACTTACAAGATCAGTATAATTTAGTGTACCAGCAGGTTCTTCAGAAACATTAAATGTAAGTAGCCTTTCGTACTGTATTGTAATTACTGTATGTACTGAATAACCACTGTATCGATAGAAGAACATACCGTACAGTATATGTAAGCCTAAATGACATTTTTTGTCATTTTAGAAAATGCGAACTACCTGTGGTCCCAATTAGTTCGGATTTTCGACTTCCTACTGTATATGCTGCAGACATGTTACAGCATTAAGATTAATAGCATCAGGCCAAAAAATAGTTTTAAACTATATTTTCCTGTTTTTGCTAATATTTCCGAACAAATTATTTTTTCTAATGGATTCAAAATTTCCGGAAATTTTACATAGAACATATCTCTATAAAATATGTCTGATTTAACATATTAACTAAAAACTAGTAAATACAAAACACTTTTAATTTTGAAAGCATAATATAATAAAATATTCGAAAATTTCAATTTTACCCAAATTTTCCGTTTTTTTTTTTTTCAAGCTCGGGAAAACCGTAAAAAAATTGTTCTTTTAAACCCAAAATTTCCGCTTTTTCCCAGGCCTTCACTACACTAGTCTGAACATACATTGCACCGAACACTCCTAACGATGGACGTCCGCAGTCGATGACCCATTCATGTGCGAATGTTAACACCACGACATCGGCAACTACGAGTGAAATGATCACGTGACCATCGCCACTGGACCTTGGCACAGTGGCAGAACGTTGCATTGTCTGATGAATCCCCATACCTTCTTCATCATGACGATTGGAGGATGCGAATCCGCCGTATTCCAAAGGAACAGCTCCTTGACACTTGTACTGCGAGACGGAGACAAGCGGGCTGCGGCTTAATTATTACCTGGGGAACATTCACGTGAGCATCCATGTGTCTAGTGGAGCTCGAGCAAGGCACCATGACGGGCGAAGCGTATCGCACATTGCTTGCAGACTACGGACGCCCCTTCATGATGATCATGTTTCCCAACGGTAGTAGGATTTTTCGACAAGATAATGCACCATTTTACAAGGCCAGGAATGTGATGGAGTGGTTCTAGGAACACAGGAGCGAGTTCCAAGTGATGTGCTGGTCCTCCGACTCGCCGGAAATGACCCCAATCGAACACATCTGGAGTGTGATTGAACGTGACGTCACGGCGCATCCCCCCTTCCCCGGAATTTACGGGAATTAGGTGACCTGTGTGTGCATATGTGGTGTAACTCTCCGGCGACCTACCAAGGATCATTGCGTCCGTGCTAAGACACGTCGGCGTTGTTATCTGTTCCAAAGGTCGACATACTCATAATTAGGTAGGTAGTCATAATGGTCTGGCTGATGTGTGCGTATATTTTAACTCGTGCATTTTGTCTCGACTCGAATTCGAGTCGAGTCGAGACAGAGACTGTCGAGTCGAGACGGAAACATATTTTCGAGTCGAGACTCGAGTCGAGACAACGTTTTCTCGAGACGAGTCGAGACAGGCTTAAATCTCGACTCGACTCGACTCGTGCGCATCCCTAGTCATGCTGCAGTTACCACTGAAACATTTAGGCCTATTTATGAAATACAGACAAAATTACAATATGCGTTTTCGTAAAACTTCCAAGAAGACTCATCCCAGGAGTGAGTTATCCCTTGCGGATATCTTCAGGAGAAATTGCTCATGCCATATAGCCTTGTTCATGAAATATTTATTTATAAAACATGACCAAAATCTCCTGAACAGTTTTTGAGAAAATCACCCGGAAAAAAAACTCACTTCCATTGCAAAGTATATCACGTTAGAGACTGTTAACGAAATGTGAACAATATATATTTCAAGAGTTCCATTTCCATTTGAGGATGGATGAGCCGCAGAAGGTTAAGCCTTCTCTCGGGCCAGTGGCACCAATTTCATAGTAAATAAGGAATTTTAGATGGGTTCAGGATTTATTATATTTATGTATTTATTCATGCTTGTTATTCAGACATAATAATTTTATGAGAGCATAATAATGTAAATGATGAAATGAAGTGCAGTAAACAAAACACAAGAATATGTGTTAGTTTGAACGAGAGTGTTAATCTTCTGGTGCGAGGTTATTCAGAGGGGGTGTAGACAATTGGAGCCCTAAACGAAGAATGACGATTATAAATGCGACGGTGAAGGTTATAGAAATCCGACGCCTGAGTTCACGTTCATAAATTGCAAGAAAATGGCAGACTGGCGAATAAGCGTAACGTGGTAAGGCAGGAGTCTGCTCGAGAAGTTCATAGGGAATTGGATGAGCACCTCTGATATGGTGGCTACTATAACGAGAGCGAAGGCTGTAGAGATGTGGGAAAAGCTCGGTATCGGTGCGGCGATATATTTCTCGTGTTGGAGTGCTAGGTGGTAAAAAGTATGCGAGGCGTAAAGCATGACGTTCCAGGATTTGTAATCTGTCAGAAAACTTCAATGGAGCTGACAGCCAGGCGATATGTCCGTGAGTTAGAGTAGGAAATACAAAACCTTGTAAGTATGAAGTATCATTCCAGTATTGAGGTCCCAGTTGGTGCCTCGTAAACTACATAACAAATTGAACCGACGGCGAATATTATCTTCGAGGCAAAATTTGTATGAGTTGTTAATGAAAAATTTAGTTATGAAATGTGAACAATATTGCCTAAGCAGTTTCTGACAAAAAACAAACAAACAAAAAAAAAAAGGTCTAATCGCCCCAAAGAATAAACTATCTCTTGTGGGTTCTTTCAGGAATTCTTAATAAAATCTTTGTTTATGAAATATGAGTAAAGTCGACTAACCAGTTTTTGAGAAAATAGTCAGGGGAAAGGGGGTAAGCTGCAAGAATAAATCACATCTAGGGTTAAATATGGTATATTAATTTATACGTATACGTATATACACATATATAAACGAAATCATTAGTATCATTTTCGAGAAAAACGCAAATTTTCATTTTCTCCCTTCAGTAAACCGTCATTTTTGGGGTAGGAAGACAATAATAATAATAATAATAATAATAATAATAATAATAATAATAATAATAATAATAATAATAATAATAATAATAAAACAAGAAGAAGAAGAAAGCAGCCTTAGAGAATCTTATGAAGTTCAAAACTTTGTCTAGATACGTTGAACAGCATGGGCTCTCGGTGGGTGCAATTAGATTTGGACGAACAACGTACAAACATTTAAAAATATAGAGTGGCCCAAAAGTAGGTATACAGTTCTGCAATGATCAAGTTTGACATTTTAGCTTATTAAGATAATTAGTTCTGTTCCAAGCTTGTATGAGTGAAAAGATAACAAGAACAAATAATAAAGAAACTAAGTCACTACCTGTATGATTAACAATAAGTAAATTATATAAAATGCCATGAGCCGGTCAGTATAGGACTGTGTACCTACTTTTGCGCCACCCTGTAGAATTCTCGGCATGTAGGGACCATGAAACGTGTAAGTCCGTTTGTTTCGAATTTCTTTTTTGTTTTTTGTTTTGTTACGATCACCATATGTTCTTCTTTCCTATCGTCGCTCAAAAGTAATATATAATATATGTTACTATTATAATGTATGTTACTGTTAGGCTATATCATATGAATCCTAATATATATTAGGTGCTTGGAATAAATTTTATATGCTGCATAAAGCTATTTCTGTCTTTCTTTGTTGATATGCGTCCGCTATCCAAATCCATGCCGTTGGTTTGATTTACTTCTAGGTAACAGTAAAGACAAGAACGTATCCGATTTCGATTTTTTTATTATTATTATTTGTTTAATCTTCAGTTCAAAATTCATGCCAATGGAGCCCCTCAAGTTAGGGAGATGAATCTCAGCACAATAGCTCCTCATTAAAAAATAGTTGGGCAAATGCTCCAACGTTTAAGAAAATTTCGATCCTAAGGAGCGAAAGTGCAATTTAATTTGCTATATGTTGTGGAGCTGAGTTTTTGACGTTTTAATTTAATTTAAATACACACATTTTAAGGGGGAAAGGGGTTCATATATACAGTACATATTTTTCAACTATTTTCCGTAAACCTAGTCTTCCAGGTAATGCGGGTACTTGAGCTAGTTAAGGCGGATCACTAGGTGTTCTCGGTCCTATGCTAAACGCTTCTTGAATAGTGCGGCGTTGCCAGATAGTGTCGAGTGTTTACTGATGCCTGGTAATAAAGGAAGTAATCATGGAATTATGCCTGGATATGTACTGGAAAAATTAGTTTGTCATGCTTACGACAATTCACAGGTACGTTCCACTTCTCGAACTGCAACGCTAGAATCCAGGAATTTTCTTATTGTGTCTACCACAGCAAACGTACAAATTTGGCAACGATGCATTATGGCGTTCTGCGCAAGTTCATTCTCAAAATCTATTTCCTTAAATATAGATTAATATTCAAATAAAATGTGAAACACAATACGAAAAACGATCAAACAATATATCGGTTTCATAATGAGATCGTTACTTTAAAATACCTTACATATACAAATAAACATTTCATAAAACTGAGCAGTTCTAGTAACATCTAACAGTAAGTGCCATCTTGTGTGCTCATTGTAAAACGAATCAAATATTTTCTTTTATTTGTTACCTTTTTCGATATCACAATACACAATCAAATGAATCAGTCTTGTATTGTAGCTGAAACATAACTCTGTCTTATAGTATATACAATATTTATAATATGTAGCGTTTCATTGCGCAGTAGTTGAGGGAAGGAGCTAAAATATTTACTGACTTCCGGGTGGTGATCCACCGTAAGGTATAAGAAAAAAATGTTTCAGTGGCTCATGGATCAGGTGCACTTTTTCCTACAAAGATATAATCAAAGGTACCGACGATGCTTCACGGTATTAAGTTTTGTTCTGCTGTCACGTGCAAAGTAGAAAATATAAAGAACATAAGCTAGCTTAAAGAAGCTTTCGGCACTTTTTGAATTTGTCTTGCATTTTGGGATAGAAGAAAACGTGAAAAATTGGAATTACTCCAAGAGATCATGGGTTAATTTACGGCCATTAGACAATAATTAAACATTTTGAAATCTCCTTTTGTTGTTGTTAGGAACAAACAACTCTTTTTTTTTTATTTGTTATGATCTATCAATAAACCTATTTGACCTTCCGACATCAATGTTCATGTGTGAACATGTGTGTGTGTGTGTCTTGGGGTGTATTTCTGTAGGTAGAAGAAAAGAAATCGAAAGTAAATGGAATTGTTAACCTTCTTCATTGGACGAAAACAAAAAAGAAAAAAACAAAGAGGTATGGAACGAAAAGAAAGAAAAGGAGTTAATTTGAGAAGAAGCCGAAATTAAGATAAAAAAAAATAAAAAAGATGCCGAGACTTTCTCTTTCAGCTGTATTCGAAGTCTCCCAATCGTTTTGTCTTTTCTTTATCAAGTTTCTTTTTACATAACTTCCGTTCTAACTTTTCTCTCTTTCTCTATCTCTCTCTTTCTGTTTTTCTTTATCGTTTTATACTGTATTATCGGATTAGAAGCAGGTTGGTTCAGTGTTGGTAACTTACAAACTATTGCACCAGGTTAGACAGAATATATTCATTTACCGTTACAATTAGACTGGGCAAAACAATAGAAATAGCACATTTTGTCTTATTAATATTAATGTAGAAATTATAACATTGTAATGTTAGTACGTCCGTTACTTCACACGATTACTCTTGAACGGTAGCGATTTTTTATTTATTGACCTTTTTTTTTTTGGAAGAAATAGAACAATTATCTCGACCGAGCTCACTAATGGGGTCAATCCATTAATATCTTAAGGGTAGGGATGCGTTCGAGTCGAGTCGAGTCGAGATTTAAGCCTGTCTCGACTCGTCTCGAGAAAATGTTGTCTCGACTCGTGTCTCGACTCGAAAATATGTTTCTGTCTCGACTCGTGTCTCGACTCGACAGACTCTGTCTCGACTCGACTCGAATTCGAGTCGAGACGTCTCGAAATTCGAGTCGAGACAAAATATACGAGTTAAAATATACGCACACATCAGCCAGAATATTATGACTACCTACCTTATTGTCAGTGTGTCCAACTTTGGCACGGATAACAACGGCGACGCGTCTTGGCATGGACGCAATGACCCTTGAAAGGTCACTGGAGAGAGTTGATTGGTACACATAGGCAAGGGCGCCGATTTTTCTGTAAATGTGGGGGGGCATTCAGATGCAGAAGGCATATATATGAGGATTTTAAGACAAATTGTATTCAAATTATGCCAAATATTGTATATTCATAAATACAATGCGGGGGCTCACATGAGCTTTGGGAGTGTCCGGGCCCCCTCGGCCCCCCAGAATCGGCGCCCTTGCACACAGGTCATCTAATTCCTGTAAATTCCAGGGAGAGGGGCGATGCGCTCTGAAGTCATGTTCAATCACATCCCATTTGTGTTCGATTAGGTTCAGATCAGGCGAGTTGGGCGGCCAGCACATCACTTGGAACTTGCCCCTGTGTTCCTCGAACCACTCCATCACAATCCTGGCCTTGTGATAAGGTGCATTATCTTTTCGAAAAATGCCACTACCGTTGGGAAACATGGTCGTCGTCTGCAAGCAGTGTGTGATACGCCTTGGCCGTCATGGTGCCTTGCTCGACCTTCACTAGACACATGGATGCTCACGTAAATGTTTTCCGGAGCATAATTAAGCCACCGCCAGCTTGTCTCCGTCCCACAGTACAGGTGTCAAAGAACTGTTCTCTTGAAACACGACGGATTCGCAATCTCCCATCGTCATGATGAAGAATATATCGGGATTCATCAGACAATGCAACGCTCTGCCACTGTGCCAAGGTTTAATGACAGTGGTCATGTGTTCATTTCAGTCGTAGTTGCCGATGTCGTGGTGTTAACATTCGTACATAGATGGGACATGGGCTTCGGAGGCCCATCGTTAGGGGTGTTCGGTGCACTGTATGTTCAAACGCACTTGTACTTTGCCCAGTAATAAAGTATGATGTTAGTTCTGCCACAGTTCGCTGCCTGTCTTGTTTTACCAGTCTGCCCAGCCTATGACGTCCGACATCTGTAATGAGGTGGGGGCGCCCAACCCCTCGACGTTTGGACGTCGTTTTCCCTTGGTTTCGCGACTTGTTGAAGACACTCACCACAGCACTCCTCGAACATCCGACAAGTCCTGCAGTTTCCGAAATTCTCCTGCCGAGTCTGCGGGCCATTACAACCTGCCCTCGGTCAAACTCAGATCGCGCGCCTTCCCCATTCTACACACGGCCAGCACTCTCACTGATACTACATGCACCGTACGCGTGACTGACTAGCAGGCATTCGTCGGCAGGTGACACAGATATCGCCTGGACGGAAATTATATCGATAGTAGGTTGGTAGTCATAATGTTCTGACTGATCAGTACATACTAAATAAATTTAAAATGTAGGAAATTTTCAACATTCTGATTAACTTGCAGTAAATTTCACAATGAAAAGAAGCAACTGACTTGGACAAGACAACGGTTAGTTGATGGGGCAATCGTTTTTTTCTGGTCTTTGAGGTGTAAGCTTTGACCATGCCTTGTGAAATTTTGATGTTTGGTGCTCATCAGTCGCGCTTCCATTTTTTTCCTAATTGTTCCAGTTCATGATAATTAACAATACATTGCGCAGTTCGAATACATGTTCACGTTTTCATTCAATCCAACTCAAGCCGCTTCAGATACTATAGAGTTGTATTTGTTTACGAAGAATTAATTGCGTATTAGAAATACACCCAAACAAAACATTCTGCGTGCTCATCTGCTCAGTATTCAAGGTTTTAATTACAACCTGAATTGTTAAAATGCGAACGTAAGTTGCATTAGATATCTAAGCAGTTCCTAGTCTATGGATAATTCAAGCAATGCTAATTAAAGTCTTTCTAGCAAGCACTTCTGCTGTTCATAAACCTTACGCATTGGAGTAGGAAAAAAAGGAAAGAAAAGAAAAGAAAAGAAAAGAAAAGAAAGAAAGAAGTAAAATTGGTAATTTTGCAACCGTGACTCACTCGGGCTCATGCTCTCTATCCTCAATGGAGCTCGCGTTCGCTAATCTCAATGAGGATCACACTAGTCAAGTTTCTCACTAATTCGAGCTTGAGCTTGATATTTACTGTGAAATTCTCTTTAGCTCGATTTCGTAATGCCACACGTCCTTTCTTGTTTTTACAATTGTCTCACCATTTTCGATTTATACGAGTGGCCGTGAATTTTCAATTAAGTTTTTGTTTTCATTTTGACACGCCGCCATTTTGCACAGGGTTGTCGTAGAGAGTCGAGACTTGCTCCATTTTCCTTCATTTTACAACAGATTTCAAACGATGTGCTACTTAACCCCCCTTGCCATTTGAAACTTTTTAGTTGGATCCCGTCTGGGGCCCTGCGGGGAACCCTGGGGCAAACTTTTTACCCCAAAAAAGTGTGGCCTTGAAAATGGTGGGATACATGTTCACCGAGTTTTCCATTTACTCAATCGTTTCCGAACAAATGACTCGGTTCAAACTATTCTAGCAGGTAATTTCCTAGCTATGGCTTTTTAAATATTTAGAAATTGGCCATTTTTGGCCAATATCACGTGAACGGTAAGCCATAGAAATATGATATTGGTGGTAATCAATCCCTAATAGAATGTTAAACATTTTTGTTCTGATATTAATTGGTGGCCACTGGCCAACTGGCCATTGGCCAAACCACTGGCCAGTTGGACAGTGACTACCGGTTACTATTTGGTACCAAAATGTTCACCATCCTTTTAGATATTGATCAACACCAATATGATCTCTCTATGACTTACGGTTCCCGAGATATGGCTGCTTAAATTTCTGTAAATCGGTCATTTTTTGGCCACTATCTTGCGAACGGTTAGATTGACGCGAAAAATTTAATCATTTTGTCTGATAGTTTTTGATGCTCTATCTAATGCAGTGTACAAAATAGAGAATTCAGTAACGAACTTTTAAAGTTCGTTGAATATGTTGTAACTCACGATATCCCGCCCGGTGACACGTATAACTTCGGGATTCGTCTAGTTATAACATATCCAATGCGAACACAATTGTCTCGTTCGGATCTCAGTGGAGCCACTCCCTTGTCAGTAAGCAACTGTCTTCTTCAAATAACAAGTTGTTATATCTCGAATTATTTTCTTGGAAGATATTTCTGGTAAATACGATAATTTATTGTAATACACTGTAATTCTAGTCTAAGATTATAACGAAATACTTTGGATAGTTTAATAATTACCTGTACCTTGGGCAGAAAGTGCTCATACATGTGCACTATACTTAATAGAATGTTAATTTAATATTAACAAAAGAAGAATGTTTTTAATATCTGTAAGAGATATAGATAGTGTTATGTAGTTAGTTGCTATGTAATTGTTTATGGATACCTAATCATCTTGTATGTGTGCATGACAATTTGAATAAAAATACAAAAAAAGTGTATCAACTAATAAACCATTTGATACCGTTCATCGACTTTATAATTTTGATAGAAAAGGTGAGAATAATAATATGTATAATTATTAAAGATATTTTTACATGCAAACTATTACTACCACTCGAGATTCATATATCATCGATCGAACCAGGTTGACGACTACCCTTGGTGAGTCGTTATAAAAATTTTGGTTTACCTCACCCGGGAACTTGCTGTAAATTCATTCCCGAAGCAAAGTAAGGGTGAATTTACTTTTGTAATAAGGTTAATGAATACAAATTTCACAAGACTTAGGAGTGGTAGGATAATTATAAGAAAAATGAACGGTGAAGCAATGGAGAATGAATCCAATAATAGTGACAACGGTGAATATAGTGTAGCACCAGGAATGACATCAGAAGACCGAATCTTGCTAGCCTTACAGCGACAATTGATTCAGATGACTACCGAGTTAAAGCAGACGATAGAGCAAAAGTCCGAAGAATCCAACAAGCAATGCGAAGAATTGAAGCAGACGATAGAACAGAAGATAGAACAGAAGTTCGAAGAATCCAACGAGCAATGCGAAGAATTGAAGCAGACGATAGAACAGAAGATAGAGCAGAACTCCGAAGAATCCAACAAGCAATACGAGGAATTAAGCAGACGAATGGAGCAGAAGTCAGATGAAACGAAACAATTAATTATCCAGACGATGAATCACATCTCCTCGCAGTTCGAGGAAAAGTTAAAAAAAATATCTGAGGATTGTCAAGATAAGCACAACCACCAAATCCAAGAAATCAGTGATGTAAAAAAGGATTTAGAAGTAATAGAATCTTCTGTTCAACAGCAAAAGATTCAGGTCATCAATAATTCTAACAACATACGTGCAAATACGCAATTGAGAGCTACTCTACAGGAAGAAATTAGGACGCTACAGGTTAAGGACAACACATACCACAATAATATGGGTAGTGAGCGCTTGGAGTTTCCCCACTCACCAGAGATGACTTCGCCTTCACCTGTGTCTGATGAGGATATTATTTTGGAAGAAATTCATCCGAAGAGTACAGATGGGCGGAAAAGGGATGGTGCAACGACATATCACGTCATGGATAGGAATTGTCACCCAATAAGTACACGGAATGATAAAAGAAAGGTAAAGTTAAGTGTTAAGATGAGTGAAATACGGGCTATGAGTAAATTCAGTGGTAAATGTAATGAAAACGCTACTTCTTTCCTGGAAAAATTTCAGGACGAATGCAATATAATGAGTATAGATAGATCACAATATATGAAATTAATCCCTCATGTATTACTCCCACCATGTTCTTTATGGTTTAAAGCAGTACGCGATCACATCAATACATATGAGGAATTCAAAGCGGCATTGATCGCGAATTATGAAAATGACTTTTTGCTTGCAAATCGAGATGCCACCATTAGAAATCAACATTTCAATCCTCGTTTGCACAAATCTGTTGTAGAGTTTGTTGTAAATACATACAACGAATTAAAAATCGTTAATCCCTTGCAATCGGAATCTAGAATAATAGCATCGATTCGAAATTTGCTCCCATTTAAGTTACAACAGATCTTGTTCTCTACACAGTGTATGAGTTTCAACCATTTATTAATGCTTGTCCAATGCTATGAAACTCAATACCATGCTATGAATCAACAAGCAGGAGTAGGTAAAAGTAAAAATAATTCAGATCATTTTGTACCTGTTCGGAATCTAAATATCCGAAGTGTGAATGATACGGAACACAACCTAAGCCGAGTAAATTCTAGCAATCAAAACGAGCAAAATAGGCAAAGTTACGTAGGGAATACGCCTAACCTAATTAATCGTAGCAATCCTTATGTTAGATCATATAATCAAAACAGGTTTAAAAATAGACGGAATGTATGGCGAAATTCCAGGAATACAACAAACTACGTGGATAGACGTAATTGGAGAACAAGAGATGGCACTTCGCATCAAGATCCAGGTATCGAAGTAATTCCTGTACAGAACAGTAATACGGGACATAATCATGATTGTGCAGTACAATGTACTTTATTAGAATCATATGCAAGTATGAATGTAAGCTGATTACCGTTAATGAAATTAGGTTAAACCCATATCAGTTATAGATTCTTGTGAACTTTTATTTTTAAGTTTATGTGTTAATATCAATAATGAAAACAATTCTTATAACTTCGCTATACAGACAATATGAGGAATTATAATTCGATTCATAATTGATTAAAAACAAAGATTATTTATATTAGATTGGCTTGTGTTGAAAACTTAACTGCCAAAGATTATGTTAAGTGTAAGATTCATTCTATTAAGTTAATTATTCAACGACTATCTTAAATGAGATTCTTCTATATTTTGATGCCTTATTGATCCAATGTTTATTTTAAAATATCACCTAATATAATTATTGTATAATGCGCCCTGGATAATGGTAACTCATGTTTGTTTCTTACGATTTTGACTTCGCACCCTTCAAAGATTAAATAAATGGGCGACGACATTTTAATAATAAAATATAATAATAATGTAATGAATGATAATGAAATAAATATAATTAATGTAATGAAAGATAAGTATTAATGAAGTGAAAGATTTGTTATAAATGTATCTATATCTATGATATGTAATCAAGATACATGCGAGGGGCGATCAAAATGTGATGGACATATGTAATGTAAGACCATTATTGTAAACGGACCAGTGGTTCTTGAAGATAAAAGCCAAGCTCGCTTATGACTTTTATATTCAGTCCAATTGTCGGGCGACATTTTATATAACGAAATACTTTGGATAGTTTAATAATTACCTGTACCTTGGACAGAAAGTGCTCATACATGTGCACTATACTTAATAGAATGTTAATTTAATATTAACAAAAGAAGAATGTTTTTAATATCTGTAAGAGATATAGATAGTGTTATGTAGTTAGTTGCTATGTAATTGTTTATGGATACCTAATCATCTTGTATGTGTGCATGACAATTTGAATAAAAATACAAAAAAAGTGTATCAACTAATAAACCATTTGATACCGTTCATCGACTTTATAATTTTGATAGAAAAGGTGAGAATAATAATATGTATAATTATTAAAGATATTTTTACATGCAAACTATTACTACCACTCGAGATTCATATATCATCGATCGAACCAGGTTGACGACTACCCTTGGTGAGTCGTTATAAGATACACGATATCGAAAATATGGCATTATAGACTAACATAATAATATGCAAATATTACACTGGAAAATAAAATCTTTGGAAAATCGCAAAGAGGAACCTGACATTCATGTTCACAGTCATTCCTCATTATTTGATTTTAATTATTACTTCATTATCAACGAACTTAAAAAGTTCGATACTGAATTCTCTATGTCTGTGTGTCTGTCTGTCTGTCTGTCCGTCTGTCTGTTATTTGCGATTTTTCAATTTTGAACCGTGTATTTGATAGAGCTTCAAAAACTATCAGAAAAAGTGATTAAATTTTTCGCGTCACTCTTACCGTTCCCAAGATATTGGCCAAAAAATAGCCGACTTCCAGAGATTTAAGGAGCCATATCTCGGGAACCATAAGTCACAGAGAGATCACATTGATGTTGTTCATTACCTAAGAGGATGGTGAACATTTTGGTACCAAATAGTATCCGATTAACACTGGCCAATTAGCCACTAATTTGACCAATGGCCAGTTGTATAGTGGTCACCAATTAATATCGGTACTAAAATGCATACCATCCTCTTAGGTATTGACTAACACCAATATCATCTCTCTATGACTTACCGTTCCCATGATATTGGCCAAAAATGGCCAATTTCTACCTATTTAAGGAGCCATAGCTCAGGGACCATAAGTTGTAGATAGATGACATTGATGTTGATCAATACCTAAGAATATGGTGAACTTTTTGGTACCAAATAGTAACCGGTGGCCACTGGTTTGGCCAATGGCCAGTGGCCACGAATTAATATCGGTACCAAATTGTTTACCTTTCTCTTAGGTATTGATTAACACCAATATCATCTCTCTATGACTTACCGTTCCCGTGATGTTGGCCAAAAATGGCCAATTTCTAGATATTTAACGAGCCATAGCTTGGGAGCCGTAAGTTGTAGAGAGATCATATTGGTGTTGATCAATACCTAAGAGGGTGGTGAACATTTTAATACCAAATAATAACCAGTGTCCACTGATTAACTGTCTACTGGCCAACTGGCCACCGTTCCCCCAAATACTGGCCAAAAAGTTCAAATTTCTAGATATTTAAGCAGCCACATCTCGAGAACTGTAAGTCATAGAGAGATAATATTTTACTAATTTTTGCGAGAGAGAAGGTGCTGCGGATGAAATGATTTACTTTTACATCTAGGAACAATGACAGTTTTCCTTCCCGCTCCATATCTCCGTTCTTTTTAAGTTCGTTCTGGCAATGCTCATAGAGCATTCTCAACTGGTTTAATTCTGTGAAACTGTTAGAATTAATGATAGGCTGTGTAGAAACGCTTTCAAAATGCATTAAAATTATAAATGACAAGTAAAATGTGCCTTGCTGAGCGTACCTTGTAGAGGCCCCCTCAAGTATGCTCCCCCGCACCCCAGGGTATGCGCGCCCTTTATCGCTGTCACTGGCTAATATGAATATGAAACAGATGTCAAGCAAGGACAACTAGCGGTGTTTCCCATACGATCAGACGATGACTTATTTATGGCACGTGCCATAGTAGAAGGCGGCATAGTTGAAGAAACTACACCCTCTCACCTAAATTGCACGAAAATTTCCAAAGCAGGTTCATTGACCTGACTACCGCATGTTGCCCACTTTGTCCAAGAGCGGGATGGTTTGTTTCTAACTTTTCTACCGAAAAGCATTTGTCTGGAATGGTGTTACGGAGACAATAAAATAAAGAAAATATACTAGGCAGAGAGAGAGCAGGGAGGAGGGAGTGTACCAATTATTCTTTCCTCTAAACCAGCGTTTCCCAACCTTTTTCAACTTGCAGCACACTACGGGTGTTACATGAATTCTCGCGGCACACTTATAGATATTATTTGTAAATATAAAACACACTGGTATTTTTTTCTTTGATTACTTATCTCCTTCGCACAGAGAAGAAAGCTCGATCACTGGGTTTTCCTCGTGGTAAATCACTATGCTTATTTTTCATTCTAATTTAAAAGGAGAAAACAACTGCAATGAAATGTTGGACTCAGGTTATTAAAAATACGCTTACTCTTTCGAAAACTGTATTCAACCTTTTACTAAGAATGAAGATCATTAAATAACGAACGAACAAATAAATCTATTTTACTTTTAAAACACAAATGTAAATAATTTATCGAAAGGATTGAATAGTATTTTAAATTTTCAAGTTACGAAATAGTCTGTAACGATAAAGAAGCAATAATGGTCATAACAATAACAAATACTTTTTTCAACATTAGAAATGTACAGAAAAGTAACACGGCATGAAACTTAAAATTGTATATTCATAGTAGAGGTTGATAGTAATGTGCAATACAAATATACATTTTCCCCTACGTTTTGCAATTTGATTGCTATAGAATTAATAATTTTGTTATGATATCCTCGCGGTACACCAGTGGCCCATTCACGACACACCAGTGTCGCGGTATTTTTACTGCTAGCTTCTCATTTTAGATAGGTATATTTACAACAAAGGGGGGTAGCGTGCACCTTTGCATCCCCATAAATCCGGCCCTGTCCAGAAGTTATGTAGCCCTATGGCGTTCATGGAAATAAAAACACAATAGTTATAACTATGCTAAATTACTATAGACTGCCAATTGCTCATTCAGAGAATTTATGATGTTCACTTTATTGCAATGTTCTTATACAGACTAGATATAGGCTACGGATAATAGTTTTATACAAACTAGATAATCTATTATTATTATTATTATTATTATTATTATTATTATTATTATTATTATTATTATTATTATTATTATTATTATTATATTTGAAGTACAATCAAATATCACGACATTAATTACTAGTTTTAATTAACTGAATTGAGCTGAAAATTAAATCTTGATCTCGGAAGATTAACTATTAAATTTATGCGTTCTGTACCTTTCTAAAGTAATAAATGCTGGAATTGGTTTCAAGGCTGTTCCTGAGTGAATAATTTCTTCATAATAATATTAAAAGTTTTAGAAAAATTTTCGAGACATTCGAGTCGAGTCGAGATTTTTATGAGCTGTCTCGACTCGACTCGTGTCTCGACTCGAAAATTCGAGTCGAGAAACACGTTTGTCTCGACTCGTCTCGAATTTTACAAAGTGTGTCTCGACTCGAATCTCGACTCGAATTCGAGTCGAGTCGAGTCGAGATTCGAGACATGTCTCGACTCGAGCGCATCCCTACTTAAGGGGTAACGATGTCCTTTTTGTATCTTTTTTTTCTCTTGCAATAGATAATTTATAGCGATTATTTTGGTCGAGTTCGTTAATGGATCCAATCCATTAATATCCTAACGAGTAACGGTGACTTATGTCTGTTCATTACTCTACACGACAACTCTTGAACAACACATATATCTACGAATAACAGTGGATAAGCGAGGGGACGCGGAGAAGGGCACAGCTCGCAGGATGCATGCGACGGGATGATCAAACTAAAGGAATATAATGCGACAAGAAAATCCTGATGAATTTCAAGTGAAAAGTATATAAGACAACAGTAAGATCGAAGAATGGAACTGAAGAAGAAGAATATAACTAGAGGAGGATGGAGGTGGCAGAAATGAGAATGCTGAGATGGATGTGTAGAGTAACAGGAAGGATCTATCAGGAACGTATATAAAGGGGATCAGCAAAGGTATAAAACTGGGAATGAAGGTGTAGTAATTGAGATTGAGATGGCTTGGGCATATGCTGATGAAAACTGTGGGGAGAACAAGCATGCAAATTAAGGTGGTTGGACCACGGGCAAGAGGCAGACTTAGAAGAAGATGGAGGGATCAAGCGAAGGAGAATCTGAGGGAAAAAGAACTGATGGCCGAATAGCATTAAATAGATTATATTAACCTTCATCAGAAACAGCTACTCAACCTAGGTGATGAAAGCTGAAGAAAGAAGAATAGTTTATATTGAGGTTGAAATATATGTATTACTGAGTAGATAGTTATACTACAAACCTTTCACAGATCACCCTTAATAATCCAATTACATCTCACCTTACCTCTCATGAACCCAAACTGTTCCTCCTCAACTTCTTCATTTGTTCTTCCATACAACCTTCTATTCAGAATTCGAAGCAAAATTTTTGCTGCTTGAGATATGAGACTAATAGTTCTATAATCCTCACATCTCTTTGGGTTCGATTTCTTAGCGATCGGAATCATTATTGTCTTCAAGAAATCTTTTGGCCACTCTCCTGTTTCATATGTTTTATTGTATAATCGAAACAATTCTTTCTTGCCCTTACCTTCCATATTCTCAACGAATTCAATGTGTAAATTATATATCCCGGTTGCCTTTAATTCCTAATCTCGGATATTACATTTTAAAACTTATGCCGAAGAATATTAAACCCTTTGTCATCCTCGGGTACTTCATTTTCTACTTCAACATCTATTCTACGCAGTCTCTCTTTACTCTTATATAAGTCCTCAACATATTGTTTCCATTTGCCTAAGATTTAACTCATCTCACTGACAATCTTCCCATTCATATTTTCTATTGCCATCTTAATATCCCTTGTTTCTTCCAAAGTTCATAGATTTCACCTCCTTGTGTCCCTCACATTTCCCAACTCTTTCTAATTCTTCTATGTTCTCATATTTTCTTTTGTAAAACTCTTTCTTTGCCCTCTCTGTTTCCCTTCATAACTCCTTGTTTATCTTCCTGTACATCTTTCTCTTTTGCATTAACTTGTTTTCACGCTCTCATTTCTCTCAGTTTCTGTAGCATCTGTTCTGTAGCCTATTGTTTCTTAGCCAGTTTGTGTTCGCGGTAACTTACTACTTCTTCCACAGTCTTCTGTATGCAAAGTTTAACCCTTTTAAGATTTATGGTATATTTTTGTACCATGGCGTAGTATCGTCTTTGACCGCTTATTTAGGTTCTATAAAGGGTATTTAAGCGAAGTTTTTTTATTGGTCAAGTCAAGGATGGACCAAAGAAAACTCTAAATGCATTTTGCAACCGGATGTTCAGCTTGGCGGCGCCAAGTGGGGACGGAGGCGCGTGACTTTTTTTTCTTAACGTAAATTTCAAAACTTTTTCACGCCTTTAGTTTTCAAGATATCAGATTGAAACTCTGCATACGGATTGTGTGTATTATTGGGTATTTCTCAATTTTTTGAGATCTCTATTTGAAACCGGGGCCGGGACTGAGGGACGCAAGTGTTCAAAGGGGGTGTTTTTTTCAGAAAAAATCCGGGTTTTCCCGATTTTTTCGGTTCAGATGCATGATACGGAAATGTGGGTGGCCCCATTGGAAAGGACTCATTATACTGAAGAAAATAACGTCTGAGCTATGACTCTGGACCAAATAGTAATGACGCAGTAAATTTTTATATATATATAACAAAAATTTACTGCTTTATTACTATTTGGTCCAGAGTCATAGCTCAGACGTTTTTGAATATCGCACACATTATATATATATATATATATATATATATATATATATATATATATATATATATATATATATATATATATATATATATATATATATATATATATAATGTGTGCGCTATCCAAAAATCCATGTTTCAGAATCTACAGTACTCACGCATATAATTCGAATTGGCTACGGCCATATAATTCGAATTGCTCACCAACTACCTCTAAAAATTGTTGCTGAAGTACCGTAGGATTTTGAAACATGGATACGTGGAGAGGGCACATACTAGTTCCTAAGCGAAGTCTTGACCCGACTACGGTAGGTCCCATAGTTCTGGAGCTATGGGCCTTTAAAGTTTTTTTTTTTTTTTTCATGTTTTCGGTAGCCTGTAACTCCGAAAACAAGCATTTGTGTACCCGGGTTGGTCTACACTTTTTGTCTTATCTTCCTGTCAGGAATCACCTCTCAAATGTTGTCGGTGTTGTTTTGAAACTATATATATAGGGGGAGTGCACCGGAGCACGTGCAACCTCCCCCCCTCCGTTGTGAATATACACTATCTAAAGTGAGAAGCTAGCAGTGAAAATTGCAATATTTTCGGTAAATTTTCGGATTCATATCCATAGTTACTTTTGTGTACGACAACTAAAATCATGAAAGTTGAGAGGAAGCGGATAGAGTTTGCAATAGTGTAAGTTGGTATTATACTGTCAAAACTCAAAAATAATATGGCAGCTGTAGACTAATTAGTTCCTGTAAATGAATTAGTCTCAAACGATAATTCCGACTATGTTTCTTCTGACCAGGTCAAAATGTGTTGTTATGTCGGTTGTGAATATAATGTATTTACCAATGATAATAATGATTATTCACACCTATATAACACAAAAAAGGAATATTATCATTTCACTTTTTAAAACACAGATACTTCACGTTAAATGCTTTGTGAGAACGTCATTACTTTGCTTCTCCATTCACAATGAATCAGACGTACATACATGAGCTAACCAATCAATCTGATGTTGGCAAAGACAGTGTTGACAGGTAAATAAACAACCTGAAATCCAGAATCCATTAGTTTGATTGAGAAAAAAAAAAACACAAACATTTGTACGGGGCCGAGGTGGCTCAGTGATAGAGCGTTCACCTCTGGTGCATGAAGTCCTTGGGTCTACCCCAGCCTGCGCCAAGTGAGTTTCGTGGTGGACAAACACTGTGTGTGAGAGAGTTTTCTCGGGGTTCTCCCGTTTCCTTCCACTTTTTTCATTCCACCACTTCATTCATTTCTCATTATCACCGTCTCCTTTAGCCTAACCGGCATAAAAGTGGGACGCAGTACTTAAAGATTTCATATTACAAATATTTATACAGAAGAAACACAAAATCAATAAAATGAAAATTTAGTATATTTATCTTCATCTCTGATATTTTTTTATGTCGAGAATCTAGCGTTTTTGACATTATCAGAAAACTGACTGTATATCACTATCAATTAACGTATATCATGCCATAACTGACTCAAAGCAAATATTTCTCAGACATAATGGTTTGATCCACAGTCAAATAAGTTTGCGGTGGACAACATTGTGCCAGTGGGTTTCTCGTGGTACTCCCCTCTGCTCTCACTTTCTCATTCCACCAACTCTTCCATCGTCATTCACTTGTTTTAATTATCGTCTCCCTTAACCCAAAAGGCATAATCGTGGGATGTTAAACTCAAAAATTTCATTTTATTTTCGTGAATAATCTTTTTTTAGACCTAGAATTCTATATAAAATAGTTAAAACTTACCCTGTAACCTTTTGTTGGTATCATCCAAACGCGTGGAGTTGGCGATAGGGTTGAGTGGGTGCTCTCTTTGCACGTGTTCTCAGCAGCAATTGTCGCCTATTTTTTGTGTGATTCCTGGGAAAAACACCGATGGAAGCAAAATGACACGGAGCAGTGGTTTGTCCGTCGTCACCTTTTTCTTCGACTAAAGAAAAAAAAGAAAAGTAGGAACAATTATTCGAAGGCGAATGTAGGCGTTACAAATGATGGACGAAGGCTCCTAATAAGAAACACCATTTGGACTGTCTTTTAGTACGGATTATTTTGATGTGATGTAACACTTTCGTCTTTATTTTTTTGATGTTGCTCTAGCATTATCTTCTAATGGTGTCTGCTCTTGGACCAACATATTTCACAATAAACAAGTGTGATTTGCTGTTTTCGATCTCTATACGGCACATTTCAACAAGAATTAGCACATAATATTACAGGGTTGCAAGAAATTCGTAGTAGAAATTTTGTGGCCCCAGTGATTAATACAAGAAATGACTCGGGGCTAAATCACCCCGGATATTAAAAATCTCCCGTCAGATTATGTTGGATTTCTTGTTTATATTCCCCTTTCCCAAGTTGTCAAGATTTTTGAACAGGACTGTACATTCAAAATTAGACATATGTATACAGGGTGTCTCAAAAGTCCCCTGACATTGAGTAACTGTTATTATCAGAGTTGCAACAAAATGTAAGGAGGAAGCCGTCTTCAAATACGATGTTTTTAATCTAAACTTTTTTTTTTTAATCGGACGAGTTGTTTGGGCTGTACACCCTTTATGCGCCCAATGTTAAATGGAAATGTAACGTTGTCATTTACCGAGATCCACAACATAAGTGAATGAAGTTACTGTCTTTTACGCTAACGTGTATGGCGTAGCCCCACTTTCAAACATGGTCCCAGTCAATTTATGTTGCATGTCCAGGCAAATGGCAACGTTCCATTTTCATTTAACATTGAGCGCATAAAGAGTGTACAGCCCAAACAGCTCGTCCAATTTGGAAAATTTCCTTCACTTTACATTTGGTTGTAACCCTGATAATACCAGAGTTACCCTATGTCAGGGGACTTTTGAGACACCTTGTATATATATATATATATATATATATATATATATATATATATATATATATATATATATATATATATATATATATATATATATATATGATATTAGTGTTGAATGCATGGTTTTTGGTGTCGCTGAGATGAACAGTCACACTTCCGACGACCAAAGCAGCATACATATTTTAAGATTATATATTTGTGTTACAGTTTCGGCTATGTAACATAGCCTTCCTCAGACACATCATCTGAGGAAGGCTGTGTCTGAGGATGTTAGATAATGTGTCTGAGGAAGGCAATGTTACATAGCCGAAACTGTGACACAAATATATAATCTTAAAATATATATATACTGCTTTGGTCACTTGGAGTTTTATTGGCAATTTTGAATTTTCCAAAGCTGCAATGAATAATATATATATATAATCTTATTTGTAATTAATAAACCCTATATTTATATACCAAATTTCACACCACCATCTTAAGAGAATGCTCACATTGGGAAGTTTCTGAACAAAGAAAGACAACGTTGATTGTTATAGAAATTCCACACTTTTTTGTTCCTTAGAAATAGAATTTTCGAAAGCGCTGAAACCTGTTTTCAGTTATTTGTAACGAGAAGATTATATGCCGAATGCCATCTTCCTAACTTCTGGAATTCGTGAGATATTCTACTTCAGGCGAAAAAAAAAAATGCTCCTTAGAACACATATTTTAAGAAATCCTTTTTATATCTGTAGTAGTATGGCCTGGACGTTGATGAATGTTACAACTTTACTCTTTTATATAACTAGCAATTGCCCCCAAAGACTTTAGCTCGTCTGCATTTTCCCTGCACGCTCACAAGGTGTCGGAGGCAGCGCAGCTAGTAATAACTATTCTGGCTGACTGTGAATTGTTGGAAATTAGCATGGCTGACAAACAAAGTGTTTTCCATTAGAATGAGAATTAAGAGTATCTAAATATTTTCTCCTAGATGCTTATGGAACCTGTAACATTTTAAATATTTTGAAGTATGACTATTAGCGTTACTCACGGACTAATATGTTTTTGCGTTATAATAAGGTTAGGGTAAATTAATTATTGTTTTAGATGTTTTGATTCGAGGTTAATTCACACATAAAGCATTTTTAGTAAGTAATGAGAAAGAAGTTTCAGAAGAAAGTGTTCCAAATCCTAATTATAAAGAAGTGACTTTCATTTCGTAATATGAAACCACGGTAGACCTCCGAACTATGGGAATTCAATACTCAAACATAAAGTAATACATTTACAACTACTTGTTTCAATAGGGTAATAAGATCAAATATAGAACCTGTTCCTCGAACACTGAATCCATATCAGAAAGTCTTTCTTTAGGCCTACTCGCTATTTTCAGGTATTTCGGTAAGTACTATTCTGTGCTCGAGCACAGGGCGGCAGAATTTAGGGGGTGGCAAAATTTTGGATTTTTTTAAAAGATTAACAATAGAGTAATATTTAAAACTAGCAACTCGCAGTTCCGCGCAACCGCGATAAAATAGGTTAATATGTTTAATTCGCTCTAATTACAGTAGTTACTAATTAGCTAGCTCATCTGATTATTTTTCAAGTCATCCTCTCCCACCGCCAACCCAAGGGGGGAGGATGAACTTGAACATCATGAAAACTGATACCGTTACACTCAGTGATCTCGAAAACTATGAATGCATACTAATATCAGTCGTTTTCGATTACTTTTAAAATCTCTCCCCTTCCCTGGGGATGGAGTATGACCTCGAAGTTGAATTGGATTAGAACTGTCACTATTCACTATTCATCTCAGCAACCCCAAAAACTGTGAATTCAAGTCTAATATTAGTGGTTTTCGTGGGGGCGGCTAATTATTTAGAGCACAAGGGCGCACAATATATAGATACGGGCCTGGCTACACTTGACTATTTTTGTTCTATGACGATAAATATTGAAACCGGAAATGATTAATGTGTACCATTTTCGGTTTGAATAAAGGGTTTATGGATAAGATGCAACCTATTCATAGGTTGCAGAATCAATGACAACAAACCGCTTCTCGATATCTTACAATTTTTGTCCTATGGAAATCATATTTGAAACCATAAGAACTAGTAAATTTCAACCAATTCCCGTTTCGGTAAAGTTTTGGGGGTGTGATTATATATGCTTTAGAAACATATATAATCGGTTGGGAAAAAAAAAACTGTCGCTAACTATTACCATTTCCGTTCTATGACGATAAATCTTGAAATTTGAAAGTGAATCTGAAATAGTTCCAGGTTGAACAGAAGGTTGTCACGAAAGGTGGAACCTATCTTTGGGGTGCTGAGTCGGTTGGAAAAAATATCGATACCTCTTGCTGTTTTTCCTCTGTGGAAATCAGTATTTCAACCGGAAGTAATAAAACTTTGAACCCCTTGCGATTTTGGTAGAGTGTTGCTGATAGGAATGGTATGTTGCCTTGAGGCACTGAAACGTTAGCAAGAAATTATCTTCCCATTAGCTGTTACTGCTTTCGTTCTATGGCGATAAATGTTGAAACCAGAAGTTGTTTATTTGAACCTGTTCCGGTTTGAATAGAAGGTTAACAGAGGAGATACATTTATTATTGAGACGGTGCATCGATTGCTTAAAAAAATCGATATCTCAGCGTTTTTTTCTTCTTTGTTAATCAGTATTAATACCGGAAGTAATAACAAACATTTCTAGTTTTTGGTAGAGTGTTGATGATAGTTATGACGTGTTGCCGTGAGACACTGAATTATTTGCAGAAAAACGCTTCTCGTTGTGTTCTCGTTTTCTATCTATGGCGAAGAACGTTGAAACTGAAGATGGAACCTGTTCTTGGCACACTGAATCGATTGGAAAAATACGCATTTCGATATCCCTTTCCGTTTTTGCTCTAATACCTGTCGACAGACGGACAGACAGACATAGCCGTTCTATAAGACTTCCGACACGTATGCATAACATAGTTTGAAAGTCTAATAACCAGTGCGTTGGTTGGGCTAAGGAAGAATCCAAATCAGATAACTCACATACATGTTAGGTGTACAAGTATAGATAGAACTTGCTAGCCATTTCATTTTACTTCCGATTTTCAGAAAGTGTATTTTCTCTCTGTTGGAGTGAGACAGTTCCATGGTTAATTAGTTCATTCCAATGTTATGTCCCTTTCCAGCCCAATGGCTCGCTCGTCTAGTGGCTAGCGCGCGTGGTCCGAATAAAGATTCCTGGTGAGAGAGCATTGAACACATTATGGTGGTTCCAATTGCACCCTAAACTGTAGATTCACGTCTCTATAGTTTCGGTGCTAACAATGGACGCTAAATTTCAACAAACAAACGAATGAATTTAAACTTTTATTAGAGAATTAAAATAACTAAATATTACTTTGGTCAGTGTAAATTTCAGAATTTCTATTGATTTCCTACACCCTTGGGAAGTGGTTTACTGCATCTCATTGTCAAACGTTTATATATATATATATATATATATATATATATATATATATATATATATATATATATATATATATATATATATATATATATATATATATATATATATATATATATATACAGTAGAGCGTCGATTATCCGAAGTAATTGGGGGACATGGGTGTGATTGTTGAAACACAGCGACTGGCGGCTTGGCCGGTCAGCAGCGCCTTATGAAGGCCCCATTAGAAGCAATGTTCCGCCAGCGGTGGCTCAGTGCGGTGACTACTGTGGGAAACTTGGTTTGGGAGTGAGGGGGATGATGGACGGTAGAGTGGGAGAGTAACAGGTGCGAGCGAGTACACAGTTTGGTTAAGCGGTCGTTCGGTTGACCGACGTTCGGATAATCGACGCTCTACTGTATATATATATATATTAATTACAAACTAATGTGCAGAAAATATTATTACTTTACAGTTAAATTAATTATGGTATTAGATTATGCAATTTGTATGCAATTCCTGGCCTGGCATAGCTAATGAAATACTGTAGTTTTCAATTTTGAATCTTGGCTATTCCAAGGTAATACTATTTTAGAAGCACAAGGTCAGATTACTTTTCTCATTTCTGGATTTCTATTTTTCCTGGCATCTTTCTTTGATAAGTGAAAACCATTTTAAAGCTCTCTAGGTTCCTTTGGCTTTCATCCAACCGCTGGTGAAGTCTTTTTTGTCAATAATAGAAAGGAAACATTGGAATCATGAACAAATTTCTATTGCGTTATACTAGGTCAAAGTACATTTGAAATTAAATGTGACTCATAGGTTTCCCATAACTATTCATTCGCCTTCAGTATCGCAGTCTGCAGTTGTCCTTAACTGGGTGTTACTCTGCAACGAGAGTGTAAGAACTCACAATATCATTATTCAAGTTTGGCTTGGTAACACAGCGAATTACATTCTAAAAAGGTAAGTTTTTAATTCCTTTCTCGAATCATTAATCAAATATTGGTAGTTTGTAAGTCGGATTAGTTTTTTTTTTATGTATATACATAGATCGTTATCAAAATAACAGAAGCGCCTGTAGTTTGCAACAATGAAAATATGAGGTAGTAACACTTGGAAAGCGTATGCACTCCCTAGCCATTATTAATGGTGCCTCAGGTGATTGTCTATAGTATGTCAGGCTGGATAGTACGGTGCAATGTGATGAAGCGGGCTCAGAGTGATGATGCAAAATGGGGACCTAACTGAATTTCAAAGAAGCCAAATTGTGTGTGCGCGGTTAGTTGATGGAAGGGAGTCTAAGGTGGCAAATTTGTTACGTGTGTCGCGAAGAACTGTGTCCAAGATGATAACGGTCTACAGAACTCTTGCAAAACAACATTGGCGAAAATCCCGAAAAGCAAATAAACGAATGCATACGTTCAGTCGTGTAACAAAAATGTAAACAGCAGTGTTATCAACCGTTTAACTGGTAAATTAATCTATCACAGTTCTTATTGTCCTGTTCGGTGGCTCAGTGGTAGAGTATTCAACTCTGCTCCGTGGAATCCTTGTTTCGATTCCAGCTAGCGTGAAGTGGTGAACAAACAATCGTGTGCGTGAGTTTTCCAGTTCCTTCCACATTCTTCATTTCACCACTTCATTCATTTCTCATCATCACCGTCTTCTTTGGTATAATCGTAGGACGTAAAACAAAGATTATTATCCTGCTCGTAATGAACTACTTCAAGCACATATTCAAGTTAAAACAAATACAGTTTGAAAAGTTAGGGAAGTTATTTCCGGGACATTTTAAGTCACCTCTTTACACACCCTTGATATTAATTTGGTAATAAGTTGCTTATAAATAGACCTCAACGCTGTACAAAGAATCAGATTCTCTCTCTATGACAAAAAACACTAAATTAAAAATAGATCGATTCGACTCGTTCCGAAGTTACTGATGAAAGGATTTGTAGAGTATGTGTTTCCTCAGCGTTCGAAAACAACAGTAGCAAGACAGTTAGTCGGAAATCATGCCGTCGTTTCTTAAACCAATTCATGAAGAAGATGGGTGATAATGTTAAATACGTAAAATCAGCATTGTAAAACTAAATAAATAAAGAAATAATACGTAATATACCGGGTTATTACAAATGATTGACCCGATTTCATACGTTCACTGTAGCTTTATTATTGAACATATCGACACAAAACTTCGTAGACATATTGAAAAACTCAAAATTTTTGTGATGTTGCAGGTTCGCTTCTGATTTCTGCCACATGCTCCTGTATCATTCACGTCAGTCTGTTCTAACAGTGCAAAGCAAAAATCCAACAACCGCCAAGTTCATTCGGTGATGGTATGCACAGTTTACAGCTTCAGAGTGCCTCTGTAAGGGAAAATAAACTGGTTGGCCTACAGCGACTAAACAGAAGATTGAAAAAACAGGTCCGTACTTATATATTGTGCACCCCTCAGTTCTAAATAATTTGCAGCCCCTCGCACAAAATTTGCCGCCCCTTCTCCCGAAAACGACCTATATTAGTTGAATTCACAGTTTTTGGAGTCGCTGAAATGAATAGTCACAGTTTTAATCCAATTCAACTTCAAGGTAATACTCCACTCCCCAGGAAGGGGGCGAGATTTTAAAAGTAATCGAAAACTACATATATTAAGTGTTGAATTCATAGTTTTCGAGGTCACTAAGTTTAACGGTATCAGTTTTCATGATATTCAAGTTCATCCTCACCCCTTCGAGTAGGAGTGGGAGAGGATGACTTTTTAAAAATAATCAGATAAGCTAGCTAATCAGTGACTACTGTAACTAGAGCGAATTAAACACATGAACATATTTTCTCGCGCTTGCGCAGAACTCTGCGGGTTACTAGTTTTAAATATTACTTTATTTTGAATTTTAAAAAATCGAAAATTTTGCCGCCTCCTAAATTCTGCCGCCCTGTGCTGAAGCACAGAATAGCACTTACCTACATACGGGCCTGTGAAAACCCGATGGATCGCTCGTGGTGCAGATGATGATCAGTAATTCCTGTCATGGCGCTCTCCGGACGTAATCACATGGGATTTTTTGTGTAGGGTTATGTGAAAGATACCGTATTAACGCCTCCTCCACCTACAATGCTAACAGAACTGAAAACTCGCATCAACAGTGCTTTCCAACGGATCGATAGGGACATGCTGCACCAATGTGGGGAAAACTTGATATTTGCTGAATTGCTAGGGAGACACATGTAGACCACTTGTAATATGTAACAACATTTTTTTAATTTTTTTATTTATTTATTTATTTATTTATTTTTTGAGTTTTTCAATATGTCTGCAAAGTCTTGTGACAATGTGTCCAATAATAAAGCTCCAGTGAATTTATGAAATCAGATCAATCATTTGTAATAACTCTGTACATTAATTGTTATATAATATTGTATAGTATATATTATAGGTACATATGAGGTAACCAATGCCACTAGACAATACAGGGTGCACAAAAAATAACTTTACAATTTTGTAAATTCATTTAAAATATATATATTTAGACTACTTACAGATCTAAGTCTGATGTCATTTAGTAGCAAAATAGATCAAGTTTAGATTTACGTAGTGCATAGTATCGAATAGCATCACCGCAGGCGCTAGTGAGAATTGTAAGGAAGATTACTATGTGCATTGGTTCCGAACACGTTCCGTATGTTTTGGTTAGAAGGATTGAAGTCTTGCAACGGAATTTTCGTACCGATTATAGTAAAGATCTTCCAACAGGTCTACCATTGATGAAAGGCATAAGTGTTGCATTGGCTTCTCTCACTAAGCTCAGAGCAAGAATGTACGCCGCAGTTGAAGTTGCACCTAACACCTGGGGATTGAGTGCTGCAATATTTCTTATGAAAATCACATTGAAACTCATTAACTATATATAAGATGAAAGAATCTCCATGTAGTTTTCTACAAAATGACACGAAAACCAGTTCGATAAAAAGTATAAATAAATTTTAAAAAGTTGTAAAGTCGTTTTTACAACCATATCTCGATATACGTGCGGTTTTAACTAGAGGAAAACTATGATGATAATGCAGAAGTGCAGCAGTTTGTCATAAATATTCTGTTCCGGCTATTCATTGAATGAGCCTTGTACTAAATCAATTAGAAATCACATATAGATACGTCACTGATTTTTAAAAGAGTTTGATTTACAACTCTTTTATACGAGATTTACTCTATCTGTGTGTCCGACCGGCAAACACAAAAATCTCAAGAAAACTACTTAATAAAAAAAAAAACTCGATTTCCCATGTATTCCTATGGGAGTAATAAAGGACGTCAGCCTTGTTTGATAGACTACACGCAGTGTTAGCGGGTTAGTATAATGATCAGGATAAAATATACTTAAGCTGTCGGTGGAATATACAACGCTAAAATAAAATAAAATGGCTCTACTCGACAAATTTAAAGACCTAAAATATATCCTATTTTCAAATATTCATTCATCTTAATGTATTCTACATTTAATTTGGGTTAAAATGCTACGGTATATTTAAGCCTAGACTTGGCACCAGCAACATTTAGCTTGATTTACCAAGAACTAAACCAAACTTCTTAACGTGCTCTACACTGACATTATTTCATGTTATTGTTTATTTATTTACTTTACCGTTTTTATTACAATTGAGTTTAAAATATGGTTTAAAATGTGTTACAACGTATTAATTTCCTTCCGAAATACTTGAATTCTTGACAAATAAACCATTACGAAATAAAATGGGGAAAGGATTTTACAGTGTTGGACTGAAATCATCAACCTATTTTTACATCAAATTAATTTACCTACTATAATATCTCTCTTTGTTTTAATTTCTCAAAATTAATTGTGTATGTACAGTATTTTGAGCAGCATTTCCCAGGAAATTGCCCAGAAAAAGCTTTGATCGTTAGCATTCGTGTCTTATGAGATGCACTGGAATGTAAACTTCCGTATCCTATTACCTAACAAGTTTTAAACTAACAAGACAATAAAACACATGAGAGAATCATTGGCGATTGTCCAACCTCGCTCTTTGGTTAAGCGCCGTTGATTTCATTTATAAAATTAGTTTTTCGTTTCATGACTGATGACTGTTGATGCTCCTGGTTGATTCACGGTTCTTGCAAATTAACTTTGTGAATCCACCAACACAAAACAAAGGACTTTTTTTCTTTTTTCGTTGTTCTATTCAATAGCGGAATCTATAAAACCTTCTTTTCTGTTGCGTGCCAAGTTACTGGCACTCTACTCGTTTGTGCAAGGACTTCGTACAGATATAACGTACCTACTTCTTGTCTTCGGAAGTCTTTCAGTTTTTTCCTGTTTTGTGAGTATGAATTCCTTAAATTTTAATTTTTAATTAAATGTTTGATTGTTTATCAAACTAGCTATTATAATATTACATATTATTATATTATAACACTATAATTCAAGAACGTACCCACGGAGGGTACATCGGATTCGGACGCTCCTAAAACTTCCTAACTCAACATACATACGCTTTCTCAATAAAATTATATTTGTATTTCAGGGTAGTGATTGATTTAGTATGAAAATTTGATCTTACACTTTATCTGTACTATTTCTCTTGTAAAAACAATCTAGTTCTATCATTTTTTTTCTGAAAATATAGGTGGAAATATTTTAAAACTACTTATCGTCTTTTCGAGTGACGAATAATATACGGTCTATACTATATAGACGTAGTGGCTTGTAGTATTAGACTCCTCCCAACAAAGAATTCTGGGTGTGCGCATACTATAATTAGTTTGTACTCGTTTATTTTTCTGGTCCTGACATTTTATGAAAATCTACAATGTATTCTATATATATACACAGTATTTTCTTTGCGTCCACTTTGTAACGCCAATATTTTTTTTTCTTGCTTGATCTCCGGAATAGTTGGGAGAAAAGGGTAAAAATTAAATGTTAACGGTCTTGAATATTTGTGCAATTTTTGCCGTCCTCGTTGGACTGGTGGCTATCTTGTGCGCCTTTGGTGGCTTGGTTCTCGGGTTCGTTTCCCGATGGAGAACATTAACAATTTGAACGCATTACGATAGTTCAAACTGCATCTTAAACTGTAGATTCATATGCTGCTCTACGTTTCATATAACCTCGGTGCTGAAAAGGAAGGTTAAACTTCAACGTTCTCATTCCACCAAATTTTCTATATCTTTAGAGCGGCACAGAGACTCAGTGGTAGAGCGCGTACCTCTGCTTTGTGGGGTCCCTGATTCGAACCCCGGCCAAGTAAGTTTGTGGTGGACAACAACGTGTCGGTTGGTTTTCTCGGAGTATTTTCGTTTCCTCCCATATTGTCATTCCACCAATTCTTCCATCATCACTCACTTGTCTTAACCATCCGTCTTCTTTGCCTAAAGGGGATAATCGTAGGGACGTTAAACTCGAAGATTTCATTTTTGCATATATTTCATAACAGTTATGAGTACATATGCTATATTTGGTTTTTAGCCCATTGATTCATATGAGCATTTTTCTTTTTTGCTTTCTTCGAAAAGAAATGGGACTTTTAATGATTGAATTTTACTAATTTCTTCTTTAGTTCTACGTATTTCAATATTCATTACTTCATAGAAATAAAATTATCATAATTATTTTAATATTTAATAATCAGATTTGATCGAAGTAATATTAAGTCTATAGAAAATACTAATTCATTTTGATAAAACATGGGACATGTAATTGGATTTGAAGAAGAAATCAGTAGAATTACAATATTAAATTTCTAGTTCATTTCAAAGAAAATTGTAAAATAATTACCCATATAAATCAGTGGGTTTAAAAATGGTATAGATACTAAATACTGTTATAATAGATTATGTAAGATTTGGTGGAATGAGAATATGCTAAGAAACAAAAGAATCCGGAGAAAACACACGGACACAATGTTGTCTACCACAAACTCACATGACTTGTGATCAAACCAGAAAGCACTGCTCAACTTGGATGTGTGGAAGTAATTGTACTCGTTTGTTAAATATGTGAATTTGAACTTCTTACTTTTGAGGAAGAAAATAAGAAAACAAAACATAAATAATATCAAGGGAATAATACACAACATGATACATTCATATATTAGAGAAAAGCTTACTCTCAGATAAGGTCAAAATAACACATCTGCAAAAATAAAACAATGCTACGCTGTTTCGTTTTAGTTAACTGATTCGTATGTGTTGTGGTCCGCTGAATTCAGGAATAACAACCGTTTTGTCCTGGGATATCTGAGTTTCGAACAAACGGGTGGTCATTGTTAAACAAAAATATGAACACAAATATGCGATTTACAGAAACACAATTAACAGCGTAACACAAATTAATGTACAGAAACACGAACACATGTGAAGACAAAAAAAAGTTATACCACCCTCAATCAGATTGCTTGTGAAATCGTCTTTTTTAAAAAGGTCAAACTTTATTTCGAGCTTGTCCTTTTGTAGGTGGCTACCGGAAGAACCCTAAACAACATTTAGCAATAGTCTGCCATCATCGTAACACTCCAGTTCCCCTGACACCTTTGTTCCATTTCTTTGATACCTTGATGGAAACGCTCCCCCTGCTCTTCACTCACTGCTCCCACATTGTCAGGAAAGTAGTCAAAGTGAGAGTTCAGAAAATGAACTTTTAAGCTCATGGAGCAACCAAGTTTTCAGAACGCGTGCAACATTTTCCCCACAATTTCCTTGTACTGTGGGTCCTTTCGGTTTCCCCAATACGTTTTGATGACCACAGTAAAGGCAACCCAAGCCTCTTTTTGAATTGGAGTCATTGAATTGATGAAGTCTTTGTCGGATATGAGTTTTCTAATATCAGGACCAATAAAAACCCGTGTACTCGCGTACTTGTAGTAGTATTTGAGCAACAAACAGTGTAGCCAGAACTACTTACCAACGTTTTACAAATCTAAGATATAATCTTACTAATTTCGTTTTATGAACAGATTTATTATTATTATTATTATTATTATTATTATTATTATTATTATTATTATTATTATTATTATTATTATTATTATTATTATTATTATTTTGTTTTTCTTTGTAGTCTCGTACTCTCATTCATGACACATTATATGTTTCAGTGATCCCCATCCGGATCAATATACATGTATTTTCTTGTTTCAGGGCGCACAAATACATTTAATCTTCCATGTTCATTTTTATTTTCGTCTGATGAATTTTGCAATTTAGCGAGTTCCAGCTACCTGTTTGACCACGTTATATTTCGATTGTTGCAAAATCTTGACGTCCCAGGAAGAAATGGGGATGATTTTCGACTTTGGTGCACCGTAAAAGCGTAAAAATCAGCTAAACTTATGCAAACCGCTTTTTGGTTGCAAAACTGTGTAATTTATATTTAAAGCAAGGATGGGTCATGACTTGTACTGGTGGAAGCAAAACACCAGGTCTACCATGATTAATTCAAATAAGCTGATAGGTAATCAAAACAAACTTCCTTTCTGCCCATTCTCTTTCCCATTGCAGAAGGGGGCAAAACATGTTGCTAATCGTGATGGAGAGAGAAACTTTAATGAGAATTATTTATATACTAAAGATTTATCTTTAGTTGTATTTTTAAACTTGAGTTTCTAGAAATAACTTATTTGTTCTGAAGTTAATTTCTACGATTCTTTCATTTGTAAGTCACAAGAAGTTGTGGATCTAATCAATCCTATTGAAATTCTACATTTCTTTCGTTTTTAATGTAAGAACATCTGTTTAAGAACAACGATAACGATATATTTAGCTTTAGGGCAACTAGGACAATAGTCCGGTACCTTATGATAACAAATCTTGTGGCCAGACTTGTTTAAACTTGTTTTACCAGATTCTGTAAGTGAGGAAACTACAAGTGATTGAAGTGTATTTTTAATTTCTGCAAAATGAATTATAAATATTAAGAAAATACAAAGTTTAAAAGGAACAAAAATAGTTTAATTTATTGAAATAACTATCGTGATAAGCATGGTGATTATTAAAGTAATTTTAATCGAACTGGGACCGCAATATTTAATTGTACTGTATATATACGGTATATGTGTGTTACAATGAGATGTTTTTCTTATCATTTCAAGTTTCGCTGTCATCATGTTAGTCTGTGATACTTTTCTCGTACAGATTGCATTTGCTCTTGGACTGCATATTAATATGAAATTATTGAAGTACTTATTCAATTCCGAACCTATTATCGCTTGCAATTCCAACATCATTTCATAAACCCATCTACCATGAAATTGACACCTGTTTGTTTAAATTTGCTGTTGTGATGAAAGGTGTATTACTGTACTAGTATCAGTAATATAGATAAATGTACCGGTAATAGTGTTTTTGTCGTATGAAGAGCTATTGTGAAAATTATAGATAATTCTTTCGTACATATATCAGGGATGCGCATGAGACAGGAGTTAAGGTTGTCTCGTCTTGAGAATGTGTCGCTAAAGTAAGATCTCGTCTGCGAACCCCGTATTTATTTTTGTTGAAAGGGCTCTGTCATGTCTCGATTCTCGTCACGAAAATTCTGTCTCGAACGCAAACCTACTTTAGAGAATATTTATATCATTTACTCACAAATTCAATACGGAAAAAGTAGAAGGAAAATGAGTTAATGAACACAGACATTTGTTGGTCCACAGACTCGAGATGCTTAACTTTAAATAGACATTACTGTGGCTCAGAGGTAAAGCGCTCACTTCTGGTTTGTGGGGTGTCTAGTTCGATCCCAACTACCCCTGAGTGGGCTTTGTTTTGGACAAACACTGTGAGCATGGGATTACGCCGGGCTTTTCGTTCATAACCCTGGGACGTTAAACTTTTTCCTTAAAAACAAAACATAACTTTAAAAGTTTATGGTGAGTTAAACCTGTATTTATTAATGTCAGTGGCATAAACTTTACTTGATGAAAGACCGAAAAGATCTAGATTTAAAATATCTCTGTCTTGAATAGGAGTTACTTATTACAAGTAATGTTGTGGGGGGGGGAGTATGTGTGTGTGGTGTACTATATGTCACTACCAGAGGTATACAGGGTGTCTCAGAAGTCCCCTGACAGGGTAATTCTGTTAGTATCAGTTACAACAAAATGTAAGAGGGGAAACCGTCTCCAAATATGATGTTTTCACTCTGAAGTGAAATATATATATATATATTTTTTAATCGGACCAGCCGTTTGGGCTGTAGTACACTCTTTATGTGCCCGATGTTAAATGGAAATGCAACGTTGCCATTTACCTTGACCCACAACATAAGTGAATGAAGTTATTGTCTTTTACTTTAACGTGTCGATGGCCAGACCCCATTTCAGACATATCTCCATTCACTTTATGTTCTAGGTACAGGTAAATGGCAAGTTATATTTTTATTTAACATTGGGCGCATAAAGAGTGTACAGTCCAAACAGTTAGCCCGATTTTTAAAAAATCCTTCACTTTAGATTAAAAACATCATATTTGTAGACGGTTTCCCCTCCTACATTTTGTTGTAACTCTTATAATAACAGTTGCCCTATTTCAGGGGACTTTTGAGACACCTGTATATACATCAAGTCAGAAGTATGTGTGTCACTATTCGGAGAAAAAATAGCAATAGATACAATCTGGTTCTTAATAGTGTATTTCTTTTAGTATACAGTGCATAATTTAAAAAAAAAAGTGTTCGAGCATAATAGAAATCAATCTCTCTTGGCAACAAATAGGCTAATATGCTGTTAGTGCCATAAAGGTTTGTTTCTCATATCATTTTCCTCAAATTAATGAAATATATTGATTGATATGGACTCGGAGGCACGATGGCTCCGTGGTAGCGCGCTTAACTCTGGTGAGTGGGATTCATGCTTCGATTCCTGGGTAAGTAAATTTATGGTGGACAACATCGTGTTTGTGGGTTTTCTCAGGATACTGCCGTTTCCTTCCACATTTTCATTCCATCGATATTTCCATCATTCCATCGATATTCACTTACCTTAATCATCCTTCTTCCTTGAGCTCCTTCGTGGCTAAGCGGTTAGCGTACGCGCCTTTGGCGTGGGAGACCCGGGTTCGATTCCCGGCGGGAGCTCATGTGGTTCGGATTCCACGTTAATCAGTAGTCTCATATAGCCTCGCTGCTGAAAGGGGACGTTAAACTCAAAATCAACTCAACTCATCCGTCTATGAATATATATATATATATATATGAAACTTTTCTGTCGCGTATTTATAATGAACAAAAACTAAAATGTTGCATATGTTTGGATTGCAGTACACTCCTGATCAACTCATAATTTTATGTTGTTTTATGAGCGCGGAACGTGGTGTAATGAATGAGTCAAATCCATAGATTCATTTAGGAGTAAAAGCTACATACAGGAGCGTTTTTTCAGATTTTGCTTGGGAGGGGCAAGACCCCTTGATATAAGTAAAATTACGCGTTTGTAACTGATTTACTATTATTCTATTGATAAAATCTATATAAATCTCAAACTCAGGGGAGGGGCAATTGCCCGTCCCTGCCCCCCCCTTCTAAATGATGCCCTGATTACATAATCGTTTCATGAACAAATTATTACTTTAGATCCAAATCTAACCACATTACACTGTGTGAATGTAATTTAATATGTGGTAATTACGTGTTGTGTTAGTTATAAAATGTTTTTTTTTTTCTCTTTTAAGGTTTACAGTGGTGACGTGTGCCTTGTTCGAGTGAATTCTTTACGCTTTGATCGGATTAAGGTAAGTTTCTGTTTTCAACATTATTCTTATTGTTTTTTTCTGATTATGCTTGCTAAATTTGTATTACATTGTGCATTAGACTATTTAGCTCGAATAAATCTGGAGATGACGAGGTCGGTTTTGAATCAACAAACTACACAGATAATACTGATTCTCCTTTACCAGAATGTTAAGCGAGCAGTATTTCGTCTATACTCGAAGCTATCTTATACTTCAAGAGGTACTTTTTGCTAAATACTTGTTAAAACTTGATTATAAATCTGTTCTTCACGTAAACTTGAAATTAGCAGCCCTTCTCGGTCGCCTAGTGGCTAGGTGCGCGCCTGTGAGCACAGTTTCCTAAGCTCGATTTCTGGTGAAAAATCTTCAAATTGAATGAAGTATGGTAGTCTGGATTATACCTAAAAGTGTAGGTCTACGTTTCATATAGCCTCAGTACTTCAAGGGACACTAAATTACAACAGAACCAAAAGAAAAATTTAAATTAACAGGCGTTCCGATTTAAAGTGTTCCAAACCACTCTGTTCAATATGAATGAATCCATCGACAAAGCTTGTCAAATAATCTGCTCCGATACATACTTTGTTGAAAGTCTGTGAAGATCAGGTAATGTTAGGCACACATATTAGTAACAAAACCCCACATTCAATTTTCAATAGATTTAGTTTTAATAATAAAGTTGAAATGAAAATACATTTCTACTTTAACGTATCACGATTATGTCCTTTATGCTAAGGGAAGCAAATGATTAAAGAACGTGAATATTTATGAAAGAATTGGAGGAATGAAAATGTGGGAGGAATCGGGAGAATCTCAAGAAAACTCACAGACACGACATTGTCTACCACATATTCACATGGCACGGGATCAAATCAGGAACATATTTCACTAGAAGTGAGTGCTACCGAGCCGCCATGCTCCTAAAATATAGTTTGATGTTTAGCGTTCTTTCTTCGGGACCGAGGCTATATGAGCTGCAGTTTAAGGTGGAACCACTGTTGGATTGACAACCGTCTGGTATTTCACCGTAGTTCGGTTTTTCACCTCCTTGTTCGGTGTCCGGTAAGACCTCAAAACCGGACCTTTGATATCGACCTGTCGTGCGCGGAATTTGATGAAGACTTGAAGGCAGGAAAATTTACTGAACTTATCAAAACTGGTATAAAGGTCAACAAAAGTACATTTTCAAGAGCGCAGCTAACATTGCTCCATCCTCAGCTATATCTTCCAATTAAATAATCCATCCAGGTCCAGTGAAAGTATGTAGGCACTATGAAACATTACCAGCACCACCGAAGTTGGTAAGACTTATTTTTCAAGTATATTTTGTGCATGCCATAATTATATACCAATTATATTTGCTTTTCTGTTTTAGTATGATGTATTATTGATGGTAGACTACAAAAATTGCCGACTCAACCAAAACTGGAGTAAGTTTAATGAATGCTTCAAAAGTAACTTAAGTTATTAAATTCGAACTCCGAATCGCTCAATTTTATGTGTAGTAACCACCTTCAGATTGTTCACATTTTTGACAAGCGATGATGTCACAATCTTAAGGGTATATGTACTTCAGGAGGGGTCCGGTATTTCAATTTTCAAACATTGGCAACCCTATCTTACACCGAGAGTCGAACCCTGAACCACGTGTACCAAAAGGGCACGCGCTAGCTACTAGACAAACTGGGAGAGGTGCCTAAAGTGTAGATCTGGAAACCTAAAAGAAATCAAGATTTACATCGTTTAGGATGATAATTTACAACGCAAATAGTTGTTATATACATTAAAGCTTTGGCAAGTGATTAGTCTACCAATTGCTTAAGTAACTAATCATAAAATTAACAGACTCCATCCACTTCCCCAGAACACGTGCCTCTAAAACCGAAAACTAGACCTTTAAAAATGTTAAATAAGCACACTTTAATTTATGCTACTGATAAGAATATACGTATATCGCATATATTGTAGCATATACGATAGCCAGTAATGGTTGACCCTAGGAAAATTACGTCGTACACCAATAATTATATATGTAGCCTACCGTAATATACGAACTTATTTTCTAACTCAGTTACATACTAGTGCTGCAATGCCAGAGGCAGGACAAAAGAGTTTAACAAGACAGCAAGAAAAAGAAAACTAATTAACTGACCAGATAAATAAAATTATTATTGATGTCCTATTTTCTTTCCTGTAGAGTGTGTATAATATTAGAAAATGTGAAACGAAATAACCTGCAAACCAAAATGCACGAACGCAAAACCACAAAAGTTGCGCAAAAGTCTTCGCCAAAAGGAAGGAGACTCAAAGACAAGAGTCACAAACATAAAATAATAATATCAATACTAATAGTAAAAAATATAAAAAAAATATAGAAAAGCATTGGAAGAACAAAGATGTAGAAACAGAAAAAGTCGAAGAGAAAGAAATTGTTTGGAAGATGTGGTTATGTGAGGCAGCCATTTTCTTTCCAAACACTAATTACAGAGCGGAAACAATGATATTTATACTTAGGTAAGATAATATACTTTGACCTCCTTGAAATTTGAAACAGACTGTTTTACTTGTTGCTCTCACACTCTTCCCAATTTTCAACTCTTTTATCATTTCAGCTACATTATGGTTGTAAAGCACTGCACTTTACACGGTGGAACAGCTACAAACACTTTGTAGATTCATAATAAAAGTGAATACAGGCATTTTTCTAAAGTTCTTTTTTTTCTTTCTCACTGACATTCAAAGTGTCTACTGAAGTTAGACTTGAAAATTGCAACTGAAGCTACTTCCTTGAGTGAGACTGTATGTGCAGTTGATCACGTCCACCAAACTCTTTTTGTAAATCTGCATGACAAAACTATTGGCATAAGAGTGTTTCAGAATCAATCAATGGAAAAAAGAACCGTTGACCTCCGATTTGTCTAATGTTTGTTAAACATACGTCGATTATGAAGGTTGGTCTTTACGTACTAGAAAAATATAGTTCTTACTTATTTTTTTTAAAATCATAGTATTCTTGATGACATGCACTCGTTCCAACAATAGTCTAACATTTCTATTGCTTCCGGGAAGAAAGATTGTCTAATTTCAGCAAACGGCTGATTTGCGTATTCTATGACGATAATATTCGATGTAAATTTCTCGCCACGCAGGTGTTCTTCTAAGTTTTGTGAAGAATGTGTAGCAGCTAGGTATCAAACCAAGTATGTCCAAGGAATTTAAAGTTCGTATTATTAATTGTAACCAACGCAACACAGGACCTGAAACATTGTCATGAGGAAGAAGTACACCTTACGTCGACTTTCCACGATATTTCTTTATTATTATAATTATCCCAACGTAGTAAGGAAGTGTTATTGTGGCTCCTTCTTATACGGAAAAAACGATATAGTTGAATCAACAAAAAAATATAGTTAATATATATGGACAACTATATTAAGGGTTAAATTTACCATACAATATAGTTGAAACAACTATATAGAGGTAAAATCAACCTACCGAGTACTATATATGAGTAAATTCAACCATTTCAGTCTACCCTAATAACTAACTAACTAACTAACTCTATGGCCTATGGAACCCGGAGGTTCAATGCCGCGTTCACAAAAGCTCTCCACTGACTTTTATCCTTAGCTAACTGCATCCAGTTTCTACTTTGTATTCCAATCTCTGCGAGATCCATCTTAATATTGTCCTCCCATCTACGCCTAGGTCTTCCTAATGGTCGTTTTCCGATTGGTCTTAGGGCCGCGGGGGCTCAGTGGTAGAGCGTTCACCTCTGGTGCTTGGGGTCCCGGGTTCGATCCCAGCCCACGCCAAGTGAACTTTGTGGTGGACAAACACCGTGTGCGTGGGTTTTCTTGGGGTTCTCCCGTTTCCTCCCACTTTCTTCATTCCACCATTTCATTCATTACTCATCATCACCGTCTCCTTTAGCCTAACCGGCATAACGGTGGGACGTAAAACTCAAAGATTTCATTTCATTTCATTTTCCGATTGGTCTTCCTGTGAAGACTTTGAAAGCGTTTCTACTTTCTTCCATTCTAGCTACATGACCCGCCCACCTAAGCCTCCTAGACTTCACGACCCTAACAATGTTGGGTAAACCATATAAATTATGTAGTTCCTCGTTATGAAGTTTTCGCCATTCCCCATTCCCGTTCCTCTTGGGTCCGAATATTCGTCTCAGGGTCTTGTTCTCAAATACTTTCAGTCTATGTTCTTCCCTCAGAGTAAGTGACCATGTTTCGCAACCATACAAAACAACAGGCATATTTACCGTTTTGTATATTTTAAGCTTCAAATTTCTCGACAGAATTCGCGATGACAAGAGATTTTGAACCGAATAGTAACACGAATTCCCTGCTTTTAGTCGACATTTAATTTCTCCGTGAATATGATTTTCCTCTGTTAATATTGATCCTAGGTATTTGAAACTATCCACTTTATCAAAAGTATTATTTAATATTTTAACGCATCCATAATTTGCTGTATTCCGGTCCCGACGCACTTCCATGTATTTAGTTTTATCTGCATTTACTTCTACTACAGTCTACCCTAATACAGTTGGAAAATATGGTTGAATTTACCATATGTTAAAACATCCTATATATGGTAAAAATGATTATATGAGTGGAGATAAATAGTATGGTCTACCATAATATTGGGTTGAAAGTTATGTTACGCATTCAACCACATGAGTTGAATTTACTATATTTATAGTAAAAATAATTACATTATAGTTGGCAAATAGCCCAAACACCAAAATCGAGTACCTGAATTTTTTTTTTTAATGCAACATAAAATCTGTTTAACAGTGTTATATTGATAAGTATTTAAAAATTATTCTTAAATAATTATCAAATATGTAACTTATACAGGTTTTAAAATGTATTTTTTTTAATCAATACTGCAGTTATTCAATTTCGACTTTTAAAAATTACAAACGAAAATATAAAAACAATATGTACACAATATTCTACGTACCTTTGGCTAATTTCCCACATAATCACCACGCTTGTTCAGGCATTTGTCTCACAATTCCACAAGTTTTTTCGATACCGTTGTGAAGAAGTCTGTCTACTGATTACGAAACCAATGACGAACAACGTCCTATACAAGTAGCCTACCAAAATAATACCTTGCACATTCCAAAAACACATTTTTCTTCCTTAAGGTCGCTCTGAATTCTTGAAAGTTCCATATGTTTCCATTCCTTATTTTACAGTTTCATATTATTTACTTATTTGTTCAACACAACAGGCTCTAGACCCAGAGTCTTGTTTCTGCATAAAAACATTTACTTAAAGTTGTATCTTTTATTATAAAATTGTAGGGCTTTTGCTGGATTTTATAATTTTATAAACAGCTATATTGACTTTGTAAAGTAGCCTTGCCTGTATAAATATAACAAATAAGTACTGCAGGGATGATTATGTTTTTAAAAGCATTTCATAATGTTTTACGTTTTAAATCCTCTGTTATCGACATTTTTTTTTAAGGCAGAGTAGCCATGGTAAAGTAAAGGACAATGATACAATGATTTATGATGTGCCTTTGCGGTCATCGCGGTCTTTCTTTAGTCATACAAACCCGCCGCACTTCACACTTGCTGTTGGCTGTTTATTGGCTTTAATTCTCAATACTTTGTAAGCTCAGCAGTTTCTAATGAGGGTGAAACAATAAGAATTATTAACTGCACGGTACTCATGTTCTTTACCACAGTCTCTGATATTAATATAGTCTTTGAAAGTTTGGACTTCACTTTAGTTTAGAGTGGTTTTAGTTTTTTTTTTTATTTTTTGTAAAGAAAGTAGTTTTTCAAATTAATGGACGTGACGTAAATTAGTACATGTAATTTATGTAAAAAAAAAGAAAGAAAAGAAAAAGAAAAAAGTACCGTAACGAGTGAATTACTTTGCCAATCCTAAGGGGGAACAAGATTATCCTATGTCATAAGAGTTTACGCTTTTTAGTGCAGAATTTATTAAAAAGCATGTTTCTCAAAGTCTTGGTTGAGTTTTTTCCCTGTCCTCCCCAAATGACACCCTCTTATTATACAGCTTTGTTTCGATAGTAGGAAATGGAATATACAGAGTGGCCCAAAAGTAGGTATACATCCCTGCATTGATCAAGTATAACATACTAGTTTATGGGTTTATTTGCTTTGACTCTTCTGAGCTTAAGATGTAAAAACACATTAAGAACAAATAATAAAGAAACGAAGTCTAGCTGATGGATAACAATAAAAATTCAATGAGCTGATCAGTATGGTACTGTATATCTACTTTTGGGCTACCTTGTACATAACCACCATTAAAGTCACCGTTACCATCGATGATGTTAACTGATTGACTTTATTTATGCACTCACCCAAAATAATAGCTCTAGGTATCCACTGCAAAAAAAAATCAGGATTCAAAAACTTGCTTTTGTTCAAGAGTTATCTTGTGGAGTAACGGACAAACATACTACGTACTAACATTAAAATCTTCATGATTCTAACAATATTTAAAGCTTCAGTAGTGTTTGTCTATAATTCAAAGTACATTTTCAGGAGCAAAGTTCTGTAGTTGTGGACTTAACAGTTTAATTTGGAGGTCATACCAGTGTAGTTTTAAAAAATGTTCTTTTTTCTCATAACGAAATGTTAAATTTACATAACGGCAAGTTAATTTAACGACCGTTTTGTATAAAGTCTTTTTCATTGAACTGTTATAGAACGAAGTGTCTTATGGGCGATCTTTTTGGAGCTGTAAGCTCCAATAAACACCAGCGGTATCACTCCTTGGTTCGCGGAGAGTTAAATTTTTGAAGAAGGCAGGAATTCAAATAAATCGTAATTTAAATAATTAGAAATAGAACTACACTCTTAGAAGACTTATTTCTAATAAGGAGTTCTTGCTTATTTCCGTAAATTTACCTTGTGGAGGTGCATGGTGATTCAATGGTAAAGCATTTATCTCTGGTGCGCGGTACTCCTGCTTCGATACCGGGCCAAGTGTGTGTAGTAGACAACAGGATACTCCCGTTTTCTCAGGATACTTGGGTTTTCTCAGGATACCGTTTCCTCGCGCATTTTCATTCCATCAGTTTTTCCATAATCACTCACTTGCCTTAATCATCCGTCTCCCTTAGTCTAAAGAAAATAATCGTAGGATGCTAAACCGAAAGATTTCATCCTTTTTAATTAATTAGTTGTCACTGAATATAAATATTAAGTTGCTTTGACTAGTTATAAAGACTACATAGTCATAATTTTTGTACGAGTAATAGCCTCACATGGAGCAATAAATAAGAATGGAACACCGAAAGAATAGATTTGTACATAATGTTTAATATTTACTTCAGAAATGCTATCTTTTGGTAAAAAAAAAAAAAAAATATTGAAGACTGTAGGTAGTGAAGACGGTATTCTGCCTCACTACCTAGGAAATAGTCAACAATTGGCATCCTTACTGGATTTACTCCACTTAAGAGGTCCCATCACGGCGAAATTAAAATACCGCTAATTTTACAGTAATTATGTGATATCTTCCAATAGATAAAAGATAATCGAAAAGTGGTTGAAGAGCTCGCTAGACAATATTATTTTACATGAGATACCGTTATCATGACTCACTTATCTGCTTTCGATTTCCAGACATTTAGAAAACCGGCATTTATTTTCGCGTTTCTAAATGACTGTAAACGGAAAGCTACTAGGTGACTCGTCATAACGGTACATCATGCAAAATAATATTGTCTATGGCACTCTTGTTCCACATTTCGATTATCTTTTATCTATTTGAAGATATCACATAATTACTGTAAAATTAGCGGTATTTTAATTTCGCAGTGATTAAGCGTCTGAAATTGACTTTTATTGAGCTTGTGTTCCACAACAAAATGGTTTGAGAGCTCATTTCTGGCTAAGTGATTAGGGTGTGCGCCTTTGGCAAGGGGATCCGGGTTCGATTCCTAGCGGGAGGTCATGCGCTTCGGAGTCCATGTTAATCAGTAGGAGTCGTCTCATATAGCCTCACTGCTAAAAGAAACGTTAAACTCAAAATAAACTCAACTCAAAATGGTTTGGTTCCTTGGTTATTTCTATTTTTCATAAACGATTTTTTTTTTTTTTTTTTTTTTTTTTTTTTTTTTTTTTTTGCTTTTAGTTTGCTTCATATCAACAATAGAGTATCATGAACAGAAAGTAGTAGTGGCATATGTATATTGAAGAAACCAAATGAAAACAGGTTCATTTTTTATATAATGAAGAGAGAGAGAGAGAGAGAAAGCATGATTTACATGATTCCTTAATCTTACTCGTCACGCAGGAAGAAATTAAATGCAGATGATATACTGCAGATGGTTTCCTATACTTGCACAAAATTGATATAATCTTTCAAATCAATGGAAAATGTGACAAAATATTATATATCGTATTCTACTTAGACCCAATAAGATGTAGCTGCATCTGTTTCTCGGCTCAATAGTCGCCTCCAGTGTCCGATTTACATATAAGCTAAACAAACTATAGCTTAGGGCCTCACTCCCTTGGGGGCCCCAAAAAAATTCAAGAAAAAGCTGGCGGTAATGTAATTTCAAAATAATAAAGAAAAAAGCAAATACGATAAAACGCACATACCACAACGGTGGTTTGTATTATGTACTGGTTTGTTATGAATGGGACCCCTGTTTTCCAGCTTCGCTTGTAATTGGAGTCTGTTTCTCAGCCCAGCTTGTGATGGGATGAGGCCCCGGTAACCCCCGCATGTAATCGAGCCTTTCCCAGCCCCGCTTGTAACGAGACACCGTTAAACCAGCCCTGCTTGTTATAGAGACCCGATTACCGAGTCCTGCTTGTAATGGAACTCTCCTTTTAACAAACAGGACTGGGTAACAGAAACCCCTGTTTCAGAACACCGCTTGTATTAGGGCTTCTGTTATCCAGCTTATATTGAGACCCACGTTTTCCAGCTCTGCTTGTAATGTGGCTCCTGATTCAGAGTCCCGCTTCACTTGTATGGGGCCCTTGTTTCCATAGGCGGAGTTGGGAATTGGTTGCTGGAGGGGTAGACATTTTGTCTGCTGGGGGGCACGGTTAATACAAATCAGAATTGAAGGATCTTATAAGTAGCATTTTTGTTTTTTGTCAAAAAGTTGGGCATTGTCCCCCTATGCCCCCCATAGCTCTGCCCATGCTTGTTTCCCATCCATTACATTCAGCTACTTCAATGAGAGCTCACAGTATTGTGTTACATGGTATCTTAGAATTGTGTGCCGAGTATTCTTATGGTACTCTTTCGCGTATTATTTGGAATTAGAGAAGAAACGGCTGACAACGGAGGGCGCATAAAGAAGAAGACACTCAACTACAATGTACAGTATGAAAGATTAGTACTCATATAAACTATAATAAATGAAGGAATTACAGCCCTAACGGGCGATTCTTTTACTTTTTATAAAACGAAATAATAGATATTTTGCTGCTGAAAGTAAGTAGGTATTAGAAGCAGTGTTCAGTAGTATTTTCATATCATCAGAATTGATAGCCTTGCCACTGGTTTTCATCTGATCTTTAGAACCTATAATGGATCATAAACCGAAATCTTTTCATGTTGCATAAAAAGAAGCTTGCAAAAGTGACGTATACGACATTGCCAGCATTTACGTTTATAACATGTATTAAAATCAAGACTAATGTACATGTTGCTTCAATATATATATATATATATATATATATATATATATATATATATATATATATATATATATATATATATATATATATATATATATATATATATATATACTACTTATTACAGATATACTAGTGTCGAATTTTAAGTTATTTTAATTTCCTATATTCGGTTTAGAAAAAGATCAAATAATAATTAATCTTTACATATGCATCATGAAAAGTATATACTTCTACAATTTTTGTTCAGTTTCATCCAAAAGATATTAAAATATGCAGACATGTTTGTATGATGCATTTCAGCCGACACATGTTAGAATACTTAAATTTGCCCCTGTACGTAATATGCAATTAAATGGAATCGGGAACTTGCAAACTACTTTCCAGGAACTATTGCCTGCAGAATACACTTTTGTTTCCACCCTTGTATCTACCTCATAAACAACAAAAAGGTTAGATGTTTAAAATACATATTTTGTGTGTACAGGTATTTAGATATCTATTAGGTGCATAAATTGCCATATAACATATATTCAAACCCCAAAAAACGGTGACACTGTTGATGAAAAAGAAAGCTAGACACGTAAAGGGCCCCATTATCTTCAATAGCTTAGGCCCCATCAAATCTAAATCCGGCACTGGCTGCCTCTGACCAGGTTTCAAATCAAGGAAATCTGATCTGGTGTGGACTTGAGTGAGTGTATTAGCTTTATTTATTAGCGGACTTGCTCTTCAGCTGCTGTTGTATATGACTGTATTGTTATGCGTGAAGTAATTTACATAAATACTAGTAAAATGTCGGTTGTTCACTTATAATTTGCTTAAACCCATTATTATTATTATTATTATTATTATTGTCATTTTACGCTCAGACTGGAAATAGTTACGTTTTAATTGAGGGATACTAATAAATTGTGGGTTGTAACTGTGCAGGGTAGCCTCAAATTAAGGTTATTGCACAATAAGGTAGTACAAGGACCTATTAGAACCCTACCTAATTTATTGGTACCTTTTCTGCAAGACACGCTAAACAACGAAATTATACTAGACGTCATCATTGAATTAGTCGGTGTCTAAAACGATCCGCTCCGCAAAATGATTCGGTAACATATCACTGGAACGTTTTGCCTCACAGATAGTTATTTAAAATGCAATGATATGTCTTTTTAATTGTTATTATTCTTTTTTTTAAAAAAAAAAAACCTTAAATTCGTTTTTAGACTTACACATACACAGACAGACAATCAAAATTTCCACTTTTGTGAAAGAGCTTTGTAAAACCTGACTCAGGTCTTTTTTCGGAGAATCATTTCTGTTCATTTAATACAAAAAGCCTTCTTCCTTCACTTTTGCATGCATGCGTTTTTAGCGGTTTACACGAAATCACATATGTGGTTCTCCAGACTATCCGAGTCGGTTGGATTCTGGGAAAAGAGTCTTCGTCGAGAGAATCGGTGTCTTAGTCTGGCGCCGACAAAAAGAACCAAAAGTGGTCACCGCAGGAAATTGGATACTTTATAATATGTTATAACTGCGTTAAACATTTCGTACGTTATATTATAGGTGTGCTCAAATAGTAAATCTACAATAGATATGCCACACACAGATGAAGGTCTGTTTTGAGTGACGAATAAGTAATTTGTTGGACGTTAAGTTATTAATTTTACCTTTTAAGTTTACCGATCTGTTTAAGTAACTTGTTGAAGTTTGGATTCAGCCTTGCCGTTGGGAGATAGTGGGTGAGAGGTCTGACCTCCAAGGACAGTTAGCATACACTGAAAAAAAATCACCTTGACCATTAGTTTGTAATGTATAATGTATTACGTACATTGCCAAGTAATAGAATTAAGTAATATACTCTATCTGGGTTCCGACTGCTTTCATAGCGTCCTTGATTAGCTGTGAATTCACAACAGGAATTAGGGATGCGCAAGAAGTAAGAGGATCATCTTATCTCGTCTCGAAAATTTGTTGTGAAAACGATGCCTCGTTTCGAAAATACATCCGCTTCTATTGGAAGAGTTCTGTCTCGTCAGGTCTCGTGCGCAACCCTACAAGGGATGAGTCTTCTAATGATACTTCATTAAAATGTCTATCCCAATGAAAATATTGTCATAATACTGTATAGTACGAGATGATAAACAGATTATGTTAATTTAAAAAAAAAATGAAAGAAAGAAAAGCTGATTCCAAACAGATTAGGACATAGAGCGAATTTAAATTAGATACTTCATAGGGTAGGTAACTTCTGTTCGTATTTAATTATCAATACTTCGTTAAAAAGATGTGTTCGAATATCCCTTACTAATGTATGTAAATAACGCGAGCGATTCTGGAAAACCGAGAGAATCCTGGCTTTTCTGGAGTTTGCTTGGACCTCCGCATTTGTATTAAAATCGTCATTGGTGTCTCGTTAGACAACATCTGAAACGAAATACTCATACCTGATCGCCCTCCCCTCATCCCCCTCAGTTATACACAAATCGACCCCATCTTACAAATGAAGATTTTCAAGAAATCTTTTCTGTTGACCTTGACTAAAGTAAATCTCACAAAGAATTCTTAAGCTTTCATATTTACAACAAAATATTATGGAATTTGGGTGGAACCACCAAAACAATAGCAATAACACTGAGAGTTTGAATTGTTAAGATGACTGGCATTGTTCCGGTTTTATTTCTGCTTCCAGAAATAAGTTTCAGCCTAGGAATATGTTCCCCTCTCTGATTTGATTGGTTGGAATTTGACATCAGTTTTCAGCACCGAAACCATATCAGTGAAATCACCTAGAACTTGTTAAGATAGACTCCGAACCACTATTTTTGTTTTTATCTGAAAGAGGCACCTCCAACGAGAACCGAATCAGAGGATATGCACATTAGACACTTTTGACTCCTTTTATATTCTTAAATTGGATTTTGATACAGTTCTGAAAATCACATCTTAAAAATAAAGATTGTGGTGAAATGTAGACGACTTAGAACTAGGCTGATTTTTGTGAATTTTGATAATTGTTCTCGTTAAGAAAAAAATCACAAAAGTAATTCTTCTTACATGTATGTATTACGATTTGAAGTTAGTTGGACCTTGTTAATTGCATTCGGTTTTAACATAGTTCTTTGGTAACAAGCACGATTAGGTAATTACACGTAAAAGAAAAAAGTTCTCTGCGTGACGTAAAATGTGTAAAGTACGTAAAAAACTAGAAACAAGTCTAAAATGAAACTTTTTTTGCGCTCGTTACTATTTGGTCTGGCACAAAGAAAACGTTTTAAATGATTCCTTCCAAATTTATCTAGGTATATGAGCTCTCGCTGATATCACCGGTATCGCGAGAAATTAAGACGTTGACACGTCTGACCATGGTCTGGTCACCCTGTTTTGTATGTCCGAATCAATCACTCATATGCCATTCACAAAAAGTTTCATCTGAAGGTGACCCATAAGGTCCATATTCATGCGTCGAAAGACAACCATATCGTGCAACGAAAAGCTAACTACAGAAAATGTGCGAGCGCCACCTGGTAGAAGTTTGTAGTCATCGTAGCCATCCGTGGTATGGATATACCTAACTGGTTGTGATTGAAGTTTTAGCAACTAACCTAGAAGTTTCAGCAACTACATACAGAATTAGTAATGCAAATGGACAAACCGATTTCATTCACCAATGCACCGAATGTTATCCATACAGTTTCTTGGTTGTGGTTGGATTTTTTAAAATAGGATAATTAAAGTGACATTCGGAGTACTGTTCAAATCAATGCTACGTATTATCAGAAACATTTTTTACGGATATTTACAACTACAAAATCCCCATACTGTATATAGCGGGCACCAACTAGGTTTATAAGGCATCATTAGGATAAGGTGTCCTGTCACACAGCTAAATCATCACTGTCATTCTACAGGCGGGTGGAAAGTATGACCGATATTCATGTTACTCCCTTTGCGAACATCACGATAGAGAGTCCTACAGCTACTTCAATAGACTACTATACCTTTGGACTTCTAAGACATTATCTTTGTTCTCGTAAGGTGCTCATAGTTTCCGGGCTCTGGAAGGTCTCAATAGAGTTGAATAAATTACTCCCTTTTATTCCTGGATATAAGTCTTCTCCAATGGAAAGTGCGCTTTCGGGCAATCACCAAGTGTGCTGTTCATCACATGGAACACAACCGGTGGTGAAAGGGCGGACTATCATACATGAGTGGACACTAGGAAACCGTCTATACGGAAGTCTTCAGCCTCAGTACACTGCTGGGAATTAAAAATGTATCGCCAACAAGATATAGTAGCCCAAAATGTAGCAGATATCTTAAAGTCCAGTCGTTAAATTATTATATTTACCGCTCTATGCATTGAGTGGTAACACCACAAGAGCATAGCGAAAAAAATCCAGAGGTGAGTAGCGTTTCTGCATCACTACAAAACACAGACAGGACGTGATCTTGGATGTCTCCCTGAGGTATGGAATAGCATGCATATGAGTTGCCAAAACTGATTAACTATGGCTGGAGTAGATCTCTATTATGCAAGGTGTTGTGCAATCATAGCCCAGACTTGTTAAATTGGCGAGAAATCGACCATCCGGAAAGTGTAGAACAGGGCGCAAAATTTCCGGTCGCTAGGTCGCCACTGACGACTAGAAATTAAGAGCTGGTGACCAGTGTTCAGTAGAAATTGTTTCTGCCTAAACTCACAGGGCTGCGCAGTTTCTGTTTCGCTCGAAAGCAATTGTCATGAAAAGTGGACCTTGTCTTAGCAGAGTGGCAGAATATAAACTTTTGTTTTCTTTATTGACGTTGAATCAGGCACTGAAAAAGATTTAGAATGAAAACTTCATTACGAGATTCCCAAATTTGCTTCCAATTGTCACATTTTGTGCAGTTTTACTTCTGAATACTGCTTTATGTGAGAGTCAGTGCTTCATGTCTCAACAGAGTTAAGACTGCGTACAGGAATTCACTGAAGACTGACACACTGGATGATTTGGTGACAATTTTCATCAATGGCCCTTCATTTGAGAACTTTGGTCCGAAAACTACAGTCGATAACTGGTACTTCAGTGCAGAGAGAGAGAGCGTTACACAAACGTGAAGTTTTAAGGTAACATGTATATGAATTGCCCAATTCAAAATTGATTATCCTGAATCTAATTGTCTGGTTTTGAAATGTTATGCCCTAATGTAATCTCTTTCTTTGTCAAACCAAAGGCAGTGAAGGGAGGGGACCTTTCATAATTTGTACGTGAGAGATACTGGCGATCATCATTTTTGGATTGGCAAGTGCGCCTAATTTTGAAATTTTGCGCTGTAGTATAGGACATCGTGTAGAACATGCAGCCGTGCCTTATCTTCTTGCAAAGTGAAACTGCATGAAAAATATGCAGTATAGGCGCCTCAACCGGGTCCAATTCCACATTGATGTATTATTCGCTGATAAAGATCCGTGAATGTATTACAGCGAACGGGCATGGTACTTCATTCCATAGAGCCAGGTGCCAGATCTGTGTAGTAATGCAGATTGCATCCAGTGCTTCTTTCAGACTTGTTTTTGGGGCACTGTAGCCCCCCCCTCGAGCTCCGAGAGTGCCCCCGGAGGAGACCAAAATAATTCGTCTATAATATAATAATGAACAGAATAGCACCAGCAGTGCCCTCCAGACCACTAAGTGTGCTCCCAGGCACATGGTTTCTGAAAGAAACACTGCAGACATCACACACACTGTTATCACTTTCCCGCCAAACACACATTCAAAGGATCCACGGCAATGGGCACTAGATTAGTCAAATTATTAGAAGGGACACTAGTTGTTGTGCAAGAACCTCAAATTCGTGCGCTACTGTTTCGGGTGTGACTGTTCGATCTACCAAAGCATATTAAGTAGGGCCCGCTACAAGTATTACCAAAGTTTTTCTTTGCTAAAAAAATAATAAATAAATAAAAAATAAATAAAATAAAATAAAAAATAAAAAATAAATTTTATATTAATCTTTTGTGATACCTTCTTTGCTCTATATAACCTTCCTTTACCCACACAGAAGTCAAAAATTTTATCAAATAATCTCCTTTATAAATACTTTGGGCTGCACAAACTCTTTTATATCTCTCTCTCTCTCTCTCTTTGTGATAATTTTGGCACTTGCTTTTACACACTTTAGTTTTACCCTCTTACATACAGCATGTTCAATTACATTCAAAACCAGACATGTTGATGGTTATGGACAGTGACGATGACAGCTTTAATTGCTTGGGGAAAGGCAAGCGAAGAAGGCGGACATTTTTGGGGGGTAGATTTTTTTTTTTTTTTTTTTTTGAATATCGCAAATAATAATTCTATATTACAATACATGTCTGGGGCAGTCCCGTATCTATGGAGAGGGACATACGGGAACAGGCTCCTCCAAAAGTTACTGGTGTTCCTCAACTGAAAAACACAAATTGCTTGATATGTTTTATATCAGATTTATTAGTTTAGAAACATTGTTCAACGGCCGGAGTGGATGCGGGTCTGAAGGCACAAAAGGACCAAAACCTAAATAACAAGGACTCTTAACCTAATATCAACATTGTTCACTGATATTTACACTAGATGTGGTTTGACTGGCAAATTTTGTTAGAACAAATTCTACAATGTATTGCATGAGAACAGTATATTTTCTGAATTAAATTATTACATATTTTGTTCAACTGTCTTTTCGAATCTTAATAGGTTACACTTAACATGTAAAACATTTTTGGTGAGAGCGATCATACTAATAAACACAGTGCGCCATTTCACAACCACTCCTAAAACCATACTGGATTCCTGCTTTGACTAGTGATATTTTTTCCTTTCATTTTTAAATCGATACTTCACGTTTGTTCCTGCATAAAGGTAATATGATTAGCAATTCATTATAAATAGCTACTGTTAAATAGTTTTATTGGGGAGTCTTAGATTGCGCAAACAATTTAAACTTTGGATTCCAATACACATGTATTGTAAAACTTTTTCAAAAAATAATCATGTTTTTGAATCAAGAAATATTATTAAAAATATACTAATGAATTAATATAGAAAGTTCTAAATTTGGAACAAACTAACGTTATCTAAATAAAAAATCTTTCAGATTTTCAAGGTATGTATATTTTATATCGGTGTTTATGTTGCTCATCTAAAGCATGAGTTACGATACAAGAAAGGAAAATATTGTGACTTTAAAGTGATGGTGTTTCCTGTAGCCATCTTTTCAAGATAATGTGGATAAGTTTGTTATTTGTCGGCCGAGAGAACCAAATGCTCAAAGAAATGATTCACAAGTGACCACCATGAACAGTCACAGTGACATACTTTGCGTTGAAAATTCAGTAGATAATATTCAGAGTAAGTTGTCAAGTGCGAAAGCTACAACCTCGAAGTTCATTGCACATGAAACAAAAGACCTGCTCAGTCCAATCTAAATTAGCACTCTTCTTCGGTGAAGTCCTGTGTGGAAATAGCCAGTTTTTGAAATCCGCTTTGCACTATGGTTTAAAACATATATATATAATAATATTGCCTGAGTCGCCACCACGCGTTCTGATGTAGAGAAAGTCTTCTCAACACCGCGATTTAACTGAGTTCTGTGAGTGATGTCATTGTTAATTAATTACATTAGTATATACATTCAAAGAAACCAAATATAACTATAATAGCTTTACTGATTAATGTTCAGATACAATTACAAAGGCTTCTTAGGAAAATGTACAAGGTTATATAGCTTGTGCTCAATTTTATGAAGTTTATGTTCGGCATATGACGTCTTTAGAATTTTCAGTAATCATTTCCAGATAATAAATTTTAACGCAATTTACATATCTGTTTCATGTACGGGTTATTAGAAAATTCTTCTTAGTTATTCATTTAGATACATATCGGCAAGAAAATCTTATTTGTCTCCATGTAGTTTGATAATATCAGCTAACATAGCGTTTCAGAGATATCTTATTATTTCGCAGTAGAACGAATAGGTGTTTAGTACTTTCATCATCATCGTACTTTTACATCTTGTGAAAAGGTTAAAACTTCATTTTATACAAATTATTCACTCATTTAATATAACAATTACCAGGGATAATTTTGGAACTGAGGAGCCAAAATCAGGTAAAATCACCATGTTTACAGGAGAAATGAGTTAATGTTACGTTAAGTGTAATTACTAAGAAATAACATAACATAACATAACATAAACTAACCTAACCTACCCTAAACCATTAAAAACAGAAAATATAGGAAGAAAGTACGAATTTTAAGCAAAGAATTCTGGCCTCCCAAATCCAAACATCCTAACCTAAACTAAACTAAACTAACCCAACCTAACCTAAATTAACCTAATCTACCTAAACTATCAAAAAATACAGAAAATATAGCTCAAGAAAACATGAAATTTAAGCAAAATATTCTGGCCCCTCAGTTCCAAAAATATGCCCAATTATCATTCTTATTTAATTAATATACATATTATTTATACTTCATAATAATCATTTTTAACTAATACAACCTTGCCCAAACTTCACATGTTAAATTTGAGTAAAAATAATAACGTTTGGCACCACTAAGTAAAGGAATCTGCTGATAGCATGTCGAATAAGATATGTCATGCAGAAGAAAGCTATTTTAACATATTCAATATTTATCATATTTATTAGGCCAACATGTATGTATTTGAAAGTTAACTGTTACATGAAGAAAATATGCAGATGTTCTATTCATTCTGAAATGTTAGATTCGTACATAAACAGAAGCCGAAGAACACTAAAACTTTGACTTGAAGTTATAAATACATATATTGATTACTATTTCTACATTTATGTTTCCTTTTGCTGGCCTACGGTAATAAAGAAGTGCCTAAGCTCCTAGAAAGAACTTTCTGGTTGCGACGTTTTGATTGCAGGATTATATATTACGACGCTAGTGTAGTACTTCCCGAGTAGGTAGAAGTGCACTTTCTGCTTTATTTTTATGTAGATAGGTTGTCGATTTAATATGGCTGGTAACAAAGATTGCAGATTATCTATAAGTAGCTTTAAATTTAATTTTAAAATTACAAAAGGTCTTGATTGTTTACAATATACTGAGTATGTGCGCGCGCATGTAGCGGAAGTTGTATTTCTGGAGTGTGGCGGAACACTTAAACTGGTAAGTAGTTCGTTGCTTCATGCAGAAAATTTTAATACATTGATTACTTTTCGTTGAATTTTTAAATATTAAATGGTAGTGCATGTTGTGAAATATGAGATCCTTATTTCATTAACCCATTAGTGCCCAGAATTCCCCAGTGGTATTTTGAAAAGTTTCTATTCGCCTATTTGGTCTTAATAGTACTCTAAAATAGACATTAGAATATTTTTGAAAAATATTTATTTTTTTCTTGTTTTTTAGGCCGGCAACTTAAGTTGCCAAATGGCACATACATATTCAAAAAAGGGAACATTTTAGAAAGTTACAATTTTGAGGGAGAAAATACACTGTGAAAACATAACTATTAAAATCGAGTTAATCCTTTCTTTACAGAACTTCAATCCTTCCTTCAGGAGTCTTTGAAATCAATCCAGTTGCGTCTTTCTCCTCAAAACACATTGTAGCCAAAAACAATGCTAACCTTACGTCAATATATCATAGAAAGAAAATGCAACGATGCTATGACGAAACAGACTCCAAAGCAACTTCATGGTTAAAACCTGCAACGTCAATCCATGAATTTCTGCACTATAACGAAAAATTGCCGTGGCAACTTAAGTTGCCAAGGAACAGTAATGGGTTAATATGATTTTTAAAGTGTAATTGCATTCAATGCTTGGAGTGGCCCTATTATATGTATATATGGCCACTGATCGAGCTTATCAGTATATTAACCCGAAGTGTTTTAACTAGGAAAGAACATTCGAGAACTATTTAGTGTGACGAGCAGGGTTGATATGTTTAAAACAAAATGTTTAAAACTAGTGTTTAAAACATGTTTTAAACGAGGGCTGTTGTTTTATTCAGTTTGTTTTAAACAAATTGTTTTAAACGTGCTTTTTCGATGGTGGTTGGACATGTTTAAAACAACTAAAATATCAGATTGAAGAAGCTAATTTAATTTTCTAACAAACAACCCATCTTCCACAGGATTTGTGCATGAAGTAAATTACAAGCAGAGTTACATTCTTATTATAACAGCAATTATTGAACGAAATTATGTACATGAACAGGTCTCACATCATAAGCTATAAGAAATACTCTGACAAATACAATACAACTCATAGAAAAGAGCAGTGACTAGCCTACAAGGAGCAAATGACATCTTTTAACTAAATACTTTTCAAGATACATCTCTATCTGCAACATGGATAGCTAACAATGATTAGTGTCTACGGCATAACAACACAATTAACCTTTAGACGCCCGTCAGGAATTTTAATAAAATGGTAGACTCTCACGTTTGGGGCTCTGGTGGCCCTCCTAATTATCACAGAGTCATAATTTATACACAGTTGGAAAGCTTGTAGACCACAGATTCCAACGAGGTAATATTCGTGAAATTCCCGCCGTATTTGTAGAAACGAACAAGACACAAAAATCATTAAAAAATATGAAAATATTGACTTTGCGGGGCCCTCGCAACTCTTGTAGTCACCGCAAAATGCTGTGACAAAATGCTGCTAAAATGTGCAAAATGTGTCCTTTTGCGCTGACAAAATGATGCTAATGTGTAGGCCACATGCTTGTTACAATAATATAAGAAATGGTAGTGGTTACATGTACGATTTTGTTGAATATGTTGATTTTTAAATTTTATTACTTGTACCAAAATCACTTTGGCAAGTTTTGTACAATATAACGTTTATTCCATTTATTTTTAGTGTAAATTTGCAAATTTTATGTTACAATTCAGAAATGATTATCTTACCCAAAATGCGTGAAGTCCGTTCAAGTGGACAGATAAAGTTAATAATTAAATTCTGCTAAGAAAATATCAAATTTCAAAATTTTCGGTTTTACGTAATAGTGCATCAAGAACAAATTGTAAGAAAAAAATAATCATCACATGTCAATGAGAACATAATTCATGCATGAAAGGGTTAACACAGGTACTTCCAAAAAATGATCTGAGGAAGTAGCTCAACACATCTATAATTTTCCGTCTCTACCAGAAATTTGACCCCTAACCACACGAACTAACCATTTTGTTTACAACAATTAATTGATTAATTATCTTCAGATAGTCATTATATTTTGAAATGGTTACAGCTGAATAAAAGAAACTTGCAACAATTCCTGCATGGCTTAAAAGTGGCTCTCGTAGCATAGTTTCTAACACTCATATTTGGTGTGAGCAGTCCTGGTGGACACTCACAAGTAAACCTTACGTTTGGGTGAATCGAGTTGCTGACTGAGACACATATGAGAAAGTAGTACTAAATGAGGTCAGTATTTCAGTGAAGTTGTAGGTGCGAAGCTCCAGGGGGTTAGGAGATACAGCTACCAGAACATCACATGGAATAGTCTACATACAGTTGGAGGTAAAAGCCCTGTAAGACCTCTTGTAACGACAAAAGGTGAATAACAAATATATGGCTACATATTAGGACTAGGGGGAGGTCATATAGTAAGGGTATACCTGACGGCGGCCATCTTGAAATCCGCCATTTTGAATTAAGGTTGTTTTTAAAATAGGAATATGGTCATTTGATACATGATTTAAGGCGCAAATTTAATCAGAAGAACAATGGTGACGTTAATTTTGACTTACGCGCAATTGGTAAAAAGTTACAGGGAAATTAAATATTGTTGCAGCATATGTATTAGTCCTTTACCCCACCTTCTAAATTATGTGTTAATGATAATAATTAAATAAAAAGCAGGTGGATAAATATTAGGTCTATGGTAAGAGTTGCCTTGATGGCGGCCATGTTCAAATCCGCCATTTTGAATCAGACAAAAGTTTTAAACAAAACGCATAACAGTGGCACCTTATTAATAGCAAATTTTACCATAAATCCAACGGTATACCCATTTTTGCTTTATCATTAACTAGCATTTGTTATCGCATAAACAAGTTTTTAATTTAAGGAAAAATGACCAAAGTGGAATTGAGTCATAATGGAACTTGGGTCTTTCTTCCAGAAAAGTCCTCAATTAGTACAATCAATATGAGTTCAGAAAAGAGTGCATGACTTGCACATGCTCTGGTCACAGTGAGCACACCTGACAAAGGTAATCGAGTTACACTTGACAAATTTGTCGTTAACAATTACGTCAAAGCAGCAGTCGTAAGGAGCGATCCAACGTCCAGGTTCTTCATTCAAATATCCAGCCTGATTGAAAGCGAATCGAATCATATTGCGAAAAGAAGGAGCACTGAACTGGTAAATTGTAAACGACTGACGTTGTATGAACCTGTCACGATGCCATATGTTCACGTCACTTTCTGTTACTGCTGTATCAGTAATGAAACGAACAAATGCTTTGTACGGGCGAAAAAAAGTGAACATCTAGAGGCTGAATCACGCCAGTACCACCACTAGGTATCAGACGCTTGATCAGTGTAACAGTAAGGTGTCACTGTTATGCGTTTTGTTTAAAACTTTTGTCTGATTCAAAATGGCGGATTTGAACATGGCCGAAATCAAGGCAACTCTTACCATAGACCTAATATTTATCAACCTGCTTTTTATTTAATTATTATCATTAACACAAAGTTTACAAGGTGGGGTAAGGGGCTAAAAACTTAACCTTAATTCAAAACAGCGGATTTCAAGATGGCCGCCGTCAGGTATACCCTTACTATATGACTTCCCCTAGTCCTAATATGTACCCATATATTTATTATTCACCTTTTGTCGTTACAAGAGGTCTTACAGAGCTTTTACCTCCAACTGTATGAAGACTATTCTATACTTCCATGTGATGTTCTGGTAGCTGTATCTCCTAAACCCCTGGAGCTTCGCACCTACAACTTCACTGAAATACTGACCACATTTAGTACTACTTTCTCACATGTGTCTCAGTCAGCAACTCAATTCACCCAAACGTAAGGTTTACTTGTCAGTCGTGAAAGTTTAAAAAGTTTTTCCAGACCAGAGATCCTGAGCGAGGATTTCCTAGTTTTTCCTCGTTCACACCGGGCAAATGTCTGGATGGTACATAACATACAAGCCCCTGGCTGCTTTCCTCCTTCTTCAATAATTTCTTTCTTCCTTTCCTCAAATAGTGTGATCGCCGAGGAACGTCATCCCTCATAGGTGATGGGACTTACATGGCCATAGATGCCGAAAGCTCAGAAATCTAAAATAGTATCGCCTATCTTGCATGGGTTTAAAAGGCCAGCTATTTCACCTTCCCCCAGAGAGTAACACCTTACACGGATGAAAATTTTACGATAAACTCTATCAAGTCCTTGCTGAAAATTGACGTTAAAACTTCACAGTCAATCAATCAATCAATTCTTAATTTTGCCGAATATCTATGCCATCTTTGGTTTTAGCCCATTGATTTTATATGAGGAACTACTTCTTTTAGATATAGAAAGATTATCTTTCTGTTTTCTCTGAAATGAACTGTAATCTTAATAGTTTTATTTTATCTTCAAATTTAAAGGGTATCCCATAAAGAACGCAACTTTTGAAATGGCCGCTATTTTTGTTCTAGGAAGTTGGCAGCACTGAAAGTTACACGATTTTCATATGTTGTCTTTGTGGTTAGTAGTCACGAACTACCGAATAGCGCATGATCGTCATCTGTTTTCTGTACAGGTAGAATGGAGCAGCGCTTCAGGACGAACAGCGTGTTGTCATAATGAAACCTTATTACAAATGTGGTGATTGTTGTGCAGAGATCGTTGGACGTTTGGAGATGACAGTCAAGCGCGCTATCCGGCGCTTCGTGACTACTAATAACAAAGACAACAGATAAAAATCATTGTAACGTTCAGTGCTTCCAACTTAATAGAACAGAATTGGCGGCCGTTTTAAGAGTTGCGTTCTTTTTGGGACACCCTTTATTTAAATGTTTCTTACTTCGCCAAAAAAAAAAAAAGTAAATTTTATCATACTCTATATAATTATCATTGCTATTAAATCTGTATAGCCTATAGGCCTAATGCAAATTAATTTTTCAATGAGCAAGGGACATGTCGTAACTAGATTTGAAGAATTAATCAATTAAATCACATTATTCAAATTCCAGTCCATTTCAAAGAATGCAGAAAAAATAATTCCCCAAAAGAAATCAATGGGCCAACAAAGGAAAAAATATATATATATATATGTTTACTTTTCCATTTTCTGAATAACGAACAATATCGTGAGATGAAATTAACACGATTCCAAAATCATATGCGGAAGCAGAATGAAAACTGATACAAGGGAAACATTTTTTTTTAAACAGTGATTTTGTCACAGTTCCTGCGACTCTGCAATGAAACACGATTACAGAAAATGTAATTAACGTCCGCTGTTCGCGAAACCAAAAGAAAAGGGCCGAAGGCATCGAGGCAGGCGGGCGGGAGTAAAAGAGTTAAAGAAGAGCGAGCGAGCGAGAGAGAGAGAGAGAGAGAGAGAACGTATGTGTAACATTTCTGGGAAACAAAAAACACAAACGATCCCACCTTTCGCGTCGTTTTTGTTAAGCAAAAACAACAACAAAAAAATCATTTTCTGTGGTTTGCAACATCCCGGCAAAACTGTAATTTCGGACATTGATCAAGGTGTATTTTTACGTGAACAACTTTTAGATCTTCACCATATTTAGAAGTTAAAGGAGCGACACATGCAAGAGAGTTCCAAATACAGGAAGAGAACGGTTAACTAATCTCCTAAGGAAGAAGATTATTGTTTTTTTGTTCACGTACACACTTTGTACCGCATAATAATAATAACAGAAAAGATCACGACTGGAGTAGTCTGTACAGTGTGGATTCCCCCAGTGGTTTGGTTTCGTTTGGTTTGTGACATTCATGCATGGAGGAATAAACCATCTTTTTTGCATTTCCGGGCGTCAGGCGTCGATTTCTTCAATCCCACGTATTCTTTATTTCCCTTTAATATGACTTATTATCCTGTACGCATTCATGATTTCCTTTAATGCTCTGCATGATCCAACCTAGTTTTTATGCATTAGTTTGGGTGAAATTTCTGTTCTCGGAAACGAAGTATATCTAAAGCATTTACTTTTTTTTTCTTTAACGATAAATTCAAATTATGTTGTTTTTTGATAATTTTGTTGCCTTTAGTTTTTACAAGAAATTATAAATGCTCCTTTCTTGAGATTTTTGGTTCAGTGTTTCATTTTTCCCCCCAGTTTATCTAACTTTTAGATTCTAAGAATGTAAAATTAAAGGAATTGGAAGACTATATACTTAATTATTTAAATATACGAAAAGTGTTCAAGTACTACACCTATAGCGGAAAATAATAATAATAATAATAATAATAACAATAATAATAATAATAATAATAATAATAATAATAATAATAATAATAATAATAATAATAATAATAATACGGTGGCTCAGTGGTGGAGAGCTCATGTCTGGTGTGCAGTGTCCCTCGTTCGATCCCCGGCCAAGTAAGTTTATGGATGGACAACATCGTGTTCGTGGGTTTTCTCAGAGTACTCCCACTTCCTCTCAGATTCTCATTCCACTAGTTCTTCCATCATCATTCACTTGCCTAAATCATGCGTCTCCTTAGCCTAAAGGGCATAGTCGTGGTACTTTAAACTGACAAATTTTATTTGTGAAATGAGTTCCAATATGAAACTGAATAGAATATACAGTACTACTGATGGCAGTGATACTACGCAGTAATGGACAAAGATTTACAGGATTATACTGTACGATATATGAACAGCGTAAAGTTGAAACGGACCAACCCGCAAAAATTGGAAATCAAGTTATCAAGAACATTGAATGGAAAAACAAATTGAGTTTGTTTGGAAAAGACGATAAGAAAGAACTACCTTAGTTTGTTTTTGAAAGGCGTAAATAAATTTAAAATTCTCGTATCTAGGTATTTTTTTTTTTTTTAATTTTTGTTGCACTTTGAGAACTTTCCATCTATAGGAATTGAAGCTTTGAAAGGTTCTCCGTAACGTCGCGGAATATGGGTTCGCGGCTAACATTTTATACCGCACAGGTCCTAAATGCTTCGAAACCGCTGCAGAACTACAAACAATCAGCATGCAGAAGTCCTAACATTCATCCAATGTCACTTATCTTAAAGTGAAAAACGTTATAGAGGGGAAAAAAACATTGAGAAATAAATACAAAACACAAAAAAAATCCACTTATGTAAGTCTTAAGGTTGAACAGTACAGAAGTCTACTTTTCAGGACTTGGCCGTAATTGTTTATTGGAGTTTAGAGTCCCTTTTCAGACCCGAGACTATGTAAGACGTGCACCTACAGTTTAATGTGAAATCCGAGCCACCGTAATAAATTCAATGCTCTCCAACCAGTAATCGAACCGGGGAGCCAGTGCATCAAAGGCGTGCGCATTTAGCCACTAATGCAGCGGGAAGTCTTGACGGGGTTATGACTTTTGCGCCTTAGGACTTAAGAATATCACCTGTCCATGTATTATTTAGTACACAACCCGTCCAGCTATAAAGAACATGTAATCAAAGATGTAGACAATTTTCGATGTTTTTGGTTGCGCAATAAATAAATAAATGTTATGTTAATCTCAGATGTAATTACACTTCTATACATGACGATAGATAGCACTCTAATTCAAAATACGAAGCTTATCTTGGTCTCATCTTTAAGCTCTTGCATCAGAATATCTAATTCGTGGTTCAGTACTTCTAATTTAATCAATTTATTTCCTTCTTTATCTTGGTCTCAAGATAAAGGTAATGTTTTCACAAGTAATTAATTATTATTAGTCCAAAATTAATAAAAGAAATATCAGTGCCATCTGTTAGCATTTGTACTTTATGCTTAAAACTCAATTCAGTAATCTCGTACATTCTCTTGGAGCAAGGGCGCCGATCCTGGGGCCCCGGGCCCCCTATTGTATTTATGAATATACAATATTTGGCATAATTTGAATGCAAACCTTCTGCATCTGAATGGGCCTCCCAAATTTACAGAGAAATCGGCGCCCTTGTCTTGGAGGGGAGAGGTCACCTGGCAATAATTAAATATTATAAATTTCTCCCCATTTCTAAGCACTGTCGATTCCAATAGATTCCATTTCTGGCTGAATTTTGACACTCAAATCTACAATCTTTTTCATCAAGATGACTCGGTAGATCACTCTTGTCCGTCTCAATGCTTTGTAATTCAGAAGTGTTCTTCGAGGAGGGAGGAAATTGCTCCTTCTCCCAAGTTTAAAGGATACAAATATTTTATTCAATTGTATGCTAATATACTAATAAACACATGAAATACGTATTTTTGTCGGTGGAGAAGCTTCTGCCCAAGCAAAATTTTAAGTGACGCTGTTGCTGCGATTTCCTTCTGCTATTCTGAGTGAACCACATGAAAAGAACAAGGAGAACACGAAAGACCTGGCGAGACTGACATATTAGCATACAACAGGCAAACAAAAACATCGATTGCGTAGTTGATACACCACACATCGATGAGTTCTCATACACTACCAATATTTCATTCTTATATCTCCCTTCCCCTCCTTTGCTCTGCTGTATCTTCATGTCGCTTCCCTCAGCGTACAAGCGAGGTACGTCAGGTATTTAAAACTGATTGCAGTAGATCTTAAATCGTAGACACCACTTTCAAAGACAACGTTCTCGAGTTCGAGCCCTTGCCATACATACCATATGTTTTTGTTGTCTGTCTTGATTTTTCCTTAAATGGCAATTCAAGATTCGTTGGTTGTAGTATCTTTCCCACGAGACGAGACATTTCTCATCTTGACTCAGCTCTCGTCTCTAAAACAAGACGAGCTCCTTCGTGGCTAAGCGGTTAGCGTACGCGCCTTTTGCGTGGGAGACCCGAGTTTGATTTCCAGCGGGAGCTTATGTGTTCTGATTCCACGTTAATCAGTAGGTCCCGTCTCATATAGCCTCGCTTCTAAAAGGGACGTTAAACTCAAAATCAAGTCCACTATAAAACGAGACGAGAAATACCTTTTCAAATTCGAGATGAGACGAAAAACACTACAATGCTCATCTCATTGTCGACACCTAAAATCGAGACGAGATGAGAAATTTCTTGAGTCTCGTGGCAATACTAGTTCACCCACGTCTTAGTTCTTAAATACTGTTTTACTATAACATGTTTCATAGTATAACTATTATAAATTTATAAGGGGATTGTACGAACATAATGAAGAACATTTATCAACGTTTAAGGATAAAGAAGTCATTACACAATGCACTCCAATAACAAACATTATTTAAATTGTGTTATATCACACCTTTTGTGGATCTCTCTTACTACACAAGAATTCTGGTAACTTCTAAATGAAATTAAGAAAAAACAGGCCATTTTTTTTTCTACATACTTTTACGAAACAAGACGGAAAAAAAAGTCCGAGTAACGAGAAAGAATTCTTCGAAAATGAAGACGAAACTAAACTTCTACAAAAATTTAGGAGACGAGACGACAAGCCTTATTTCTTGTCTTGTCTCGTCTCCTCCCGTGAACGTTGTTGAAAGGTAAGCGTATGTTTTCAAGACCGAGGTTATAAGACGTGGATCTAGAGGTGGAATCCGAATCACCAATGTGTACGAAAGCCGCGCGCGCAAGTCACTAAGCAACTAAGGGCTAAGTATTTAATTAATTATAATAATTCATGTTTCCAGTCACCAATCCTCTCCTTGGAGGCACGGTGGCACAATAGTAGAACGCTCACTTCTAATGCGAGGGGTCTCTGATTCGATCTGAAGCTATGTCAGTTTGTGGTGGACAAGACAAGAACATGTTCGTGGGTTTTCTGGGGGTTCTTCCATTTCCTCCATTATTTCACAATCTCTCACTTTCATTAAACATCTGTCTTCTTTAGCCTACAGAGCATAGCTGTACATAGAACGTAAAAGTTAAAAAAAAAAAAAAAAACATTTCATTTTCAATCAATCTATCTCCTTTCAGTCCAAAGATCACAATTCGAAACGTAAAATTAAGCATTTCATTCTACTTATGTTTACTTTAACGCTTAGTATGGTTAAGAAATACAATGACGACTTCACTAAAGGGAGTAGCCTTGGAGAACTGAAATTTGAATCTTTTCATGACAAAAGAAACGTGCTTCTGCGAATTCCACCATGCCTTTTATCCTAATTTATAGAAGTACCTAGTTAAATTGGCCTTGCATTTCTCCAATTACTTACGGTATTGTTCTATTAGAAAAATGCTGATATTCAAGTCACTGTGACAGACATCGAAGCTATGTTTCACGAATTACACTTGTTCCTTGATATAATACAAGGGATGATAGAAGAAGGTTACAAAACCTATTATGGCTAATGTAAGACATTACCGTTTCTGTTCTTTTGCGGTAATGTTGAAACAAGAAATAGTTAGTTTGAACTACTTCCGGTTTCCGTTGAATATTGTGATGATACGTTCTCTTGAGACCCTGAATCGACATCAGAAAACTATTTGTCGCTAAGAATTACCATTCTTGTTCTATGGGGATAAATGGTGAAGTGGGAAATAGTTAATTTAAACTGCTTCCGGATTGAATAGAAAGTTACGATGAGAAGGTGGAATCTATTCTTGGAACGCTGAATCGATTTAAAAAAAAAAAAAAAAAAAACATCTCAACATCTCTTACTGTTTACCCTCTATGGAAATCAGTATTGAAACCGGAAGTACTATTAAATTTGAACCACTTTTGGTTTTCGTAAGGTGTTGATGATAGTCATAATATGTTGCCTTGAGACATTGAATCGTTTGAAAAAAAAAGCTTCTGGCTATCTGTTATATTTTCCTTCTATGATGATAAACGTTGAAACCGGAAATGGCTAATGTAAACCACTTTCGCTTTGAATAGAGGATTAACAGAGGAGATGAAACCTATTCCTGGGACGCTGAATCGATTGCAATATATATATATATATATATATATATATATATATATATATATATATATATATATATATATATATATATATATATATATATATATATATATATATATATAATAAACCGGATCTCCATCTCTCTTGCCGGTTTTACTTTGACACCTGTCGAAGAACGTACGAACAGAGAAAGCTGTTCTATAAGATTTCCGACACATGTATAACAGTTGGAAGTTTAAGAAATGCATGCATGTCCCTCTCTGATTCATTGAAAAGCGTCCTTCTCTATTGCTTCCCAAAATTAATAAGTGATTTCAAGGCCAGTTTGATAAGAACAGGTGCTTCCGAAGTTATAAAAATGACCCAAACCTTCATACATGATTTTCCTAAATACACCATATCACATCAGAGGTATAGAAATTTTCACAAGACTTTAAGCTCTTTTGGCACGCTTATTTAACTTCCAATTTTCCATCTGCAAAACAAAAACAATTAATATAGCTTTACACCAAAACAAACATCAAACAAAATTCTACTTAACTTCATTAGAACAAAAATTTAAAATAAATAAATAGATAAACAGACGCCAAAGAAAACTCAACATTTTCATAAAGCGTTCCCCAAAGTCTTCCTAGATTGTCTACCAGAGATTAAATAATAATAATAATAATAATAATAATAATAATAATAATAATAATAATAATAATAATAATAATAATAATAAACTATTTTTACTTATTCAAGTGACATTAAAAAAACAATTAATCAAATGAGTGCTACATATTCTGAGATTTGCTGTAAGCCTCTCTCAGGTCACACACAAAGTAATACAAATAATAATAATAGTCATTAGTGTATGTAGTAAAAACAAATCTTATATGTAAACATTTCACTTGCATCAATGCCAGACATAACGAAATGTGTAATTTTTAAATTTGCCTTTTGCCTAGATAAAATTGTTACCGACAAGCAAACAAAACAACCTGGTTTCTAGTCATTTCGACCTATTTCTAAAATTCTACCCGATGTTTCTTGTTTATAGGCACAATTTCTTTAAACCGACGTAGTCTCTGCAAAATGTGTTTTCTCCGCTTCCAAAAACCGAGAACAGACAGCGCATTGCTGTTTGCCCTTTATCGTTCTTGAGGCAAAATGAATAGGACATCACAATATTGTTACTATGGTCACAGTTACCAAGTAATTTTTCTTCTTCACGGTAATTTTATTGGAATTGTACAACATTACTAGCGTTTAACGAAAAAAAAAAAAACTGTTGAAAGGTGAACCATATTTCAATCAATAGATTTTACTAAACGAAACAATCGAGAACCGAAGTCGGGTTTACACGAGTTAATTGATTTTTTCTACACTGCTGTATCGAATAATCCTGGGAATGTACACAGTATATAAAACAATCTTCAAGGGAAAAAGAATCTGTTTAAAAACTAGGAAATTCAGATAAGTTCTACAAAACTTGAATTTTCCTGAAAATTTACCTGGAGACCTGATGACATTTACCGAAGTATCTTTAAAAATTTACCAGTTTAGATGATCTAATGGTCTTTTTACTTTTTTAACGATATTTCGAAGAATATTTGTGTATGGCAACTATGCACTTTCTGAAAGAGTTAAAAAAGATCCGTATTGGAAATACCGTTGTGTACAGAAAACAGGAGAATAGTTGATGATTTGTGACATTAACCTCTTTGGAGGCAGACGGTCTGAGGGAGAGGAATCGTGCATTCGAGTAACGAGTGAAGGTGGAATATGTCACGCTTTTCTTACTTGGAGACCGGCTTTTCTCTTCCTCCCTCATCTGCCTCTTTCTGTTTTTTACATAACGTCGTTTGTAAATTTAGGCAGAAATTTAATTTTAAACATTAAAAATAGTAGGGAAAAGCCGCAGCTATGTATATAGAAATTTGTGGAAAATGATGGATCATCAGACTTTTTATGGAAAGGAGCATGTACTCAAATATTCATTATGTGGGAATTACGTCTTTGATTTTGCTTTTTTGTTTACTACGGCTATTTATATAGCGTTTTATGTTATTAATACGTAGACATGCTATATGAATCATTTCCAGAAAATTTTTAAGAAAGATAATACTCGGAACCAAAATAGACTTGTAGGTGTAGGTTTTGCCTTGTTTATACCTGTTGTTTACATAGAGGATGTGAATGACGAAGTTCTAGATAATAATTTGAAGAATTTTTGTACAGTTTTTGAATCTTATTGCCTAACGTTTCTCTTTTTGCCGAAGTTACTACTTCCTGGTCATCCATCCTACCGTACAATCCCATTTTTGTAATGACATGTACATTTTATTTTAAAGTATAAGCAAGTGAGTCAATTGAATGAATGTCATAGTTAAAAGTAGAGACATTCAAATTTCTTGAATTGGATCGCGTAAAATTCCTGGAGAATACATCCCAGTGATACGTAGAAGTTCTGAAAGAAATGTTTGTGTGCAACCGGAATAATCTTTAGTGTGAAGAAACACGTTTAATAACAGTTTACATACGTTCATTCTTCTCAAATTTTAATATGCTAGATTCTAAACCTTTAAATTAGTAAATGTGTAAAATTTGTAATAATAATAATAATTATTATTATGTGATAATATCCAAGGTTATAAAGAGGAATAGTGTTTAGATGATTTTGTGTTTTTTGAAAGTATAGAGAATTTTGTCGAAATCTGTTCACTTTTCGTTTATACATAAATATTTCACCATTTCCTGGAAATTTATATGCAGTGTCAGCTTTATGCATCTTCTGACATTTTCGCGCGAGAAACTAAGATCTTTTACAGTTAAAAGTTATGTGTAAAGAAAACCACATTTTGCGATATTTAAATAAATCAAGTTTTCGAAGTTGTTCCATTTTACAATTTCGACCATAAGAGTCAAACCAAACTAAATTTCGTATTACGGAAAATGATTTTTTAAAAGCATATCTTAATTATAAGTACGCGTACATACTGGAACTTCGTTAATCAGCCGTATGATTCGAAGTCAGTTTTAGGAGAAAACAAACAATACACAATCTGCTAGTTAATCGTGTATATTATTCATATACAGTATATAAATTATATATAAAAGTGACTATGTTTTTGACTTCATAACTCTTGAATCACTTGGCCAATCTCGATCTAATTTTCAACATAGATAGGTTCGCGCATAAAATTGTTATTATTATCATCATTTCATTTTGACAGTTCAACCAAGAGAACAGGGAGGGGATATATATACAGTGGCGGATCCAGGATATGATCAAGGGAGGGGCTAAACCATAATTTGCCGTTTTATCCAGTGTAAAGTTAAATTGGAGCCCATTTTATCCAGTGTAAACCTGAGCTTCAAGGGGGGGGGGCTATAGCCCCTTAGCCCCCCGCTTAGATCCGCCCTTGTATGTATCCGCCTTTTAGTCACTACAGCGTCATCCTTACAAACAATTGTTTCAACCACACCATACCTATTTGTAAGGTTAGCCTTAATTTACGAATTAAAGTAGAGTTCTCGTTTGAACTTTCACTTTACTTTCCACCCCACTCACATACAGAGCGCAGGGAGAGATTATTCTGCAGGACTTGGATTTCTCTCTATACATTATGGCAATTTTACTCTAATATTTTTATCTCTGTTGTATTATTCTCGAGCCTTGGAACGCCTCCGTGGTTTTCTTATTTAATTTTCGTTATTTTCATTTATGTCTAACCGTATTCATACTATGGGCACTATACGTTTTCTTAGACAGAGTCACCATGTCTTTGCGATCATTTTGAAAACGGTGTCTCATGTCGAAAATGTTCTTACAGAAGCTGTTTGATGTTATTTTGTCTATGTAACGTGATGTTACTCGCTTCAAGCTGCTATCTGAAATTTTCAAGTTGGATCCGGATACCTTTCAGTTGGCCCTTGGAGTCACCCCGACAACACCTCTCGATGTGCCTTACGTCAGTTAGCTACTCCAGTTTTTCTTTTGTTGATTTATCTCCAATCGCTTTCATACTACGGGTACTAAACATTTTCTCTGACATGGATACTATGTTTCGGCGGCCTTTTGAGAACACTGCCATTTCACATCAATCGTTTTCTCCTGCAATATGTTAGATTTTGCAAGATTTATCGAACGAGATTTATAACTCGACTCATGTTACTATTTGAAATTTTGAAGTTAGCCCCCAAGACCCCTTTAGGGAGGCCACTGGGATCACAGGGACCACACCGTTCGATATGCCCTATGATATTTACGTATTTCAATTTTGTTCCATTCATTTACCTTCCATGGTTTTCACACTACGGGTACTGGAGTTTCCGAACCATATTATGGTGGCCATTTTGAAACCGGTGCACAATATGGAACATCTTTTGGTATAGCGTTACTTAGTTTTCCAAGACCTTTCGAATGAGGTATTACTCGACCCATGTTCCCATTTGACATTTCAAAGTTACCCCCCGTTACCCCCATTTAGGGAGGGCTAGGAGGGGTACTTTTGGCGGAATTGGGTTTCCCCCTTAGCAATATATAACGTGTACCTGAAACATTTCTTCTATGTTTTATCATTTTTCAGATATTTCCGTGGATTAATTAAAATGGCCCACCCTGTATATATATATATATATATATATATATATATATATATATATATATATATATATATATATATATATATATATATATATATATATATATATATACCAGGTGTGTTAGTTGAAGTTTGCCGGTTTTACCATTAGATATCTCTAGCAATATGTATACATTTCTATGATGCGGCATGTACGTCATTTGTTTCTGTAAACATTAACCTTCAAAAATACACAAGTCACATTCGGCCAACAGAATAGCGTCAGAGTTGTTTACCTCAGTGAATATGGCGAGTTTCGTTCCAAGTAAATCGCATTTGCGGCATGCATTGCTGTTCTTATTTTATCAAAAGAAAAAAGCAGCTGAAGCTCATCGGTTGCTGGTAGAAACCCACGGTGAACATGCTCCAGTGATTAAAACATGCGAGACATGGTTTCGTCAATTTAAAAGTGGAGATTTCGATTTGACAGAAAAGGAACATCCCGGTGCAGCGAAAAAGTTCAAAACGAGGAATTGCAGGCGTTATTAGATGAAGACCCAACCCAATCGCAAGTAACATTAGCACAAACACTAAATATGACTCGAGGAGCAATTTCCCAAAGTTTAACACGTCAGTACACGCCCTCCAATTATAACACGAGGACACGCCATGACGGCAATTTGCTCACGCAAGTTTTGATAGTTAATTTCAATATTTTTACTTTTTTATTGAGAGTGAAAAATTTATTCTATGAAATTTTGGCTTCTTAGCTTATTATAGACACTTTCATTACCTAAAAAAAGATTAACCTAAAAATCTTGAGAAAATTTGTGTTATGTTTTCACAGTTTTTGAATTTTCTATTACTACACGAGAACACGCCACGTTAGCATATTGCTGCACTCTTAGATTTACAAAGTAACGCCAGAACACGCGCAGTGAGCAAATTACCGCATTAGCTATTTGGGCTATAGAAAATTTTCTCCGTTATATTGACACACGTTTTATTATTACAAATACAAAAAAATGTATAAAAACATCATTAATGTACTAGAACAGTGATGTTATGAAACTGGTCCAGCGAAATTTAGAACGTATATTTACATGTCACCTTCTCCGTCCTTATCGTTTACAGCTGATCCTTGGCCACGCTCGGTGCAGTTTGTACATGATGGTCTTATGTTCTTTGCATTTCGGAATGTTGCAGTTGATGCATAATAAAGTAGTTTTCCTGTTCTTTCTACGAGGGCAGATACCGCAAACTCTATTGTGACCTCGCTGATCAGGTGCTGCTTGAGGTTCTTGTCTAATTGGCTGAAGTTGGAATATTTCAACTAGCCGGTACTTTATTGACCTTGCGATTAGACAGTTTGCAGCTATTCTTCTTTGCGCATTACCCATAATAAGCTGTCCACCAAGTGATTTCAAGAAGTCTTTTCTTGCATTCTTGTTGAATTCATTATTTCCCATGTTGTTGGCTTTCCAAATAACAAACGAATTTATTCCACCAACATTCAATTAAAGAAAAACATTGTTAATGGCCAGCGATTTGATACACTCGATACGCTCTACTCTTTTTGCATGACGTCACTGACATTTACACCACATTTGTTTTTGTTGTAGAAGGTAACTGATGGTTTGCATGCATCGCCTGTACTTTCATCAATCTTATCGTTCTCGTGCCACGTGGAAAGTAATACAATATACTTGTTCTTTGTAGCTTTGTACGATACTAGTGCCACCTGTTGTTATACTCTTCAAACAATACATATAAAGAATGTTTGAGCAAACGACCCTTCAAATCCAACACTTAACACTAGAACACGCCCGTTAGCAGCCTGCTCACAACAATCTTTACGTGGTTACACGCGCCGTTAGGAATTTGCTCACGGTGACCAATACACGCCCTTCCACTCCAGAACTATGCGCGTGACTGGCAAAACCGGTCAGAGTCAGGTAGAGGTGGAGTGGGTATGGGATAACTCGGCCCCTCCGCCTCTATTGTCTTAGAATAAGGAAAGATCAGATGCTTTTGCAAAACTGCGGCAATTTGCCGCGGGTGCGTGTAACGACGAGTTAAAAGCCATGGGAAAGATCCAGAAGTATGGAAAATGGATGCCACACCAACTGACGGATAGACAAATGGAAAAACGAAAAACCGTGTGTGAAATCCTGCTTTAACGGTTCGAAAGGAAATCATTTTTGCATCGAATTTTCACGGGGGACGAAAAATGGATTTATTTTGAGAACCCGAAGCGAAAAAAAAAATCATGGTTTGCACCTGGTGAAGCCGGCCCATCGACGGCTAGGCCAAATCGCTTTGGCCGTAAGAAAATGTTCTGTGTTTGGTGGGACCAGTGTGGTGTGGTGTACTACGAGTTATAAAGACCTGGTGAAACAGTGAATACGGATCGCTATAGACAACAAATTATTAATTTGAATCATGCGTTGATCGAAAAACGACCGGAATGGGCCCGAAGACATGGCAAGGTTATCATGCAACATGACAACGCGCCGTCTCATACCGCTAAACTGGTGCAGGACACATTAAAAACACTTAATTGGGAAATATTACCGCACCCGCCGTACTCTCCAGACCTCGCCCCGTCGGACTATCACCTTTTCGCCTCGATGGGACACTCACTTGCAGAACAGCGCTTCGCTAATTTTGAAGACGTCGAAAATTGGCTTGTCGAATGGTTTGGCTCGAAAGAAAAAAAGTTTTTTTTGGGATGGTATCCATGATTTGCCTAAAAGATGGGCAAAGTGTGTAGAATCCAATGGTCATTATTTTGAATAAAGAAATTGTGAGATTCCCTGAATATTAAGTGTTTTCTTTCTCGAAAAAACCGGCAAATTTCAACTAACACACCTGGTATATATATATATATATATATATATATATATATATATATATATATATATATATATATATATATATATGTGTGTGTGTGTGTGTGTGTGTGAGTGTGTGTGTGTGTGTGTGTGTGTGTGTGTAAATGATCGAAAATGACCGATATTAGTGTCAAATCCATAGTTTTCGGGGTCGCTGAAATGAATAGTGATAGGTATTTCCGTTGCCGGATAAATCCTAATTCAGCCCTGCAACTTGGGAGAAGGGTGGGAGGGATATGTAAAAATGATCGAAATTTACCCATATTAGTTGAGTTGATGTTGAGTTTAACGTCCCTTTCAGCAGCACAGCAGCAAGGCTAGACCTACTGATTAACGTGGAATCTGAACCACATGAGCTCCCTCCGAAAATCGAACCCGGGTCTCCCACGCCAAAGGCGCGTACGCTAACCACTTAGTCACAACGGAGTTCTGACTGATATCAGTGTCAAATCCATAGATTTCGGGGTCACTGAAACGAACACACTTCCGATGCAGTTTAAATCCAAATTCAGCCGTTTATGCTCAAAATGAAACGTATTCATCCTGTACGAAGAACGGGTATTCTGCTACTAAATAAATAAATAAATATATAAATAAGTAAATAATCTTTCACATAAAAATAAAAACTACCAATTACATTAGATTAGCAACAAATGACATGTTTTAGTACCATAAAAACCCGATTTTTTGCAAACAGTTTCCCTCAACATAATATCAATGCCTCTTCTGTGGCTTGTGTCCAAGATGGATGACCACAGGGGCAGGGCTGTAGTCGAGTCACTAACTCTCCTCTAACTGACGTCACAAATTGTTGGACACTTTACAAATAATCATTGTTCTTGTGAGTTAAGCTGAGCATAAACTTAGAACATATTCAATAATCAATATTGCCAATTATATTGGCAGAAGAGACAAACTCGGGGCTGTAAAGGCAATTTTCTCCCATTTCGAAAATAAACAATGAATTACGAGAGTCTATTAAGTAATTTGTAGAATTGTCAGCATTTATATTTATAGTGTCTATGCATATACAGAACTTATACGAGATGGATATAAAAATAAGACATTAATTTTCATCACAGTTTACTTTGTCAACAGTTTAGTATTATTTTTTTCCAATAAGCAGGCAAATCTATAAAGGTAACCAAGAAAGTTCTGTCGCTTTTTATGGAGGTGAGTGTTCCATTGGCCCTCACACCGTGAGTTGTAAGCGAATGGAGATAAGCCGAAGGTCAGTTGTTGATGTGAGTATATCCAACATACTACCTGATTGTGGCAGTTCAGTTACACCGTGAAATTGCGAAAGGACAGAGTGAACATGGGACCTCCATAGAGCGTCATAGGGACATGTATGCAGTACGAGTTCAAACTGGGGTCAAACGCCGCTGCATAAGGGGCGGAAGATATGCCAGGCCTTTGCTGAGGGTATCGTGACTTCGCGGATAGTGCTACGGTTGTTTAACAAGTTTAAGAACGGTGGCGAAACACTCGAAGACGCGCCACTTACCGGAAGACCAACACATGTATAAAATGAAGATTTACAGGCAGCAATTCAGGCGAACAGTGGCTAGACATGCTAAGAACTGGGACTACAATTCAGTGTGAGTAGAGAAACCATTCGGCAACACCTCCATCAACTTGGAAAGCACTACAAGTTGAGTCGATGGATCCCACATGATTTGACTCCGGGCCAGAAAGCAACGCGAGTAGACACCTGTCTTTCTTTGCTATCTCGTCTGAGGAAGGAGCAACTGTGTACTCTCAGCAATTAAGCCGTGTTCAAGAAAAACTCAAAACTCTGGAGCGCACTTCTGAATCGCAAAGGGGTCATCCTGTTACACGACAACGCTAAACCCCACGTGGCTAGGATGATCCGATATACCATTCTACGCCTTCGATGGGAAATACTATTGCATCTATCATACTGCCCGGACATTGCACCATCCGATTATCATCTGTTTCATTCCTTGGACAATCACCTTAGAGGACACCAGTTCAAATCCCTAGTAGAGGTGCAAAATGCACTTGATACTTCTTCGCTTCACGGCCCACCAAGTTCTACCGCGATGGAATCCATGGCCTTCCAGAACGTTGGCAGAAGGTCGTCGACGCTGATGTGGATTATTTTTGATCTAGGTACGTCTTAGGTGGCATATCGATGTTCGAAGGTGATGGTTGAAAAAGCGACAGAACCTTTTTGGTTACTTTTATAATTTGGTTTGGATGGCCTTCCAGAACGTTGGCAGAAGGTCGTCGATGCTGATATTGACTATTTTTGATCTTCTAGGTACGTCTTACGTGACATATCGATGTTCGAAGATGATGGGTGAAAAAGCGACAGAACTTTTTTGGTTACCTTTATACGATCATAAAAGTCCGAGATCCCCTACACAATTCAGAAAATATAATCCTATGTATTTACTTATTACCATTCAATATACACTGACTAACCAAAACATTATGACCATCTACCTAACATCTATTATGTCTACCTTTGGCTAGAAGGACAGCTTCAACGCAATCTGGCATGAAAGCAGTGAGACCTTGATAGGTGGCTGGAAGCATATCGCACCATATCTTCATACATATTTCAATAATTCCTCTAAATTACATGGAAGGAGTCAATAAGCTCGAATCTGACGTTCAATGACATCCCAAACGTGTTCAGTTGGGTTAAGATCGGGTGAGTTCGAGGACCATTGCAGCAACTGAAATCCACAACTGTACTCTCGAACCACTGCCACACAACGTTGTCATTATGATACGGAGCGTTGTCTTGCTTAAGATGCCTTTCCCTGCTGAAAATGTAGCCAATATGAGATGGATGAATGTAATCAGTAAGTCTCGGATTTCTATGACATGCCATATTGTTATCCTGGCATCTTGTTACATGTCCAATTAAATATAAACACATTTCTGAGTCTTGTAAACACAAAAATACTTATTTTATTCGTCATATAAATGCATATTTAAACCATACTTTAGAATTAGATAATATTTAGTCCCGAAGTAATATAAAAGCATTTTTGATAATAATTTATGCGAATTTTACTTATTGCTCACAAATGCCATTATTGGTAACGTTCCTTCTTACAAATATTTGATTTTGTGTAACAGGGTTTGAAGAAATTGTGTACAATGTAAGAAGGTCAAAGTAACTGACCTGGCGTAGCATCAATCACTTGGAAAAGAGAAATTGAGCTCCCTCGTAGCTAAGCGGTTAGCATACGTGCCTTTGGCGTGGGAGAATCGGTTCGATTCTCGGCGGAAGCCCGTGTGGTTCAGATTTCATGTTAAACTGTAGGACCACGTCTCATATAGCTTCGCTTCTGAAAGGAACGCTAAACTCAAAATCAAATCTAACGATAAATCGCCACTTTAGCCTCTGTTTCTCTTTATCTTCTCCGCTGCAAAGGTACTCGAAGTCAGTTTCTTTCTTACATATTGGTGGAAAATATTTCCATCCAATCCTGTGGAGACTTCAAATACACGGGAGATAAAGTAGTGCTGTGAAAATTCCCGTGCAATTGGAGATATGATACTGGAAGAATCCTTCCCCTTTTTCCCCCGGTGTCACGTCCTGAAAGCACCACTCCTGCATCCCCAAAGAAGCTTTTGCTTTTTAAGTTGTATTTTAGATCATATTTTGCAATTTTTTGAGAAATAAGTTCAAGGATTTAAGAAAAAAGTTTTTAGGTCATGAAATTCCAATCCTTAATGACCACCTATAAATTGCCGATAGTTGGAACCAATGATCGTGTCCTCCACATGCATTACCGGGCTCATGGATGACCATGAAAAGGTTCACTAAAACATAAAGGAGACTCCACTGGCCTGTGATAATGCTATTGTCACGTCGTGTGCAGTTGTTCCCCTTGAAGGCAAATAATTCTGAACCGAACATCGACGTAATGAAGGCAGTATTGTGATTCATCGGACCATGCAACGTTGTGTCATTGTTCTGTGTTCCAATGACGATGGGCACGTACCCATTCGTAATTGACCGTGGCGTAATCGACGGTGACGTATGGTTTTCACGTGCTCATCGTGCGCTAACGTGTACACGTGTGGGGAGTCGGATTGGGGGCCCATATCTACCAGTGTACGGTGAATTATGTGTGTGCTCAGACACACTTGTGCTTTATCCACTCTTAAAGTTTGCTGTTAATTGCGCCACTGTTTACACCCTAGCCTGTTGTACCAACCTCGATAGTCTACGATGTCTTTAATGTTTGGATGCCCCATGTCTTGTGGTTTATTGCTGGTTTCACTGTCCTTTTCCAACATTTGGAAGCCTCTAACCACGATAGCTCGCGAAGAGCCGACAATTCGCGTTGTTTTCCAGATGTTCGTTATCAGCCGTCTGGCCATCACAATATGGCCTCTCTCAAACTGATTTATCACCATTCTATGAACAAGCATCACACTGATCTGATCGAGTGAGATTCTTGTCACCATTTGGGAGCAGTTCTGCTGTGGTTCATGCCTCTTACCTCAACCAAACGACTTCGTTAAAAAAGTGGCGAGTATTCATAATGCTTTGGCTGGTCAGTGTGTATTAACATGGTAGTGTTTGACTACAATGTCCTCGCAATCTTTTAAGAATTTAAGTTATCACGCCAAACAATATCAAAGAAGAAAAGCGTCAAATAATGGAAGACTATTTCTGTAGCAGATGTCATTGTACTAAAAGAAGCCAAGGTACACTGCTCGTGTTGCTTCTTTTGAGTGCATTGTTATTTCTAATTCTTATCTTTCACCTTCATTTCGCTTCCGTATATGCTGCTGAGGACTCTATACATTGTACGATTTTCATGTAGCTATTTGAAACCATTGAGCACTTTTCCATCGACAGCCAAAGTTATGTCGTAATGATAATCCTAGGCGTTGTGGTCAAATATGCTTCCCGATTGCCGATTGTTTGAACTTCGTACTTTGGTAGAACAAAGACTATTCTTTCATTTTTCATTGTTTTGAATATTACGTTCAATCTCTTCAACTTTCTTACATGGTTTGGACGTTTCTTTGTGGGAAAGACCCAACACTATCTTAACATACAAAGTTATACAAATTATACTGGCATCTGAAAGAAGTTAACAAGCAAATGTTATAGTTTTAAGAAAACCCGAAACAATAATAAACTTACATTCCTGCTCACATGAAAGAATATTCACCTTCAGATAACTTCAAAGTCTTGAACCTTCATTAGATTTTTGTCTTACAACTTTTTTTTTTTTTTTCAACTGTCAGATTTTTGTCTACTGTGCCACAATCGCATTTTTTAAGGAGCTCTTTCAGTTTATAATATGCGTACTTACTCGTCAGCTCGTTGAAGAAGTTTCTATTAATTTCAGTATCTTATCAAAAGAAATATTTAACCTTTCCTTTTTTTCTTATATATATATATATATAGGGTTTTAATGAACTAGTCCGACAGATTGAAACAGGTGATTCCTCAGATCAAAATTAGAAAAAAAAGAAGTTCGTATGGACCTGTGGTCAGTAGTGTCTAGTTTCAGAACTTGGACTGTCCAAAACCGTGGGAAAATGAACTTCGAGAGCGAGTATCTCCAAAACTATGAGCCATTGAGCTGAGGTGGTATGTCATTATCTTAGGCTTGTAATCTGCTCTATTCTACGTAAAATACGTGATTCTGAATCGTTCAGTGGCGGCGCAAGGAAGTCCCCCAAAGAAAGACTCGCGCCTGCCACTGGACGATTCAGAACCAGTTATTGCATATTTTCTCATTTTCTCTATAATATAACGCTCATGAATAATATGTTACTTATACTGCATGCGCGATCTCTCCTATTATTGCGTTCAATGAATGTCGGCGCGATTTGTCCTACCTCATGATTTCGCAAACTGTCCTATTTAGGGAGGGATTAACGAACTCGCATAGCTTGGGTGCAATTTTCCAGACTGGCGGTGAACTATGTACAACGCTAGTTTCCACAATGAAATATATCAAAGACCCTCCACTTTTTCAGTATTTGTCACCAGAACCTTCTTATGAATTTCAACGAAACGTTTGGTGAAATGTACACACTTACGTTGCAGTATTCCCACAAAACGTAGAATATATTTCTCAGTGAACAGCTTCTGTTAAAACATGAATTTGTAATTGATGACGCCTATTTTTAAATTTGTCAATTTTCCATTCGTTACAACTCGCCACCCAGTTTCATTCTCCCATCTCCCCACCCCACCCCTGCCGAAAGTTCACTAACCGCGTGATCTCTCCCTACTTACTTTACCTAAATTTATCACTAACTCTTTAAATTCTGTTTAATAAAACATTGTCCCCAGATAAGACATATCTAGGTACATACTATACATTATTTGATCAATTACATCTACCTGAATAAAATAAAGTGCTAGAAGGTTAATTCTCATCTCTAATTTTTAAGAAGAAAACGAACTTTGTGGCACTAAAAAGTTTTCGTTCGTTTTGAACAATAACTGGCAGTTTTTTGTTTTTGTTTTTTTATTTTGCTGGAAGAATTCGTTATGTATTTGTGCGTTGTAGATATCTATAAAGCATACATGGTCAAATAGTAGATTGTATGCATAGCTGTTGTTTGTGTTTTCCTAACGGTGATTAGGGCCTTAGGGGTGCACATACAGGGAGTTCACTGAGTCCGGACACTCCCCCTCAAAACTTCGCAACTTAACATATATTTTTGGGACCGTGGTGGCTCAGTGATAGAGCGTTCACCTCTGGTGCATGGGGTCCCTCATTCGATCCCAGCTTCCACCAAGTAGGTTTTGTGGTGAACAAGCTTCTTATGCGTGAGTTTTCTCGGAGTTCTCCCGTTTTCTCCCACTTTATTCATTCCACCATTCCATTCATTTCTCATCATCACTGTCTCCTTTAGCCTAACCAACATGATCTTGGGACGTAAAACTGAAAGTTTTTCAACATATTTTTGTGCACTTTCTCAATAAAACTATACTTGTGTAACAGAGAAATGATTGATGTAGCATGAAAATTTGATCTTACAGTTCAGCTGTACTCCTTCTCTTCTAGAGACAAGCTAGTTTTTTCATTTTTTCTGAAAATATAGGTGGGAATACTTTTCAGTTTCTTATCGTCTTTTCGGGTGCAGAATAATATCCCTTTAATACTACATAGTTGTAGTTGATTGTAGTATTGAATTCCCTTCCCAAGTTTGGACTCCTTCCAACAAAAATTTCTGGGTGCGTACCTGACGGTGATACACATACTCCTTTACGCTCATATTGCGTGTAATTATAATAAATAGATTTTATGTTGGAAATTTGTAATTCCGACGTTGCATGGTATGCGTCTGTTTAGTGAGTGTATTTGAGTGCATAAGACGCTGAAATTTTTCATTCCTTGATCCATTATCTGTTAATTTTTTTTAAAAAATTTGTAGTGGTTATAATAATAGTCTATCCTGCAGCTCCCACCTGTTATTATCTTTCTTCTGTTCGTTTTTTGTTTGTCTTTGCTGGTCATTGCTAATAAGAGCAAAAAACAATCGGCTGCTCATAATTAATCCGGAAATAACAAAGAATCCTGCGCTCTGCTGTCGGACGTCGAGTTAACAAGAAGAAAACTGGTTCATAGCAATGCCTCCTAGCGGTGAGTGAAAAGAAATCACTCAGCGTTGGCATCTAGTGCAATATTTCAAGCTTCATTTCAACCGCTATAATTTGATTACCAAGAAAAATAGTACTTCTTTCTTGTTTTGGATGAATTTCACGTAGTAGGCTATGTGTATCACTGTTAGTAGTATTATCTCATTCTTAGGACTATGTGTATCACTGTTAGGATTGTTGTGTCATTCTTAGGACCCTATGTATCACTGTTAGGACTATTGTGTCATTCTTAGGACTATGTGTATCACTGATAGGGCTATTGTGTCATTCTTAGCACCCTGTGTATCACTGTTAGGACTATTGTGTCATTCTTAGGACCCTGTGTATCACTGTTAGGATTATTGTGTCATTCTTAGGACTATGTGTATCACTGTTAGAACTATTGTGTCATTCTTAGGACTATGTGTGTCACTGTTAGGACTATTGTGTCATTCTTAGGACTATGTGTATCACTGTTAGAACTATTGTGTCATTCTTAGGACTATGTGTATTACTGTTAGGAGAAATCCAGCAACAATTGATATATTATCCTACTCGATAGTGTGTAACGAAACGACATACCTTTTTTGTATCATTGATCTTCTCCAAAACTACGATCAAAATTTACAATCAACATACTATTTTCTTCAGCTCTATTTGATCTATCGATTAATATGTCTCTTTTTCGGACAGTGCCATCGTTACACACGTTTATAGGCAGCGGCGCAAATCTGTCTTCAACATTGGAGGGGGGGGGCGTAAGATTGTTCCCATAATAATTTTTTAAGAGATGTTCAAGATATTTATGAAGGCGATAAACAATGCTGTGGAGGATCAGGGGAGCAGAGTAGTCCTAAACATTAGGAGGCGGGGAAATTTAAGGCTTATTCTGGAGGGACATCAATTTCATCTCACTTTCGTTTGTGGCAATCGCACACAAATCATCACATTTCTTGGCTTCCCAAAAACTACATTCCAAATCGGATTATTGGGGGGAACAGTCCCCCCAGTTCCAAGATTGGAGGCGACGTGTCCCCCTCATCCTCCTGGGATTTGTGCCAGTGTTTATAGGCGCCGTGACTATCGAACAGCATCAATTGTTTTACAAAGAATTCGTTTTCCTCGAAAACTACGTATAAGAAAATAAACTCATTATATAATTTTGATCAGCCCAGTCCTCAAAAAAGTTTGATAGCTGAGTCTAAGTCATCTTTATGTTATGGGTCTTGCAACATTGTTATTTTTCAAAAATCTGCTGTTTTACCCGAAATATCTCAAAAGAGACACACTTGGAAGACCTCAGATTTACAGAAAACAATCGTTGTTTCGTAGTAAGAAGTACTTAAAATTTGACCACTGAGATGAAAATCTGACCACACGTTTTTGAATGACGGTTTTGTTTTATGAGGCGAAATGTGCTTTGTTAGTGACTAAAATTAAGCGAAACGAATGGATTCATTTATTACTGAACTAGGCTATGTATGTTAAGTATTAAAACATATTGTTCAGTTCAATTGTGCATGCTGTTCATTGTACTAACTTCTGGTTGTTCCCAAAGCTCAAGGATTCTCTTCGTGGACGCCATTTAGCCAGTAGATCATCCTTGAGACGTGTTATTTTCCAGTATCTGAAACATAACCCCTAAAGATAACTATGTCATGCTACACAAAATAGACAGAGTTATGGCAACTATGTATCAATAAAGAAGGAGAGTGTTGAGGAATAGACACAGGTTAGTTCTTTGTATTTCTTTGTTCTTGGAAAGTAGAACGAAACGGCACGTCCTTGTGGTGTGCATCTCGTATTTTAGCTAGGTTTACTTTTATCTAGGTAAACCGGAGTAAAATAGAAAATAACGGCAAAGATTCAACTGTAGCTCATGGGTGCGTCATATTATGGTTTCAATCATTTTGTGATTTCGTGTGAATATTAAAAAATGCACTAAATTCTTTAATTAATAGTAAACAATGGTTGCTATATTAAACTCACTTATTTCTTTCTGCGACCATACATTCAAGTTGTGACCTTTCTTACACGTACTGTCAGCTTAATATGGATATTGTCACCAGAGACATACACAGGTATTTATTTCGGGATGTCCAAAGCTTTTCGGGGATCCAAATACAATATGAAGATAAATTATATGAAAATTAGTATAATTACCCCTGAAATTATACTAAATTTAAAGAAAATAAGGAATTTCGGGGATCCAAACCTCCAAGGTCCATTACCTACTTAAGTCTCTAACTGTAATCCTCAGTAGATAATATCAATTGCTTTTAAGTTTCCTGGAGAATTATTAAACCTCGTGGTTAAATAATATGAACTTTAGCTTTTAAGGCAATCAAGCTGCTGTTTGAGGAACCAGTAAGTGGGCCACAACAATATTCTTGATTTTACACATTAAAATACCTTTACAGACAAAATAATTTTCTGATATCTAAAGATGTGTGTAAGTTAAGCATGAAACGGTGTATCATTTTCTTCTTTAAATTTCTCTAAACAACGATAAATCGCACAGGAAATTGGGATTTTCTTTCTCCAAACAAACGTCACTCATAAAATGCCATGTAAGCGCGTTTATACCATACACCAGTGCGGTTGAAACGGCGACGCATTTGCAACGTCAATTGTGTCTCTGGTACGTAACCGCTTAACTTTAAAAAAACGAATTATTACGTGTTTTTTCCCCTAAAATTATGATTATGAATATATTCGTACAAAGAAAAAAGATCTGAATATAAACTTAAACGGCGATTCCTTACTTTCGCCATACGCAGTTGAGTATATGGGTGTCCGCTAGATGTGGGTAAGATCAAGGGCGCCGATTTCTCTGTAAATGTTTTTTTTAGGGGGGTCCACTCAGACGCAGAAGGTGTATATATGAGGATGTTAAGACAAATTGCATTCAAATTATGCCAAATATTGTATATTCATAAATACACTAGGGGAGCCCACATGAACTTTGGGAGGGCCCGGTCCCCCCAGGATCGGTGCCCTTGGGTAAGATTCATTTAACTATTTTCGGCTAATATTCTGCATTGGAGGCCAATGCTTATTGACGAAATGACGGAACTGAAATAGCATATCTACATTGTACCGAAAAATCATTTGTCTGTTAGTTCTCTTTGAAATAATGACATTTTTTTTTTCAAAAAGAATACAAAAATTCGTAGTAGATTGAATGAAATATCTACTTATACTGTACTCATTTTCCCCAGTGTTTCGTTTTCTTAAGATGCTAGTTTAATTTGGTAATGTTTATTGTGGAACGCAAATATTAGGGGATTTTAATATTTCTTGCGGGAAAATTTAAATCTCAATTTTGATCAGCTAGTATTTCAAATACATTGAACGAAATGAATAAAACATTCTAAAAGATTCGTTGTCGGTTCATGTACACAAAAAATGTTAAAAAAGTAAGACTTACAATAAGATACATCTGCTTTTATTACGAACGAATATACTAGTGGTTTTAAAATCGGTGATTTTCAAGTGCCTAATTCAAGCCTAAATTTTAGATAGTTTTAGTAGTGTTTGCTTCTACGTACCTCTACCTTCAACGTACAAAAAATAAAATAAAATAAAATAACCGATTTAAAACATTATAAAATTTGGAACGACTTTTGCGAAGAAAATTATAAGTTAAGCGGTTAATTTATAAATTTAGGGACTGCCCTAAAATTGTTCAAAATGTACTTGAAGTTATGTGTTCAATGAGTAGCCTATACGGGCAGAAACGACTTGTAAATGTGTAAATTGTCATGTGTAAAGTCTCCTAACACTGTTTAAAAGTCGTTTCTGTGCCCGTGTATACATTGAATACACCAGAAGTTCAGGCATATTTTGAACACTCTTAGGGGAATTCCTATCAGCCACTGTTAGGAGGCATTCTAGACACTTTTTTGTACGCGGATAGAACACTTCAGAACATTTTTGAACATGTTGAACAGTAATCAAAGTCAATTCTCAAAACGGCCCAAAGAAAGTTCAAACACTGATATCTTTTTGGAACGTAGGACCTTACATGCAGTGGCGGCGATTGGAGGTTAAAAGTGGGGAGGCAATACACGAATATTTGTATATCAATGTTAGTTTTTCTGGTTGTTTCTAACAATTCGTTTGACGAAAGGTTGTATAACTAATAGGATACTGTCTTTTTCAGTTAAAATACCGTATATCGTATTTCATATTTTATTAAGTAAATTAACAAGAGCAACGCAAGTAGATACTAGCCCTTTTTATTCTTCAACAACGAAGGTGTAAGAAGAGATTTGATTCCTTGCTCATGAACATCTTAAAATTCTATCTGGAAAATTGTGATATAGATTATTTAATAACAAATTGCAAAATAAATAAATAGAAAGGATTATATTAATAATAGTAAGGAATAATGAGGCCTGTTTTGCAAAATTATATTTAAACTAGGGACTAATGAACAACTTACATCTTTAATTCCACACATGCTATTAAATGTATGTTATTACTCTTAGAAAGACAGTAAATGCTACAAGCATACGCTACGACATTTAAAGAAATATTTTTGCAGCTTCCCGAAACATGTTCGTTGCCATTAGGTGCAGTTTTTACTTTCTTGAAATACATCAAAACTTACTAACACTCCATACTCCAGTTTTACAAAATAATTCTAAAACTTAGAATTATGTCGAATTCACTAAATTTAATTATATATACACTCGTACACCCCTAAACACGCCACTTCACTCGTATATTACCCTACAAAACAATGGAAAAGGTAGAAGTTGTTTCTTATTACTCTCTATTTAATCATTTGGCGTAGGATACCTGGGTTCAATTTACGATGGGAGCTCATGTGGTTTGGAGGCCCCGTTTCTTATAGCTTCACTGCTGAAAGGGGCGTTAAACTCAAAATCAACTCTCTTTTTAATCAATATTCCATACTATTAGAAAGAAGAAAATACATTTTAGGAACTATCGGTTTTTGTGTAATTAAAGAATAACTTGTGAAAAACTTTTTTTTTTCGAAATGTTCTCTTAATTAGTTTCAAAGAGTCTGATTAACATATCGAACCTTTGTAAGAAGAAATGAAAGTACGCTGGAATGGTTGCGTCCAATAGGTTAATTTTTGGACCGTTTTCTGTGGCAATTGAAACGCAATTCCTGTAGCTTTCTTAACTCCACTGGAAGACAACCAATACCAACTCACGCAACGGCAAATATTATATGAAACTATTTTTTTTTCGATGAACCAGTAATACATACAAAAAGTTTACATTTCCAAATGAAACTATATTCATTAGTGAGTCACTTCAAAAAAGTGGGGGGGGGCAACTGCCCCCCTTTGCCCCCCCTAATCGCCGCCCATGCTTACATGTCCTGAGGATTTACAAGAAAATTGTCTTCACACGTGCCAAAATTTAGTAAGTACAAACTCTATAATACGTATTGTGTTTTAGAGTTGAGCTCAAGGCCTCTAAATTTCCCTGACTACTCTACTAATAACGTTATGCAACAGGCGGTCTAAGTAAGCAATGAAATCAATATCTCTAAGAAACTGACCAACATATTTTATATATATATATATATATATATATATATATATATATATATATATATATATATATACACTAGGATGGCTAAAATTTTTCGGATTCCGAATTCCGAAAAAATTCCGGAGTTCGGAAAAATTTCTATTTCAGAAAAATTCCGGAATCGGAAAAAATCAAAAATTTAGAAAATTCCGGAGTTCAGAAAAAATTCGGATTTGTGAAAAATTCCGGAATTTTTCCGATTTTATTTTCCGGATTCCGAAAAGTAAAAATCCCCGAATTGACCTCCCTAATATAAGTTCTTCCAGTTGTAACGAACTTTTTGTTCGATTGTTTTTGTGTACGTGCTTCTTAGTTCGCACTTGTGTTTCTATCATGTGAATAAAAAAAAAAAAAAAAGATTTCCTTCATATTACACTTATTTTTCCATTTCAACCATCTATGTATGTTTACCCAGCTCTAACTGTTATTTACTTAAGTGCAAGAATTAATTAATTTTCCTTTTCCTTTTCTTGCTTTTTGAGATTTTTGTTCGTAATCCTTCTTCTTGTTATAATAATGTGGAACCCTGGGATTGTGGTTAAATTATCACTGCGCTTATCTTTAGTGAAGAAAACTCGGTTCGATCCTTGGTCGGTACTAATGTTCTTGTTAAATAATATTTTTAAGACAGTAATAACGGAAATAGGAGACAATGTGCTAGCCACACTCACAAACCAGTTAAAAGTCATTTGTCCGACCATAGTGTTTCGTATCTTGTAAATCTGGAAGCTTGCCAAGTTTTGAATTCCCACTATTTTAAAAACTATAAGAACTCACATAAACTTTCCCCTCGTAAGTAGAAGATACCTTAATTTTAACAAGAAGAGACACAGGTAATTTCTAATATGTATTTGGCAACGCTGCTGCCCGACGAGACATTATGCTTTCGCCCTTACTTCTGGGAGGTTTTAGATCTACTTTGCCTTATGCAGAATGTTTTCTTTTGTTTATATTTGTAATTTGTTTGTCTTGTTGCCTCATTCCAATGTCTTCAACTTCTTGTAAGAGTTCAAAAGGTGGGCAGTGAATTGGACCACGGATTAGTACATATAAATGATAGCGCTAAAATAAGTGCGGGAAGAAACGAAGTAATATTGTTTTAGTGCGGAAGAAACTTGCAAAGGAAGAGAAGAGACGAGACAAGAGGAAGAGCAGATAATTTGAGGGGAAACAACAAGAAAGGTTGAAAATGCAGTCCCATCTTTCTTCCCAACAAACGACATGCAATCTGCTTTTTAATTGAAGAATCGCTCACAGCATCAAAAGATGCCGATCCGTCGATTATCTCCTCAACTTCTCTCAACGTATTACAACAAGAAAAGACGAATTAACGCATCCTCACTACTTTTTACCTTGTTTTGTTTTAGTTTTCACTAACTGCCACCTACTTAGTAACCACAAATACGATATATAAATGTATACAACGCTTTTTACCTTTCTTTATCCAGACAGATGTGTTAGTAAATGAAAATTACACTCATACAATTGTTTTGTGTGCATGTGTGTTGTCCAGCAAATATCTGAAACAAATCGTCATAATTTGCTCACGGAATTCTTGCTCTCACACATTAAAAAATAATAATAAATAAACGAAAACGTATTGTTTGAAACGTATGTATAAAGAGTCAAAAAACAAAAACTTTTACAAGGCCTGTGTCTGTATTTTTTAGATACAATTATGACAGATACTATTGAAAACATATCAAAACAACCTACTGGGCAGTAGTGCCTCTTGAGGGAAATCATATAAGTAAAACTTAAAATGTTATCATTGCAAACTAAAGGTAGAAAGTTTCTTATAGCTTCACAAAACTGTCACATATAAGAATTAGCACAATATATAAGATTTATTTTCTAAGCTTGCAGCGATAATTTTTTTTTTTTTTTATCAATCTGACTTCCCTCAATAGCGGCCACTATTACTGGACAAGATTAAGGCCCTTCGCACACTACGCCACTTCGTGTATCGAAGACGCGCCACAGGCTGTGTCGTCACGTCGTTGATACAATATTCGACACACACCCGCGACGCCACAGACGCTAGATCTTCCTTCACGTGTCGCGGGAATGTGACAATTTTTAGCCAGAACAAGGATGGATTCAGACGAGGAATGTTTGTTTCTTTCGCTACTGCTAAAAAGAAAAAAGGGAAAATTAGAAAATATTTTAGATATCCCATTGTGGACGTGAGAAACGAGTACGTGCAGTTTTAGATCTTGTTTCACCAGCTTTGGAAGTATGAAGATAATTTTTTCCAGTAATTTAGGATGTCCATAGCGTCGTTTGATGAACTGTTGGAGCTTCTCTTACCTACTATTGAGAGGCAAGTCACATTGTGAGCTAGTGGTCTACTTTGCCACGCTTACGTACATAGCCTGGAGTTTGCGGTACCACTTGAGCCGCAGACTAAATCCGGGGCCTAGTCAGTATATTGCTAAATCCGCCACTGACTACATGAGGTATTACCTTCATGCCTCGCGGCCTATTCTTATAAATTTCATTGGGGAGTGCCCGGGTTATCAGCGTTATCCCTAAGTGCTTATAAAACATTATTTTTCATATTTTCGCACAGTATAAATATTGAATGCACAGAACACATAAAAACCAACGAAATGTTATAAAATTACATATTGGCCTGGGGGATCGGAAATGTTTAAAATATATTTGGAAATATCTAGTCATTTGTGCTATTTGAAAATCAAGCATTTTCATCAATGTTCAAAGTGAAGCAATGAACAATGTAGTTTTATGTTGCAATTTCCATCAAACAGTTTATTGGTTTGGTATGGAATTTTGAAAAATACAAGAAAGTACAAAATGGCAACATGCAGTTACTTACCAATACGACTATTCTCTTTCGATGGCATATCCATGAATCCACCATGGCATGCACAACACGCTTTTTTCTGTGCTTTCGTCTTTTCAGTTCTGTTGCTATAGGAATCACTGCTAGAGTTCCATATACTAGGTTGTGCCTGAAGTTCTGCAATAAAAGCTTCCACTGAGCTCATCTTTCAGAATGAGTATCTGGTTGCGTCAAATTGTGACTCTGTGATGCGTCTTCGACACACGAAGTCGCGTAGTGTGCGAAGGTCTTAGCTTGTATCAGGTGGCGGGTTCCCGTGACAAGCCTGCCACAGTGTCACGCTTGTCGCGTAGTGTGCGAAGGTCCCGCGCCATATCCATTCTAATAAATGGGAATTCATTACCTCGCGGCAAGCCTGCCACAGAAAAAAAAAATGTGGCGCGTCTTCGACACACGAAGTGTCGTAGTGTGCGAAGGGCCTAAAACCGTCTGAAACTGTTAGGGTAATAAGACTGTTAGTAAAGATACTAATTCATGGCAATATTACAGTAAATTAGAAAAAAGAGGAGTTTGTTTATTTATAATTTGTTATATGGTTTCGTTGACAGTCCTTGCTATATGGTTTGGATATATTTGTGAATCCGAACTTTTCTGTTATAGGCCCTATTTGATGTTTATTAAATACTGATATGTTTTAGTGTGGATTAAATTTATATTTAGAAGCATTATATATGCTCTTGAGTTATTTTGATGGAATGTCGGACATCTCACCAGACGTAAGTTCACTGTTAGTCTTACTCTAGAAGTGCGGGTAAAAGCTCACCGATAGTGTACCGTACATAAGCTCACTTAAATATGAAACGTAATTTTATTTATAATTATTTTCATATACAATTTTATATTTACACAGTTCCACTTTTTATTATTATGAAATTAGTTATTCCCTTTCTCTTTCATGACTGGTTGTTTATTGGCTGCAAACAACCAATGATCATTCAGATTACTCCCATAGCCAGATATTGGCCATGTAGATGAGATCAGCTTACTTGAAATTATGAGTTTTAGAATTAATTTTGAAATGAGGAAAAACTGCCTTCATTCGTACTTCAACTAATTTGGATTCGCAGTGTGTTCCATCAATCTTCTTAATTATGGCGTTATATTCTATATAAGGGAGGGCAAAACTGCAATGTAAAACCTTTTTTTATGCATCTCTCAAATTGCCTTTATTTAAAGTTGACTGTTTACAGGCATTTGCCAACAATTGCTTTAGTTTTATTTATCTGTATTATCTACCAATTGAAGGGGTGGATTCCAAAATAGTCTAAGTCAATTTTTTGTCAATTTTGAGATATTGGTTCTATTAAGTTCTCTTTCAGTATATCCGTATACTGAACATGGTTTCATGCCAAAACTTCATAAATCAAATTAATTGTAGGCAAAAGAAAACAGCATTCTTTTCCAAGGTGTCCTAAGTTAACAGTATTCTCCGAAGCTAATTTCTGACTCAAGTCTAAAAACACTTATAAAACCCTCGCTATAGATGATAATTTCAACGCTATCTTACGAAAAGTAGGCAATTGCAATTTTCTTTCATGTAGATTACTTTTCTTTCACAGAAATAGAATGATGGAAACAAACACAAAAATGGTCTCCTGAAAAACTTACTTTTTTGACAGGCTGTTTAGGAATTGAACTCTTCAATTGTAAATCTGACGTATTGAAAGAAAGTCGAGCTTCATTTCCAAGTAAAGTGGATACGTTGTAAGTAAGCTTACCAAGGTTCTTACAATTCTCACAATATATTCATTGGATCTATTAATAGTTCAATTGTGTCTGAGCGATTTGTGTTATAATAACATTTTTGTAGGGCAAAAACGTGCAACATTTACTTATCTTAGGGGTTGATCGCCTCTTGAATTTCCCCCTGCAATAGGGTGATAATAGGGTAACCTGGACGAAATCTCGTGCCTCAGCCAAAATAAAAAATCTTCTGGCGTTTTCACTTTTTAGAAGCTTATGGCGAACCACAACCACAAAATGAGCATAATATTGCCTCAAACGCTAAATAATGAAAATTCGTTCACCTATGATGTATCATAATATGAGAGAGCCATATCTTAGCAACAACCTAAGCTTATTCTTTTTGGGAGTAAAAATGATTCAACTATAGAACTAAGCTACGAATAAAGAATACAATAGTTTCTGTTATACGATAGGTTTGCTATTACAGTTCTTTTCATTTCTTACTTAGTTTTTAAACTTGTTCTACATTAAATCAAACAATTAACGCTCTCAACTTCTACTTCGGGTATAGCTTAGTCTTACTGTGAAATATTAGAACTGAAAGATTTCTCGTTGTTGATAACTTAAGGCAATAGAAAATATATTATCTTCTGCATCTTATCATAGTTCAGAGTGACCGACCCTGCCTACCGTTACAAAATTTGAAAGTCAAAGTTACACCAAGATGTAGGTTCGATACTAGGCATTTTCAAGTTTTGGATTATGAAATTCACAACTATCTTTGTGGAAGATTTATCAAAGCTGTTTTGTTGCCTTGTAAATAGAACGAAAAGCTGTAATGTTATTACAGGAACAGAATACAGTAACATATCTTTACCGTACCTTTTAAATTTGAAAGAGTGATAATGTCATTTACCACGGAAAAGTATTGCGATCCCTCCCCTCCTGATTGAAAAATTGATCTTTACATTAGCAAATCTTACGATGACTAGATAAAAATGTTACAACTTGCCATTGATTATGAAGTATGAACTCACTGTCACTGTCAATTAAAAAAGAAGAAAAATACTCATATATTACGGCATGTTCTTCAAATATTCAAGTGTTATATATTTAACTACTAAAGTGATTCGTTCAGCTTCTGCAGTGAGATTCCCCAGGATGAGGAATTTTTAAACAGAAACAAACTATTTGCTGTGCAAAACAATATATTCACATTAAAAACTACATACGTGTTACAGTTTCGCCAACTAACACTTTGGCTTCATGAAACACTATGAGATACAGAAAGAAGAAAACAAACTTTACTCTGCTTACAAGCGGAGGGGGACGTCTAGCATAAACTGCTATTTTGTCCATTGCTTCAGTTATATGGTGTGGCAGGATAAATGTCGAAAGAAGTCGCAGTAGAATTATTTTCCTGGTACTCTTCTGGGTGCGTTGCTGCTGGTGCGTAGCCGATGATGTGTGATACCGATGGTCAAGTGATCTTGTTCTTGGAAAGTGGTCCTGTACCTGACTTGATGGTGATGTCTTCTGTAGTTGATCTGATTTCCATATATCCGTGGAGAGCGCCAAAGCAGGAAGCACACGGCATTTAGCTCAAAAACATTTGCGTGTGTTAGGAATTTGGTTGTTGTGTGTGTTATTCACTAAATTCTTGAGTGGCAAGGAATTTCAATTCAATGAAGAAGTCATCTCCACAATGACAGGCTATTTTAAAGCCCTACTAGGGATGACCGAATCCGGATCTGGCCGGATCCGAAGATCCGGATCTGATTGGATCCGGATCCTTTGAATCCGGATCTCGGATCTGGGTCCGGATTCGGATCTCGAATCTCGGATCTGGATCCGAAATTCTAATCACAAATCTGGGTCCGAAATTCGGATCTCAGATCATGATCTGTATCCAAACCCAAATCCCACCCACCCAAATCCCACCCAAGCTTGAATATCTAAAATTCGCCGAAAGTAATTTCACGAAGTCCTGACAGTGAAGAAGAAAACAAAATTAAGACGAATATTGACAAGTTTATTTGTCTCCTTCATTCTACTCTAAAGATCAAATGTTTGCCTTACTAAAAAAGATCTGATTTGATCCGGATGAGAGTTCGAATGTTGAATCTAGGTCCGCCCGGTTTCAGGACCGAGATGAAATACACACTATATATTTGAAACCGGAATACAAAACTCCTCAAGAGACCTATTTCATTGACAGTTAAGAAAACATAAACAGTTAAGACAAGTATTGACTAGTTTTTACGTATATTTGGTCAGTCTGCTCAAAATATCAAATGTATACCTTACAATTAGATTTAATAATTATTTAGTAAATCACAATATGAACACCGAGAATAAATTATGAATTTTGGTGCCCCTTATCTAGATTTGAAATTTTGGATTCATACATGGAATCAGGCTGAAAGATAAATGTTTGAGATCTATAAACCGATACATGTACTAGTACCAAGATCGTAGCCGTTGTAATGCGAGCGGAAGGCACTTGCACTAATTCCGCATGTACTTTGGGGAACACGAAAAACTTAAAAAAGATAAATATTCTTTTTCAAGGTACGAAAACTGTAATGGCGACTTGTTTGAAATAAAGTCCTTTTCATTTTTAACAATAAAGTTAGGTATTTTCACATTGGGGAAAAATTAGCAAGGCACATTCTACTGATTAGAGTGCTGGTTCTTATGGAAGTTTTCACATTGAACCTAATATTTCCTCATGTGGGTATCGGATTGCCACAATTCACCTTGCTGAAAGACGTGGTGTATCAGGAGGTCAGTCAAGATTCTTTTGAACTTAGCCTGTAGACTGCTTCTGGTCTCAATTATCCCCATATAACAAGACTAACCATATATATAGTTGGTTCGAAATGAAGGGGATAATCGCGATTTAAATATTCGTAAATCAGAAGAGATGCGAATGTTAAGCGTTAAAATAAATCCTATAATTCCGGAATGACTAGATTTATATGGAACCTAATGATAACAATAAAACTCATTATGTAACATTTTCAAAGCTAAGATTAACAGTTATCTTCTTGAAGAGGGTTTACAACACCATAGAAAATTATAAATCCAATTATTATAAGTATTACCTCTGACAGCTCCGCATTTCACATCACCATCGCCCTTCATCCTGACAAGTGGGCAATTCCCTTACCCATAATGACTTTTCAGGCGTTCCAGTGATATCAATATCTCAGTTTGGGTTTGGGGATCATGCTTCGGTGAACCTTGACTATCATCATCAGCACCTATTAGAGAATCAGAACTTATTTCTGTACTAGATACTGTGAGTAACTATAGCTTTTCGTCTATAGAAGATGGAGAGTGTATGGTATTAACGCAGGAAATATTTAACACATAAGGCTTAGATTGTCAGTATTTAAGAGCAACTTTCAAAATAATCAGTTACCTTAAATGTGCTACGGCTTAGCCGAGAAAACCCGACAGCCATATCCGAGTGGTCTGCGGCATTAGGCTGTGGATCGTTTGCTGTGAATGTCTTGGATTCAAATCCTGCTTCGGGCATAGGTGTTTTTAACTGTCCTCGTTTACTTCTATGTCTGTGTGGTGTCGTAATGGTTACACTGTATGTAATCCGTGCAAGCGTTCAGCAGGTTAAATAATTTTATAAAAAGCTGTTACCTTTTTACATATAAAAAAAACAGTGGTTAGCGCGTGCCCGTTGTCATGGGTTCAATTTTCGGAGAGGCACTCAACAATTTCGATGTTGACCCAGCATCGTGAGGACAATTCGGGAGTTATCTGAAGTAAGAGGTAGCGGACTCCAGTCTAGAAAGTCGGCATCAGAGACTTCGGGTGTCGATGCGTTGACTACACATCCCCACTTTGAACATAAGCCCGCTGGTAGGAACCAAAGGACTATCGTGATAAGAGTTTAGTTTATTTTAACTATCACAAATGCCTTCTTTATTATTAAATTTTATTCAATATTTCCTTTTCAACTGGTTTGCGAAACTCAGAGCTAGCTACTTATTTTCTTTTTAATTCATGTTCATAGTTAGCTCAACTAATCACAAAGGAAAAACAATCTTTTCAATAAAAATTCGTCTCGCGTCTTTCGTAGCTCTAAGTTTAGTTATTTTTAGCTTTTTTTTTTCTAAGTTGAAGGGCGTTTTATCATTTTCCCTATTTTTTTCTATGTTTGCACGGACATTGCGCCTATAGGCACATGCTTAGTGTGTTCGTTTACAGAAGCGGGCCTTTTTCCTGCCACTGTAGAAAGTAAGAGTGCCCTGTATCAGAGAAATATTAATTGACGTATGTAAGTGAATATATCTGTAATAAAGTCATAATTACTCAATTTTTGCATCGTACATAGTTTCCTCATCCTCATTAATCTCTTCACCCGTCGCTTCCTGAGTTCCAGTATTCTTTTTTGAGCAAGGGCCATTTAATGGGGGACTGATGTCTCATGTAGGCTTCTTAACTATAACATCAGCAATAAAGGAAGTAGGGTTTAGTTTGTACTAATTTTATAACATTACGTTCATTATTAGCTAAATAATAATAATAATACGGAGCGAGCTTAGGCTAGTTGTTAGGATTCTTGCTTAGGAATTGGGTAATACCGGCTTCGAATTCGGAGACCAGCCATCCTGACTGAGGATTTTCCAGGGTTGTTCCTCAGTTATACTGGGCAAATGCTAGGTTAGTACCTTAATCTAAGGCTCTGGAGACCTTCCTTCCATTCCTTTTCCAATGTTGTTTTCATCTGTTGATTACTACAGTGTAAAGTGGCCTCTGAGGATGTATTTTGTAGCTTATAGTAAATAAGCAATAATGACAATATATCTTCATGAAACGTGTGGATTAATTTAACCACAGCCTTACAGTCCCAACAGATAGCTAAAGTTTTAATATTAATTTCCTGACTTTTAAATACTATTTTCATATTGTTTTAGCTTTCAATTTTCTCATGTATATTCCCACCGAGAATTGAACCTGAGATCACATGAACAAATGCGAAAATATTTTTGAACACTTGAATACAAAACACAAAACGCTTCAATGATAAGATGCATGATTATGTTTTGGCCACGTCCTGCAATGTATGATTAAAGAAACCTGGGGGGTGAAGAAAAAATAACAGAAATTCTTTTTTATTTACTACTTCAACAAATCCAGACCTCAGAAGGGCAAGTCATAAGTTAGGTGATAAAGTCATACAACAAACACTTTTATTAATACTAATAATACTACACAACCATATCGCTCTCCTGAAATTCTCGTGTGTATGTTTAAAAATCTACTGTTGTTCCACGGCAACTAGTCTATATTTTTTGTTTTACCTTCGAAGTGAAAGATATTCATTCATTATTACATTTGTTGATGGTGGGCTCGAGTGAATCAGAAAGTGCAATTAATTTAAAGAGTTTATTTTGTCTAGTATCCCTGCGATTAAACGGGCCTTATCTAAAAGATATTTCATTTGTATTTGAGAAAAGAGTAAGGTTTATTTTCTAAGAATATAATAAATATTTTCAATGTGAAGCTAACATTAAGTTTGGAAGAGGAGCTAAAAAGAAGAATTTGTTACCATTTACATCAGATTTCAGACAATTCACTATACTCTGAAATGGGAAGAAGTCAAACTTGGAAACATTTTACTAAAGAGACTTTGACAGAAAGTCCAACATGTAAATATTGCAAGCAGTGGCGTATTTACGATTTTGTTTCGGGAGGGGCTTTGCTAACTTTCGGGGGGGGGGCTTTGCCTGGAAATGTGAAAATTCTGCAAGATATTTCATTTACTTTACTATACTAAGTAAGATTTCGGGGGGGCTTAAGCCCCGAAGCCACCCCCCTAAATACGCCACTGATTGCAAGGTTAAAGTAAAATAAAGAACAAAGGTAGCACAAACGTGTTATGGAAACATTTAAAAGAACAGCATATATTAGTGAATCCGAAAAAGTTTTGACGAATTTTAGATATTCAATTTTATCATCACAATTTCAGATGTAGGTTTGGATACGAAGCAAGATCTGAGATTCTAATTTCGGATCCAGATCCGATATCCGGACCCAGATCCAAGATCCGAATTTCGGATCCAGATCCGATATCCGGACCCAGATCCAAGATCCGAATTTCGGATCCAGACCCGAGATCCGGACCCAGATCCGAATTTCGGATCCGGATCCGAGGTTGGGATCTGAGATTTGGATCTGAGATCGGACCTATTTCCGGATCCGGATCTCATTGGATCCGGGATATCCGGATCCGAAAATTTTTGGCCATCCCTAAGGCCTACACGAAAGTACATACTCTGCTAGTGTCAAGACATTAAAAGGCCATTGACAGAAGTTTTTATCAAACTTCGCGGAGATTATGTTAAAAAGAACTCAATTACTGTACTTTGACATTATGTTTCTTTCTATCCGATTCTTAGAACTTTCTCAACAGCCCACATTTGTGGAAATCGTAGAAAATGTTATCAAACTGAAAATGTGACGTAAGCGTAGCGTAATACCAAAACAAAAATTGGGTTATTACATTTATATCTGTTTCTTTGTTGAAGAATTTAGGTAACCCAAAAGACAAATGACAAGACGTATAGATTTTAGGCACTGATAATATGGTTAGGCAACCACAACTACACTGATAATAAGTTCGGTTGCATAAGAACCTTACAGAGATATTAGTTAATACCAATTTAAAAACCAATCAAGATAGTTAGTTCCAGGTAAAACTAAGTATTATAGTTATGTTATAAAGAGACTTTCATGATTGTAGAATCTATTACAGGGAAACAAAGGTAGCGATCCTGAAAAAGAAAATTCAATGTAAAATTAAAAACAGTGAAAATTTGTTGTAGTTTCAAAAAGAAAAAAAGAAAGAAAGAAAGGAAAGGAAAACAAACAAGTTTTAGTACCTCTGTTAAGAGGTTTGATCTTAAAACATTTGAAACCACTACGTAATAATTACATAGCAGCCTGCTCTCTCATTGTCGGAAGTGAGTAAAGTTAAATGTTTTGAATTTCTCATACTTATCTTAAATAACTTTATAAATAAAAGATACGGCTTGTCGCACTTTTATTCATGTAATAAGAATTTATTTATGTAATATGAACAAAATTCTAATAGATGTTTTCTAAAAACTTCAATGAAAATTCACAGCATCAACAAAACCGTCTTTACTGGGTTCTTCATAAACGGATGAATTATACCATTTTCTAGCGTTAATAATGAAATAATTATTCATAAATTAACCACAAAATTATTATAGCCACTTCGGAGAACATCGTCGGGATGAAACACACCCACAGCAATAAACCACTACCATTTCTCAAAATTGAAATGAAATTTCTAGTTTTACGTCTCATGGTTATGTTCTTTGATTGATGAAAGTAAACGATAATGAAGAAATTTGTGGAATGACAACGTGGGAGGAAACGGGAAAATCCCGAGAAAAAGACACGAATAGGATGTTGTCTACTACAAACTATCATTGCCTTTCACTGGTAAGAAAAAATTAATTGTGCTACGTTATTGGAATTTCTAATGAAATACATATTTATGAAATATAAGCACGGTCTTTAGAAAATTGCCGTTTTTTCTCTTTTCTTTTTTTCTTTTTACTTTCACCTTTCAATTAACTCTGCTTGCACAAGTATTTGAGGATAGCAATAAAATTCAAGACAGTGCTACGGTCATAGATAATGATAATAAATTATTTAGATAATACAGATCATCAAACTTGTAAATTCATTGATTTTTTAAAATAACAAGTTTTCACTAATACATTTGCTCGAAAATAAAAACTCATTCCCACACTGAAATAATTTTGCAAGAATAACTACTTGTATTGTATTGTAGGATTCTTTAGAAAATATATTTACTTATGAAATATTAGCAAAATCACCTGAGCCGTTTATGAGAAAATTAAACTTCCCTTCTGGATGTTTGGAGAAATAGTGGGGTATGTCATATTGTAGGGTTTTAAACAAATACTGATGATCATTAGAACCGTTCTTGAAAATAAATCATCCGAAAAACTCGTCCTCAAAAGTAAACCATGGCTTCTGCATTTTTCAACAGAAATAACTAATTCTATGTTTTATAGGGTTAAATCGTTAAATCGTCCAATTTTCATCCTCGAGTAAACTAACCGTATATTTCAAAATAGGAAAATTAAATTAACTATGGCCTACGGAACCTGAAGGTTCAATATTGCGTTCATGAAAGATCTCCATTGGTTTCTGCCCTTAGTCAACTGAATCCACTTTCTACGTTGTATTCCAATTTCTTCGAGAACCGTCTCAATAATGTCTTACCATCTGCACCTAGGTCTTCCTAATGGTCATTTTTCGATTGGTTTTTCAGTTAAAATTCCTCCTCTATTCTAGCTACATGATAGAATATTCCTCTCTATTCCTCCTCTATTCTAGCTGCATGATAGAATATTCCTCTCTATTTCTCCTCTATTCTAGCTAATTCCATCTTGGCCACATAGATTTAATGAACCTAAACAATAATTGGTCTAAATTATGAAATTTCTCATTATAAAGTTTCCGCAATTCTCCATTGCCGTCCTTTTTGCGTCTGAATATTTATCTTAAGATTACCAGAAGGTTTCGAAAAGTCCTGGGGTGAAATGAAAAAATTACCCTGAAAAATCTAGTGAAAATCTTAAAGAGGCCTAATCTCTGCGAAATTAAAATACCGCTAATTTTACAGTAAGTACGTGATATCTTCAAATAGATGAAAGATAATCGAAATGTGGAACAAGAGTGCCCTCCCTAGACAATATTATTTTGCATGAGGTACCGTTATAACGAGTCACCTGGTAACTTCCCATTTCCAGCCATTTAAACGCGAAAATACTCTAAATGTCGATTTTCTTAATGGCTGGAAATCGAAAGCAGACAAGTAAATCGTGATAACGGTATTTCATGTAAAATAATATTGTCTAGGGCGCTCTTGTTCCACATTTCGATTATCTTTTATCTATTTGAAGATATCACATGATCACTATAAAATTAGCGGTATTTTAATTTCGCCATTATGGGGCCTCGTTTGAAATTTGATACGGTTAAAATCACGTATTCTCTAGTCTTTTGTACAAACATCGGTACAAATGGGCGTACATTAGTATATCTCCTTTTTCGGGATGCAGTTACAATAACGGTGTGAAATTAATTTGAAACCATCTTATTTCCATTTTGCTTTCATGATTTGTTTTCGTGAGTTAAATAAACTTGACAATGATTGTTTTGAAAACTACGTTAAGATATTGTTGTTAAGTAAGAAGTTTACTTCCAAAAAAATATTACACAAAATTTCTATCTGATATTTCCTTACTTACACTTTATACCTTACAGAACACCTTAAAACCTACTTAAACAGACACAAAATGAACCAATGTACTATTCAAACGCTTGTGAATTTCGAGAAATGTTTTTTTCATTTAAAGGTTTGTTTGTTCGAAAATAAAAGATGTAATAAGGTAAGAAAGGTTAAAAACAAAATGAAATTGACTATGTTCTGACAATTACAATTTATTTTCAAGGTTGTGTGTCGTAAGGAGAAAAAAAAATATTTTGAGGGCTGTTGGTGAATGTGTTGATGTAAAGACACACAGAAGAAAAAAGATGTTAATGTTAGTCCAACTAAAAGTAGTAGCATCTTAGTCAACAGAACTCGGTGAGAAACATCTGAAAAGAAACAAAAAACAATGTTTTCAGCTAATTGGGAGAAAGTTTGTGTGCATCGTGTCTCCGGTGGACAGGGCACAGCTATAATTGTGGTTTCAGAAGATCTAGAGCTCGCTTGACATGACATACAGACATTCTAATATAGATTTCCCCCTGTAGCGATTATGTAACAAGGTCAAACACTTTGTTCACAAATATATATTGTACTGATAAATATTTGTCTCTTAGCTAAGCTCTCTCATTTCTCACCTATTTATACTTCTGTTGTTTAAAAATAAATATAAAAGAAATAAGAAATGTTCTTGTAGAAATTATTATTGTCTTTTTTTTCTGAACTAAGTTTTCCTCATCGAAACTAAAATCATTGCTACATCTTTCAACAAAAGCAAAACTTTTCCTTAAAAGAAATAAAAATGGCGGATTTTATTTGTTCGATCAAAACTGGTAAAAAGTAATGATGATCTCTCACTCCCAAGTTGTTGTATGACTAAAGTGACTTAAGGCTTGGAAAATCGAAAATAAAATAAATTTGTCATTTGATGATAATTAAATGAAGCCAAATTTGTTCAACGCTGACTAGGTTAAAGAGGAAATTTCTTCGAATTGAATATATTTTTGAATGGCTCCATGGTATTTCCGGGCTCATCGTAGTATGCTTGTACTTCCACTTCTGTCACTCCATCGGTCCGTTCATAGATAGAGTAAGAGAAATATTAGCAGTATTTTTCAATAGGTTGGTCGTCATCGTGTCTCAAACGACAGAACCCTCCTGTGGTACTCACGAGTGCTAGATGTCAAGAATAGACGAGTAGAAGAGCTAATTGTTGACCAAAGGTTAACCATCGGCAATCAATCTAGTCATATTCCCACTTACTCTAACAGAGTGGGATCATAAGGGAATATCGACCTTGCTTTGATCAATGAACTGCATCAGGCGCACTGTGAAATTGGACAGTGCTTGACACTGTCACGTAACGACCACAGTGAAGTTATTCTCGAGCTGATAATCGCGATAGATCGATCTCAAGAGGTGCTAACCTATGACGAACTAAGATATAACCCTAAACATATGAACTGGACTATGTTTAGGGACGCCCTGGGCCTCACGCAAGTTGAAGTACCTAACGTGAAGGAATCGATGACGAGAATCCGAGAAACCAATGTTCGTGCCATTGACCACAGTCTACAACTCCGCTGCCAAAAAGATATGCCTACCATGCCTTTTCTGGACTACCATGCCTTTCAAAACTATGTGCGAACAGTAGGAGATAGATAAAAGGAAGAGAACAATCAAACCTAAAATAATAAAACGATATTCTAATGAACTCGCGGAAAACCTAACAAACTTGTCTCAACAGAAAGTGCCGGCTGTCTAGAAGGTGGTTGAAATGGTTGTTCTAAACAAAAAGGCGAAGGTCAGGATCTACAGGATCCCAAATCTTATCGATCTATCTGTCTGGTGAACATGTTGGGTAAGGTGCAAGAAAACCTGTTCGTCCGGAGATTGACTCTGCACCACAAGAGAGAGATTGACTCTGCACTGAATTGTAGTCCAACAATGGGTTTCTTTCCTGTCGATCAACCAAGGATGTCATACTTATGCGTTAAGAGAAATAAGAGATACAACTATGCCACATTTGTGAACTACAAGTGCCAGAGCTATATTTGTGAACATATTAAGAGCCCTCGATAATATTTAGCAGCCCGCCTTGTTCCGTGAGCTCAGGAAGACGTTATGTCCTCGGAACCTCTGTCATATTCCTCGATTACTGCAGAACAGCAAGGTAAGCTTCCAGAGCGGTGATACTCGTATGACCAAAACCTATACTATGCTGCCCTTAGAGATCTATGTGCAGATGGGCCTTATAGGATGTAGCGACAGAAACAGTCCTAACGGAGCTACAAAACATGCCTCAGACTAGCGATCTTGTAGAATATGCGAAAGCTTTGCTCGGAGGAGACTCTTTCAGAGAAATAAAGGTAATAGGGGAATGTCATCTTCTCAAATCTCAGTGCCTGGTGTATAAAAAACTAATTGATTGTATCAGTCAAGAAAACAGTCTACATGCTGTTTGGATTGCGGTTCCTTCGGAATCCAATCCTTAGACTAAGCAGAATAATCTACGGCAACGGGGGGTAGTTTTACATGAATCACTCAACTTCCAGCTGCATATTGACTATGCCTGCAATAGAACAAGTAAAATAATACAAAGAGTCATCTCTCTCGGAAAAGGGAAATTCCATTTCCGTCTTGGTTAAATAAGATTGCAGAAGGTGAGCCTGTTGACTTCGATGCTGGCTTACTCTGCCAATACATGAGGTTACAGACTTAATGAAAGGCGTGACAATGTTGAAAAGGTCAACAGAGTACAACGCTCAACATTAGTAAGATTGAACAGTGTGTACAGGAGTACTATGCAAAGTACGATGTGTTTTCCTGGGAATCGTATCTGTTAACCGAAAATACTACAACGCGCACCACTAAGTAGATCAGGAGTGAGGCTACTGACAAAACTGTTGACCTACTAGGAAAAATATGTTACACGGTGGGAGACGTGAAGCAGTGAATAATAGGCTGCTAGTAAAAGAAGTGAAAGATCTCGGAAAAGTGTAGACGGTCTTATGAAGTATTACCGGATTTAACCGAACGGTTGCTTCTAAAGTACCTACATTTTGATACACTATGAAACGGGACAGAGATCGTACAATATCAAACTGAATGGGCTAGGTTTGGTGCAATCAGCACAATGTGAATCTAGGTGTGCTCTAGGAACCCTGAGCAAACTGTCCTGGATCCCGAGCTTGTACAACAGCTCAACCTAGTTGAGCGAGCAAAATGCTGTATCTGCCACTGAGGGATGTTTTCCGTTCTGAGGCTTTTGGATTTCAGTTGGACTCTACCAGGCACTGGCCAAATCGTGGGATTCGGTAGTTGCTGCCCGCACTGGCAAGAGGTGAACTTACCTTATAACTCTCGGGAGCCATGCCTGCAGAGCAGAGAAGGATCTGACTCGCTAGCAGAATCAACTCGATCAGTAGGATAAAGTGGTAGGCACTCAAATCTTCATTTGGCCAGGCAGTAAACTTTCATACTCTACTTGACTAATCAAGGTCGAGGGACTACGAGCACGAGTATTAATGTCCAAGAACGAGGAAATACGCGCTGGATGTATTTAGCGGTGTCAGTCCATTAAATAGGCCAAAAGGCCGCTATTTGTCTTTGGGCCAGGAGCAAATCATGATAATAGACCACTTTTCATCTAATTTCACCTATTGTATAGTTATTGTTACGATTTTATTCATGCCAATGAGGAAGAAGTAATCTTAGATTATCTGCCTACGGAAGTCTATCGAATATCGAAACATAGAGTTTGCTACAGAGCAATGTGTTTAAAAATATATATGAAACTATTTTACAAAATCTCGAAATCTTTCGAAATGAAGACACAACTATGAGTTTATGAACATAAAATTTATATTACGAGTCAAAAATGGGACGATTTTTTTCAAAATAAAGGGATATTTTGCGTCCCGTTTGTATTTTCTCGGAATCCCGGGCGACTTTCTGAGAAAAGAGACAACCCCCTTTAAAAATGGGACTTCTAGTCACCTTATCTTAACTATATCAATCAAAAGCAACAGGCTACAAGAAAAAGTTATTTTTAACAGTCTAGCTTCCTAGTTTTTGTTTCACCTTGACAAGTAAGGTGTAGAAGCATGTGGAGTTCCATCACGTGAAAATCCGACAATTCTTCCTTGGGTTCGTAATGAAGAAGATTTCGACACTCTTTGAAACAGAAAACATTTAAGACGAGTGCAACCAACGGTATGTGTGTGTGGGGGGGGGTATGTGTGTGTGTGTGTGTGTGTGTACTATTAAGATTCAGAGTTGGCTGAATAATTACTGTTACACCCAATGTCAAGATCTAGTAGAAGGAGGTATGAAAATTATTTTTCATCTTTCTTGCAGATGAACTAGACTTTTAGTGGTTTGATTATACTGATTCTTTCTTTAAATCTTCTTAAATGCCATTTTCTTTGCGAAAATTAAGCGTTGTTAAATACAGGGTGACCCATAATTATTCATATGATATTTGACTAACTGTAGTATTTGTAATTCTGGACAAAAAGTTTCGATATGGCAACACTGTGTAACCCGAGAGTGCGGATAACGGTCACTGGACTTAGAGTCGTTAGTGTATGTCAAGACAGGATGAACGGAACATTCCCGAACCGCTGGATCGGTCCACGTGGGTCTGTGGAATAGTCAGCTCAACCTCCTGATTTGGCACCATCTGACTTTCCCTTACGGGGTGTTTTAAAGAACAAAGTATATCAACATTAGATACGCAATTTGGGCAAGCTATGGGAAGCTATCACAGAAGAGTTCCACAGGGTACCAGTACGGCTCTGTCAAGCTACTTGTGACAACGTTGTTCTCCGTCTCCAGACATGTATCGATTTGGATGGTGCATTGGTGGACCATGCCATAGAGAACAAAAATTAAAATTCTTGTAAGGAAAGGGATGAGAATAATGTGTTTATGATCAATTTGATGTTCAAGTTATGTTGCCAGTTTCTTTGCCTCAGTCTTTGAATATCATACACATAACTATGGACCACTTTGTACAGTATAATTTTAATATCTAATAACCAAATGTAATTTAAGTAATATTGAACTTCTTATACTATAATGCAAATTCGTTTTCAATACGAAAGGGACATTTATGTAGAAATGAAGAAGGAAACAGAAAAATTCCAGCTCATTTCAAAGATTTGATTTGATTTGATTTTCAGTTTAGCGTCCCTGTCAGAACGAAGGCTATATGAGATGTGGACCTACAGCTTGACGTGTGATCCGAACAAGATGAGCTCCAGCTGGGAATCGAACCGGGGTCTTCCACGCGAAAAGCGCATATTCTAACCGATTAGACACGAGGGAGCTCTCATTTCATAATTCCCCATATACTCCTAAATCTATGGTCTAAAAAAATATAGACGGCGTCGGTAATAGACCGTTAATGTTGATTGTTAGCACTCTCATTCATAATATTTTGTTTTAGTTCGCTCTCAGTAATAGAGGAGCACGGTGGGTCAGCGGTAGAAAGCTTATCTCTGGTGTGTAGGGATCCTGTTTGATCTCCGGCCAAGTAGCTCGAGCGAAGTAGCTCAAGTGATAGAGCATTGGCTTCGCATTCGGGAGATCGTGGGTTCGATTCCCACGCCGACCATCCTGACTGAGATTTTCCAGGGTTTTCCTCAGTTCCAGCAGACAAATACCGAGATGGTACCTACTAGAACAGGCTCTGGCCGATACCTTCCCAAATACTTTTCATTGTTGTAGTTTTTTATTAGATATCCAGTATAAAATGGCCTCTGAACTGTATCTGGTAATTGTTAAATAAATTAATAAATAAATAAAGTAAGTTTGTGGTGAACAACATTGTGTCCGTGGGTTTTACTGGGTTACTCCCGTTTCCTACAACACTCATTCCAACACTTCTTCCACATCATTTATTTTCCTTTATCATCCGTCTTCTTTGTCCTAAAGGGCATACTCGTAGGACCTTAAACTAAAACATTTTATTTTATTTTATTTCCACTCACAGTAGTAAAGGTACAATTTTCATTTTTTATTGAGATATTTTTGCAAATATTTATAGTTTCTTTTCTAATTTTGTCACTATAAAATATTTGTATCCCCTAGCTTAAACTGTTGGAGTAATCGAAAAATCTTATTATAGATCGTTTTTAGCATAAAATCACCATGGTGTATAATATAATGATTTGTAGGAAAACATTACGGGTTCTTCAACTTTATATAATTCGAAGAAAACAAGACAAATACTTGAAAATTGTAGTTTTTATAACGTTTAAATGTAGCCATCTGTTTCCCAAGGACATCCAAATACATATATGTTTTATGTGTGTGTGTGTGTGTGGTGAACATTTAAGAAACACATGTGATGATGATTTTAAACAATGTCATTGTGCCTCCTGTTACTGTTGCATCATGTGCGTGTATCTGTACATATGTTGATTAAATGAACCTTAAAGGAATGCCTTTTAACTTAAGAGAAAGAAAAAAATAACAACTCAAGATGAGTTTGGTTATGCAACTCGTGTTTTTCACAAAATGTTTGCGAAAGTGTTAAGCTCCGATAAATACTTAGTCCAATTATTGTCTCAGTTAACAAATTCTGAGAACAAAAAAATAATAAGGGTCGATTACCCTTAACATAAGCACCACAATAAAGGGAAGAAAAGTGGAATATTGTGTAGCTCTTGGTGGATAAAGTGGAAAGGAACTTTTGAGAAGAAAAATAGGTAGCAGTAGCTCCAAATGTGAAAATTTGTTCCCATTATTGTGAAAGAATATTATTCTCTTCGAAATGAGAATAATGTAGTAAACTAAATAAAAATATTTGAGATTCCATATACCTAAGAAGTGCGTACCAAAATATCGTGCTGTTTTCCCATAAGTTCCGTAGTTTTCAATTTTGGGGTTAAAAGTATATTTGTATTTTTATAGAAAATCCCCCATCCACTTCTGCATACTCTTGCAATCTGTATCCAACTATCAAAGGCGTCGAGTTTTTGCATGGCAGCTTTTAAACACTGGAAAAAATGGCATTTCTAAGTACACTTCTAAACTCACATCTGCTTTGTAATGAATCTTTCAATTTTGAAAACAGCCAGAATACCATTGGAACTAGATCAGAACATTAGGGTGGATGAGGAACCACTTTAATGTTCTTATCCAGTAAAAAAAAAAAAAAAAAAAAAAAAAAAAAAAAAAAAACTAATGAGAATTTGAGGTCAGTGGGATGAATTTCATTTGTCCCAGTCGAGAAGATTCAGCCGATATTGCTTCAGTACAGAAAGCAATCGCATATCCAGCACTAGAATAATGTTCCTCGTAGTGACCGTTATCTCTTTAGCATAAATCCTCTGTTCTCCCAGAAGATGAAAAAAGTAACTTCTTCGTGGAAATAACCTAGCAAAAGCTTTTGGGCGGATGTGATGGTGAAGAGGAATGTTTCTACTATTTTGGCTGCTTTTTTGTCTTGGGATTAAAAGAAGGAACGAAACATTGTGAGATCCATTCAAGAGCGTAGCCAAGATGATCCACGAGACTGATTTCCATTCTAAAATTTAGAAGAAACGAAAAAGTTAGAACTTTACCTTTTAAAACTGCATGAGACAAACTCCCTTCTTCGAATGACAGCTCCCTCGTGGCTATGTAAGTAGCGTATGCGTCTTTGTCATGGAAGACAGTGTACAATTTTTAGCAGGAGCTCATGTGGTTCGGGTTCTACGTTAAGCTGTTGGTTAACGTCTCACACAGCTTCGCTGCTGAACGAGAACTTAAACTCATTCAATCTCCCTAGAATGATATTTCTGGCTATGGGCCTGGATCCATTGTGATCACACACTGCGAGAAATCCTCATTTATAACACATTTTCTTACCAGAAGATCACTGAGTTCACTTCCGTTTGTGGAGTAGTACCACGAGAGGAGGGTTTACGCAGCACACAGTTACTGGAGCATGAACAGACGAACATGAAACATGTGGTCGAGTCACTATGCCTCGTAGATGAAAGCGCAATATTAACAGACGACTGAATTCGAACGGGCATACCGGAAGACGGTTCCTCGTTTCGTGAAGTTGCTGCGTGTACAATACATGCCACCACACGGCCTTTGTCTCCTATCATATACAACCCCAATGGACCCCTTGGCACGTTATGACTCACACGAGAAGTAATTCTTTGGAACAAGCATCCTGCTCCTCGCAGCCCCATTGGTGTCCAAAATCCTTAATTGCACGATTGGCGTTCGTTAGTATAGTTCCAACATTACAGACACAGAATGTAATCCACATACAGCTACACTTGTTCGAGATTTTCAGCAGCAGTTCAGCTGCAGACAGTATAACCAGCCTGTCCTCTACCCTTGCCAGTAGTGTGCTAGGTCCTTCAGCATGAATTATGTGGTGCAAATTTCGTTCGAATCAGTTGCCGTATGCGAGTTGTTTTTAAATGCCTTTTTACCAGTGTGTATATCATACATCATACTAATGTGTTTTCAATGTCACATTAATTTTATCGTATTCCGCAAATACGTAGTACACTAAACAGGCAATGTTTTAATCTGGTAGCATTGCAGGGTATGTTAAAGATTTTCTCCCTGCGGATAAAGGTTAAATATATACGCTAATGGTTAACAACTAATCACTGTATCTCAAATCGAATGAGGTAAAATTTGGTAAAGTTGTCAGTGGTAACTTCTAACTCCTAGGATCTCACCAAGAAAGACTTTTTAAATATTCACTTCCTACGAGGATTAAAAATGTGTTTCGGCTCGAACTATCCCGGCACGAAATGTAGTCTTTTTCGGAACTTTTTGGTTCACAACATACTTAACGAGGTATGATTCGTACTGTAAATTTGCTATTAGCATTATTGAAAAAATAATTAGAAGTTTCACTGATCAAAATTAAAAGTTACACTTATGAAAATACAATAGCTTAAAGTACAAATTAATGTCAGAAAAATTGGTGTAACTTCAAACTTAATGGATTAAAATTAAAAATTACAATTTTTACCACTATGCAATGGGAGTTGTCTTAAATTGTGGAAGTTAATATAAAATTTAATGAATAGGGTTAAGAGCATAGGATAAATTAGGATAATATTATTACAAGTTACTGTTTTCAAACGTACCTGATAGCTAATACAAGGTGTGATTAAAAAATACGGTGATTTCTTTCTCTTTTTTTTTTTTTTTTTAGCAGCAAATGCTCAAGCTACAACCATTTGATGTAATTCGTCCGATAGCCTAATCCGCTGAGACAGGCAGCGTCAAGTTGGAACACGTTCTGACTTGTCAGTCAGCGTCCAAAGCCGCTACATTGAGGATGTGTTTACCGTGTCTGTAGTAGGGATGGCCATTTCCGGAAGAAGAGTATTCCGGTTTCCGGAAATCACATTTTCCGTTTTCCGTTTTTCTGGAAAATTTTCCGTCTTCCGCTTTTCTGGAAAATTTTCCTTCTTCCGCTTTTCCGGAAAATTTTCCGTCTTCCGTTCTCCGGAAAATTTTCCGTCTTCCGCTTTTCTGGAAAATTTTCCGTTTTCCGTTTTTCCGGAAAATGTGGCCATCCCTAGTCTGTAGGGCATTAACATCGTCTGAAGTTTTGTTTCAAGTTGCAAAAAAAGTACCAAAGAAACACAGGAAATGTTGAAATTGGTGTATGGCGATAATGCTGTAACTCTGAAGACTATTTGCAAGTAGTATGAGCGATTTAAAAGCTGAAATGAGTCGGTAGAAGACGAGCAACGTTCTGGAAGTCCATTACCCTCAAAAACAGAAGAAAACGAGCAAAACGTGTTCGTTCAAATAGGCAGATAAATATTCGAGAGCTTTTCAAAGAATTAAACATCCTGTACGGGTCTATACGAAGCATTTTAATCACCGATTAGGAAATGAGAAGAGTGAGTGTGAAATTCGTTCCCCGACATTTGACTTGACGAACAGGAGTTTTTTGGCCCGAAAAATATTCCTGTCTGTTCACATCCACCATATTATCCAGGTATAACGTGACGTGACCTCTGGTTCTTCTCAAAAATTGAATCCGTGTTTAAAGGAAAATATTTGGATACCATTCCTGACATTGAGAGGGCCATGACAGAGCAGCTAAACTCCCTTCCAGAAATAACTCCAGTCATGGATTTAACGTTGGGATATGTGCATTGCTAGCCAAGACAGTACTTTGAAGGAGATTAAGTCAAATTATCTGTAAGGGTATGTCCATGGTAACTCACGTTACGTAATGACGTATATTTTGAAGGATACTAACCACAATAAACTTAAAAGCTCCGTTTTTTTTTTTTAAAGAAAAGGAAAGCTGTCATATTTATACAGATAATTACCAAATATCATCATTTTATATGATACAGCAAACCTAGGAGAAAAGAAAATACTATAGTAACTCACGTTACAAATTTTTTTCCTACATTCAGAACTTGTGATTTTTTAGCACATTTTCTTTTGTCCTGGCATAGCTATGTGCATGAAATTACTATGTAAGATAGGGACACACACAATTTAATTATGACAAAAATATTAATTTTTTTTTATTTACATTTTATGACTACTTATTTTAGTGGAATAAGCACAGAGTCGGGTAACTCACGTTACATTTGTCAATGGTCTTTTATTATTAAGTATAAGCAACATGCATTTATAATAATTTGAAATAAGCACAATTTAATTAAGTTGAACATTGAACTTTACTATAAGAAAAGGTTTTATCAGTTAAATGAAATTTTACTTGGGATACCGACAGAATAAAGTAAGATTTACGTAATAATGAATAAGCCTTGTATAATATAATCAACATTAAAACTTAGTAGATGAAAGGTAATCTACGGGGAAAATAAGAAAATAGTAATTCTCTGAAAAAAAAATGTAATGATTCCAGCTACATACAACTATATATATTTTTTTTATCAAAAGAACAACTTGACTAAAAATTATAACTATATTTCTTTCATGAATTTTTGTCCCTATTTCCGTGGACATATCCGTAAACTAATTACTTTGTTTTCAATAAAATTATTCACCGTATTTTTTACCCCACCTCGTGAATAATAAAATAAAAAAGACATAAAAATTCACAGAAATATTCATTTCACTTGGTTTGTGAGGAAAATAACGATTAATTTTTAATCGTTCAATTTTTAACGATTATCAATTAAACATTCTGAAGAGTTTAATTGATTACACTAAAATTTACAAAAATTTTTAACTTGTTAGTTTAATCGTTAATTTTTAATGGATTAATTGCAAGCCAGACTACTAGTATTCTAAATTAAACCATTAAGAAAATCCAGTCTTTTAGCATGTTTCTAGTCGTTATTTTCTCTATTTCATCTGTTCTTTCTCTTTTACAGATTACATCTCAATTTGAGAGAAAGAAGTTTCTGTTGGTGAGTACTTCATCTAATCAATTAATTACTTCTTTATTGTCAAGCAACTCGATGACTAAACATCCTTATTTAGAAATATACAAAACAACCTGTTTCTGAAGTAGTTTCTTCTTCTTTAAGAAACTCGTATATAGTTTGTCTATAACGGTGTGATGTAACGGAGGACATTAAATTAAATTAGCTGATAACGAATGAGGGAAATAGACTGAGTCAGAAACACATACAGGAGACCATCAATAAGGAATCCCTTTAAGTTAAGTTGTTAAGTTGCATGCTTTGGAAATGATTCATTCCTCCTTTTTTTCACCTAATTTAAACAACGCATTATTCCATATTCTAGCTTGGCTTCTGTCTGATTATGTTCACAGCCCTCGTTGCTAGTCTAGTGGTTAGCATGTGCGTCTTTGGTGTTCGGAATCCCGGGTTCGATTTCCGGTGGGACGGCCTAGAAATTTAAACACATCGCCCTGGTACAAATTCCATCTTAGACTGTGAATTCACGTCTCGTATATCCTCGGTACTGAAAAGGACTCTTAACTTCTGTGCAATTAACCAGGCTGATGATGCTCCCTCCCTATTGTGGTACAAATGTTAAGCATCGATATTCTACCATAGATATATTAAGGATAAGAAAATAAGGTATTGATTGCATATATTTATGGCAAAATATTGATTGTAATGACGATATGTATTTGTTTCACAATTGAATACTTTAACTTAGTAACGTTAAATGAGTTTGTATTTTGAAAAAGAAATCAACACTTCCTTTTTAACTTAATGCTATGAAATAGCACTGCTATTTCATTTTGTACTTTTTTTTTTATTTATTGGTTCGTTACACAGTTAAATTTGTGGAGAGAGAACAAAGACATGCCATAAATTTAACACTTTTGAAATTAGTTGATTAATTGATTGTTTATCGTTCATTCTAGTACTGGTACTATAGAAGATGGAATCTATTGTTTCAATATAATCAAAATCCATACACGAAAGGCAAGTACCCCACAGCAATTACACTCAGGACCACGCGCCTTAGTCGCTTGACTGTGAAAGAACACGTCATTTTTATATAAATACTAGCCTTTGGCTAACTGGGAACTCCATCTCCAGACTCCCGTGTTTGCTCGGCCTACGGCCTCGCATCGCTTATGTATCAGTCTTTGCATCAACTGTGAATTTCGTGCATTTGCTCTTAATAACCTATTTCCTGAATTTACCAGCTGGGAACTTCGCCCCCTCGTTCCCGCGATTATTCGATCTACAGCCTCGCACCTCTTAAACCCACAATCCTACCAAATTTCAAGTTTCTTTTTATATTTTCACTATCTAAAAGATAAGATTTTGTACCCCAAGAAAACGCCCATTTAAATAACATGGGAATAAAAATATTGGCAATTTTCCTGTGGGTTAGTCCTGGAAGGCTACAATCATGTCAAATTTCATTTTTCTAATCTTGTCGGAAGTGTAAACATTTTGGGATGTAGACAATGTCCCCTATAATTAATATGGAAAAAGATTTTTCAGTTCCCTACAAAACCACCCTAAAGGTAGAAATTTTTATTTTTGATGATTTCCTTAGATAACGCTAATAAAAACGTACAAGCACACCGAATTTCAAGATTTTATTCCAATTCCAAGTACCTAAAATATTAGATTATAGGTGCAAAAAGAAGATCATTTAAATAACATGGAGAATTTCTTCAACGGCCCTTTAGACTCCCTAAAACCTAAATATCTTCACTTTTAGTTATTTTTCTGTCGGTTAGCCCAGAAAAGCTGCAATCATGTCAAATTTTGTCATTGTAGCCCTACAGGAAGTACGCAATAATTTTGGGGTGTAAAAGGTGTCTCATATAAATAACATGGGAAGATTTTTCAGTTCCTCCCATAAAACCACTCTAAAGTTGGAAATTTTTAGTTTTAGTGATTTTGTTAAATATTCATATAGAATACGTACAAGTATGCCGAGTTTCAAGTACTTGTTCCAATTCCAAGTAGGCCAACTTAAAACATGAGATTATAGGTTTTAAAAAAGCCCATTGAAATAACATGGTGAATTTCTCCATTCCCCCGTTTAGACTCCCTAAAAATTAAAAATATCCACTTTTGGCAATTTTTCTGTTGATTAGTCCTGGAAAGCTACAATCATGACACATTTCAACTTTCCACGTCAACTGGAAGTACCCCTTAACTTATGTCAGTTCATGTAGTTTTATATATAGTTATATAGTATTAGGATTTCACCTCATAGTTTGCTCTGTTTACTTTATGATGTTACATTCATTTCGATGGAAACAGTGCGCCTGGAAAATACGGTTTTAAAAATCACTACAGTGCAGTAGAAGAAAATAAGAATAGTCATGTAAAAATTCTATTTTCTTAAAAACTGGCAAGCCTAAAAGTCATATTTATTGACTAAAGAATTCTTTTTTTGCTTCTATGCATCAAACTACCTCGTATTGGAATAAGCAGCTTTCACAGAAACAGATTCTGCTCTATTGAATTAACTTGAAATGATAATGTTCCTGCAGGAAAAAGAAATACATGTCTTCCCATTCGTAAAATAAATAAGTAAAATAAATTTTCGAATTCTCCGGTTGGCGGAATCAATTCTTTAATTACTTCGTTGAATTCTATCATTCTTATCTCAATCTTAATTGTAACCACATAGTTTCTAATTGCCTTGTCCTATAATTATCGACTTTTACGGGTAAACTCTTAGTTTACGACTTGAGCGTGTAATCCTTGGATACAAATTTGCTGGATATTCACCGCAGCTCGCGATTACTCTAATTTATTAGAGTTTGACTTAGTGATTCCTATTCTATAACGAACGACACAAACATGATTATTGCTGTTGTAGTTTCTATAGCCGAAGCCTCTTTTGAAGGCAATAAGAGTTCAATTTGTGCTTCTGCCCGGCGTCACACTGCTTAACTCACCTAACGAATTGGACTAAACTATATTTACCTGTCTCTCTTGAGTAACTGAGTTTTAAGTAGGAGCTTCTGATGAACAGGCATAGCCGACAGCCAGGCGACTTGTAGAGTTGGCCAATCTCAACGAGTTGGTCAATCTAGACTTGATCTCCGCCACACCTTAACTCGTATTACCCGTGTTAGCTCTAGCAATCTAGTGGTACTAACAAGGAATAGACACTTACAGATTTTCCACTCGTAATACATTACAAATTATCAAATCTCTCCACATCATTCATATATTTACCCTTTGTCATCATGTATTAAGAACAAAAGAAATGAACCACAACTAGCTTTACGCTACCTTCATCGCTTCACGCATCACAAAACTGTCTGAGAGCTCCACTTCAGCAGCTGACATCGGCCCTTCTGAGGTTTAGTTCTCACGACGTACTACTGAACAGGTTCATGAGAGACAACTATAGGAAATATTTCCGATCTGATCTATTCTCACGATACCTACAACGTACGTATAAACCTCAAACGTCGCTGGTCAGTAAATAGAAAACCAAGAGCCCTAGAGCACGACACATTCAATTCAGACTTCTGATAAGAAATTACTCAACAACAGGAGGAATACATCTATACTAAAACCTTGATTGAATCGGGACATCAATTGGAAAACCCAAGATGAAGAATCTGTCAAAATATATATGACGCACCTTTCAGATTCGAACGAAGAACATTTAGCAGCAACTTTATTTTCAATGACAGACTTTCCATTTCTAAAGTCCACTGAATCAACTCCTGGACGACTTCACTGTCTTTCATCCAGTAGCTCAAAACTATTAGAACTCTTCTGAATTCGAATCACTAACCTCTCGCCCTCATCGACAAGGAGATTTCAGAAGCTACGTTGATGAATGCAATCATGACTACACCTGATGCCAAGGCTCACGTCTCACTCGTAGCCCATAATCACCCTACCCTGTAGAACACTAATGCTGGACCAAGGATTCCATCACCCATGGTTGCTACAAAGGGTGCCAACTCTTCCCAGAACACTATCCACATTTGCTGTGATCGGTGTTCACAGATTCACCATCCACTGCGAAAAGCATCTTGGACATCAAAATTCCCAGAACGAAATCGACAACCATTATTGGCTGTTGCTTTTGATAGCATGTCTTGCCCATAAACATCACATTTTTTTCATGGGCCTGCGTAGAATTTGCGCCTCTATAAAAAGAAATGTAAAACGTAGACAATTTTCCGGAAAGTTCACTGATCTTCACGGCGCAATACCTTACGATTGATTATAAGAATCCCACCACTTTTTACACATCCACTAGCTTCAATTGTTAGCTGTCAAATGACGTTAGACCTGATCCGCTGCGTCTCATAAAACCTGAAATTTGGGATACTAACGCTATCTCGTGATAGAAGATTCAATACTTTTTAGACTACTTTATATATCTCATCTTCTGAGAACATTTATTTTCCATTTTACTAATGATATTATAGAATTTAATACTTGCAACACTACAAATGGGCGGCCTGGCAAGGATACCGTGTCGGCGAAGTGGCAAAATAGTATAAAACATTTTACATATAAGAAATTAGGATTGCCTATTCTCTCCCGTAAAATATGAATTTGCGTATTTATTTAGCCAACTATTTTCAACAATTTCAAAGAAATTAGATGTTACTGGTTTCCCCTCAACCCCAACCCCAACAGCTGAATCTGTGAGTCCTATAATTACCATTACATTTGCTCGATTCCCAATGGGGACTTTTGTTATTCGGCTTCCACCTTAATCTGTAGGTTCATCGTCTCATATGGCGTCTATGTTAATAGAAACTTCAAGTCAAAAACCAACCAACGAGTTGCAGGCACTGTGATATCAGTATATCCGCTCTTGATCTAGGTATATGAAAGATCAATGCGTTTATCTCCAAAGAAAATGTAGGTTTAGAATTTTCGTGCAGGTTTGCAACGCTGCAACTCAAGAAACCTATATTTGTGCAAGCGACTTGATCATCCTCCGTAATTTAGATCAATTAAAACAGTTGAGGTGCGTTGCTGTAAGAGTCCATCTTCCGTGAATTGTTCGTGACGCAGCTTCCCGCATCATACTGTGTAATTTTTGTGCACTGCCTGACAACCAGTGAGTGAGTTCGTATGTGTCAATACACAACAAGGTCTTGCTTCACCTCTGCTGCTGGTCTTACTTGCTACTGGTATTACCAATTATATGTTGGATGTGGTGTACGCGAATTCACGTTTTCCCCTATATTGTCAAGGACATGCTTACGAACAAGTCTTCTTCTTCCAGAAGTCGTAGCACGACTTTGGTTACGAAATTTTGTTCGGTGTATATATATATATATATATATATATATATATACATATATGTGTGTGTGTGTGTGTGTGTGTGTGTCCAAAGAGGATAAAGAAACTAATCCCAGACAATGGAGGGAAAGTGGGGGATACATATGCCTACAAGAAATATATGTTGAGAAACCATATATATATATATATATATATATATATATATATATATATTTTTTTTTTTTAATTTCCTTCTGACCGCAGTATTATTTTAACAATAAAGAATACCGTTATAATCGTTTTACCACTTTAGGCTAAAGTATTGTCTAAAATTTCATTACAGTATAGTATAAGGGAAGATGGGGTATTATATATATCCTCGCTAGTACGTCGTCCATTTTTAGCAGAAAATCGTCCGGTTACGGAGCAAAATGCAAAACGAACCTCAAACTGTCTCCTTTTTTTTTTTTAAAAAAAAAAGGAAAAAGATAATGTCCCGTTTTTTGGCTCTTGGCTACATAGTACACTAATTTCTTATATATAGACTTCTATAGTTTTTTTTTTTTTTTTTTTTGAAGGAAAGGTCAACCTAGGCGCACACCTAGAAATTTTAATTGGGATGGATCCAAGCTTTACGGATGGGGTCCAATACTAGAAGCGACTACGTCTATGTGCTATTAAACTGGTATTATTCTGCACCCGAAAAGACGATATATTTTCAGAAAAAAATGATAGAACTAGATTATTTTTTTTATAAGAGAAAGAGTACAGATGAAGTTAAAGATTAAATATTCATGCTACATCAATCATGTCCCTATTAAACAAGTATAGTTTTATTGATAAAGTGTACAAGTGTATGTAGAGTTAGGAAGTTTGGGGGCGTCAGTACCCTATGGACCCTCCGTGGGGGTACCTCTGTATCAACCTTTTTACAAGATATTCAGTTATTTAAAAAAATGAGAAAATCGATGCCCCTAATCCTTGTTCCTGCAAATTGTTAAAAGTTAATATAAAAGCTAAAATTGGAATAAGATTAAATAACTAGAAATTTTGTTAATTTGAAAATATAAACACTTTATTCCTCAGAATGGTAAAAACACACCTGCCAGAGAGTGAGGAAATCCAGAGGACGATATAACATTGACCATACTTAATAGATTGTCAAATTATGCGTTTGCCAAAATATCCCGTTTCTTTTATTTTATAAATCAGATCTTCTTACAGTAGACAACAGTGGAGAACGGCAGCTAGCCAATGCCAACATTGGTTCTGCGTTGTGAAAGGTCGCTTTGCAGAACATTTGTCGACCAATTCAGTTGTTAACGTAGCTCATATTAGAGTATTATTGAAAATGAGAAAATGAAATGAAATCTTTGGGTTTTACGTCCCACGATTATGCCGGCTAGGCTAACCGAGACGGTGATGATAGAAATGAATGAAATGGTAGAATGAAGAAGTGGGAGGAAACGGGAGACCCCCGTGGAAACCCACGCACCTGGGGCGTCATTTCAGACTTTGCTTGGGGGGGGGACAAGAGCACCACCGACATAAGACTTTCACGTTTTGTACTAGTATATTAGTAGACAATCGATTAAAGTATATGTATTCCTCAAACTCTTGGGGGAGCAATTGCCCCCTCCTGCCCTCCCTAAATGACGCCCCTGCCACGCACACGGTGTTTGTCCACCAGAAAGGTCGAAACTGTTAGTCAAATGATAGCAAATTATTCATTGGCCAACTTTCACTATAAACTACGTTGAGCCAACGTATTTTTTAACTATATTTCTTCTGTTTTTAATTACCAACCATGCCAACCACTAGTCTACATTGGACAAACATATTTTTCAACTATATGTCTGCAATTCCCAATAATCCCGATCATTAGCCTATGATGATCCGAGGTATTTTTCAACAATATTTCTGCAATTACCAATTCCCAACCATGCACACAATTAGTCTACGTGAGGACTCCCTAATAAGCTACTAGGACAACGCCACTTTCCATTCTTATTTTATTTCTTACGCCCAGTGTTGCCAATTTAGCTATTTTCACATGATGTTTACCTAGTAAAGCTAAAGTTTAACTATTGGCTATAATTTTGGCCAATTCTACACTCATAATTGCTCATTTTTAGTTATTTGTCTTTGCCGTTCAATCGAAATTTCTTTTAAAAATTATGAATGATAATAAAATAAAATTTAACTTCCTTTCGCCACAATGGTTATTCATAGTATCTTATGTGTATCATTCTTAGGGATGCGCACGAGAAGAGTCGAGACAGGATTTTCCTGACAAAATTCGAGTCGAGGCACGGCTCTTCCAATAGAGAAATATACATTTTTTCGAGTCGAGATATCACTTTTACAGCACATTTTCGAGACGAGACAACCACAAATCTTGTCTCATGCGCATCCCTAATCATTCTCACTTATGTGATATCCTAATGAGCTGTAGGCCCATGTCTCACATAACCTCGCTGTTGAAAGGGATACTAAACTCGAATATAACATTTTAGCTATATTTTATGTTATTTAATTACTTTCTGTTAGCTCCTGTTTCTACATATAGGCCTATCTAATTACGGAAGTTAGCATCACGTATTAGTCAAGTTTTTAATACAACGCTAAAAATTACTCTGCATGGGGCCCTGTATGTATTTTATTTTAGCTGTATTTGAAATACAAGCTATATACAGGGTGCAGAAAAAGTCCCGGAGCGGTCCAATACCTCACGAAATATACAGATCAACAAAACAAACAAGAACACATGTTAAATCGTTTTGAAAAACCTATCCAATGATATTAAACGCAACCCCTATCCCCACTCCATTTGGGGATATGGGGGTGACTTCAAAATTTTAAATGGGAACTTTCATTTCTTATTGCACTTTTGGGTTCTTCAGAAAAAGAGACAGTGGTTTTTATCCAAGATTGAAAATAATGCCTTCACGGATGGCGCTTGAATCGACACACAAAAAAGGGGTACAAAAACATTATGAAAATGCGCAGTCAGTCCTCACGGTTAGCGTACTCACTCCATACTCTGTGGCCATACGGTTAGCGTACTCGACTCGAATCAGAGGTCCTGACTTCGATTTCGCGCAGAGTAACATTTTTGTATTTTTTGTACCCAAATAATGGATTCATATATTTTAACTCCGATAAAAATAATGTATTTGTTCATAATTTATTAACTTGCAAGAAAATACAAATAGCGACAAAAATGGTTTGTTTTTGGTGTAAATAACCCTATGAATTCTAATCCTAATAACCTTGTTACTAAAAACCACTTCATAATAGCTAGTTTGCAAAACAATTATCGAAATTTGTATTGTATGTAACTTGAATAAAGTACTAATTAAAGTTAAAACGTATAGACTTATTATTTGAGGAAATAACAAAACAATAAAAAGTTTACCTTGAGCGGGGATCGAACTCGGATCCTCTGATGGCGCAATCCACTACGCTAACCGTATAGCCATAGAGTACAGGACTGGTAATTCGCTTCCGTGAAGGCACTGTTTTCAATTCTGGGTCAAATCACTGTCCCTTTTCCGGGAGAATCCAAATGTGCAATAAGAAACGGGGCTTCTAATTTAAAATGCTAGTTACCCCTCGTACCTTCAAAAGGGGTGGGGATAGGGGGTTGCGTTTAGTATCATTGGATAGGATTTCCAAACTATTTAACATGTGTTTTTGTTTGTTTTGCTGATCTGTATATTTCACGCGATATTGGACTGTTCCGGGGCTTTTTCCGCACCTTGTATATTTATTAACAAAGCTCTGATGTAACATTAACCCTCGGAATTTACCTTGTACAGTGGTCTTAGTACGACCCCAATTCTTTCACAGTGTAAAGGTTTGGACGGAATGAATTTTAGACTCTCAGACTACGCTCTGCATAACTGTCGGAAGACTTACAGAACGGCAATGTCCGTCCGTCGGCCTGTCCGTCTATCTCTCGACAGATGTCAGAGCAAAAATGGTCAGAGATATCTAAAAGCGGTTTCTTGGAATCGATTCCACGTTCCAAGAATACGTTCTACTTCCTCCGTTAGCCCTGTATTCACAGGGAAAGTGGTAGAAATCAACCGTTTCCAGTTTCTATCTTAATAGCCATAGAAGAAAAACTATATAAGATAATGACAAATTGTTTCTTGGAATCGATTCAACTTCTCAAGAAAGATTACTATCTTCACCCGTATTACTCTATTAAAAACGCAAGTGGTAAAAATTTGTTAGTATTTCCAGTTTCAAGGGCGATCGTCATACAAAAAGAATGACAATTGATAGAGACGAGCAATGTTCTCGAATCGATTTAGCGTGTTAAAAACATTATGATCTCCAGCCGCAAAGTGTTACAGAAACCGGAAGTGATAGAAATATTTACTAGTATTTCCGGTTTTAATATTGATCGCCATAGAACGAAAACGGTAAGAGATATTGAGGAGCGGTTTTTGGAATCGATTTACGTTCCAAGGAAAGGTACTATTTCCATCTTTATTATTTATTTATTTATTTATTTATTTACAAATGTTTCAGATACAAATCTTAGTCCATTTTACACTGAAACATTGCAACATTACCATACTACAACCGGAAGTGGTAACATTTACTTATACTTCCTTTATAAATATGGTCTCAACTGAGTGAAAACGGTAATAGGTATCGAGAAGCGGTACTTCGGTAGAGTAGATTAAACGTCCAAAGATTACGTTCCTTCTTCTCCGTTAACTACATTCAAACCAGAAGTGATAAAAAATAATTATTCATTTTTATATTAAATCTTTATCACCACAGTACAAAACAACAACAAATAACACATTAAAAAATCGATTAAGAGTCTTCATCCCGGCGAAATTAAAATACCGCTAATTTTACAGTAATTATGTGATATGTTCAAATAGATAAAAGATAATCGAAATGTGGAACAAGAGCGCCCTAGACAATATTATTTTACATGAGAAACCGTTATCACGATTCACTTATCTGCTTTCGATTTCGAGCCATTTTGAAAATCGGCATTTATTTTCGTGTTTCTAAACAGCTGAAAATGGAAAGCCACTAACTAGGTAATAATGGTATCTCACGCAAAATAATATTGTCTAGGGCGCTCTTGTTCCATATTTCAATTATCTTTTATCTATTTGAAGATATCACATAATTACTGTAAAAAGCGGCATTTTAATTTCGTCGGGACGAAGACTCTTAAGCGTTTTAAGAAAAGAATCCATCTTCTGTATCTCGCTACTAAGACCGGAAATGGTAGGAATTGACCAAATAACAGGCTTCATCTCTCACTATTTTTCTATTGCAGACAGAAGTCTGTTTCTGCAGACTTAAGTCTATTTACAATTTGTTTCAATATTGAATTTGGAGAGTTTGGAAGTCCACCATAGTTTTACAACTGTGAAACGGAACTGACTTGTTTAAAGACGTATCTTGGTTGGCCTGGAGACCTAACTGAAACTCTAAATATATAACTTGCTTTTTCTCAATACAATCTTATATACAGTAATAAGCTTTAAATGAGCTGAAATGGTTCCAAATTTCAGATATTTACTCATATCATTAATTCGAATTTCATACCGGTATCATTTACGTGTTTTGAAACAGTCCGAAAACGCTATAAAAAACAACTGTACTATATTTTCAAACATATAGACCGAGACTCTGGCTCGTCCCTGGGGTCGACCTGGATCCATACAAACCCAATTCCATCGTAGCATTCATCTCTAAATACCGGCCGCGGATATTGTATTTATTCTCTTGTAACCACCTGAGCAAGACGTTATATAGTGAATAAAAAAGATTATACGGTACTTTAACTTTCCTTTCTTCACAAGAAGGTTGTTAGCTAAGGGAGTTACTGTGTTGTGGTGTGAGGAGAACTATAAAACATTCGTTAAGTGTTTTGTTTGTGAGGGAGAATATTTGGGATTTCATGATTGGCCGTAAAAATGAGTATCAGTGTTGTTCAACCACTCAGCAACCGCATATGAACTAGAATTGTCTTTGACAAACATATTTTATTAATCGTTGCGTAACAAATATCTTATCAATCACAATTACACTTTTTTATATACATTGTTGAATATCAAACCGTATTATTTTTTAACAGCAGGGCATGGAATAAAAAGTACCGTACCTTTTGTTATGAAAAATTGATTATGTAAGAAATTGTATTGCAGATAGCTAAAGAGATGTGAAGTTTTTATTCACTGACATTGTGGTTACATGATTTTTTTTTCTTTTCTCCTCCGTAAGCTTACAAGCACAATTCCTCTTTATAAATTCTGAACATCATTTTTTTAATAGCTGCTAATAATTAGACCGGATTTGATGCATGTTCCTATTGTTATCGGTGATTGTTGTGTTTGTCTCTGTTACGACTCATTGTTTCTGATGTTATAATGGCACTGGAAGAATTTGGTGAGGTGCGCATAAAAACGGATGATTCGGGATGTTAATAATCATTTTTAATGGAGTATCCATGTATTTCGATAACAGATTATTATGGAGAGTTGTGTGCGCTATTCTCTTACAATACTTTTTTTTTCAGGGCTGCTGGGCCTCTTGTTCTTTCCCTTAGAAAGATACCATGATAAAAAATAATAAGTATCGAGGAGTGTTATTTATGCGGCTTCCTATGCGGACTTTCTTTCCTTTTTTAATGAGTATGTGGAATTACTATTATGAATAGCTGCGAGTGTTTTATTGGAATGGGCGCGTTTTCTCCCTTTGCGTTGGCGCTGTGGATCATACAGACGAAGAGTATCTGCTGCTGCGTCTGTGTCCCTAAGCAATCGTCCTGGTTGGCAATTCCAGAAACGTGTAAGCTCATTTAATTTTATTTATTCATCGTTTATTATATTGCATCTTTTTCTTAATATGCCGGTAGAGACTTTTTTCTTTAATTATTATCTATCAAGTATCTAGATTTTGGGATTCTTTGTTGTTTGGGTACTTTTGGAGACCTTATGTACCCTAGCCAGTACACTTTGCATGCCCTGTGCAGGCCTGGTTGACAATTCGTGATCTAAAAAAAGAAAAGAAAAGAAAACTGAAGATGAGGATTAGGATTTAGATTTCTGGGCTTTCGGCATCTATGGCCATTTAGCCCGTTACGTTTGAGGGATGATGTGCCTCGGCGATCATACTATCCATGGTAAGGAAAGGAAGACAGAAAGGATTGGAGAAGGAAGGAAGCGGTCTGGGACCCATGTCAGGTACCGTCCCGGCATTTACCTGGTGAACGAGGAAAACCCAGGGAAATCTCAGACGGGATGGCTAGCCTGAAACAGCTTTTGCACTATTGCGACCCAATCTCCTCACCGGGAATCGAACCCGGAACCGCTCGCACCAAAGGCGAGAGCGTTAGCGATTACATTACGCGGGACCACAAGAAAACTAAAGGATACTTGGTTGATTTGGAATTTAGTGCCCCGTTCAGCATCGAGGCTATATGAGACCTCGTGAATCTAAAACTTAACGTATGAATCGAAGCATATGAGCTCCCATCTGGAATTAAACACGAGTCTCGCTCCGAAGACGTGTTTCCTAATCATTGTTGTCTTGACGTAATTTAAAGTTAATGTTACCAATTTTCCAAACTGGGATACTTTAGTGGTAATTAGAGGCCTAATTTTCCAAACCGAGACACTTTGGTGGAATGTTTTTATTGTTACACCTTCTGTCGTTAGAAAGTATCTAACCAGGAAAAGATCAATTTTTATTTCATACGTGTTGAACTATCAGTTATGATAGTAAGGGAAGTAGCACACACCTCTTAGATCCAAAGGTTATAAATTAACTGTTTGAAATTACGTATCACGCTCTATCACTAATCAAGCATACTATGAAATGAAATTTTTCAGTGTTATGTACCACGGTTATGCCGGCTAGGCTAAAGGAGACTATGATGGTGAGAAATGAAAGAAATGATGGAATGAAACAAGTGTGAGGATACGGAAGAACCCCGAGGAAACCCACGCACACAATGTTTGTCCACCACTTGGCGCGAGTTGGGATCAAACCAATTACCCCATGCACCAGAAGTGGACGCTCTACCACTGAGTCACCGCGGCCCGTACTATAAATTAAGATTATATTTGTAGCTCTTCGTGTAAAAGTATATAACAACAGAAAATACTGTTTCAGAATACTTAATGAGAATAGGATACACAAAAGGGTATGGAAATATCACGACTGAAAACCAGGACAATATGTAAACTGGCGGGCCGCCGCACAGTGGTCGGAAACAGAAAAAGCGGTCAAAAATCGATTTTTTCAACTTCGCCTCCTATGAAATCGGTATTGATATTTGATTATAAGAATATCTTCTGCTTCCAAATCCGGAGATATTCTTATAATCTCATAGGTGTGCTTTCGCTGTCTATAAAATGCATGTAAACATGAACAAATGAAAGTGCTGAAAAATCAGTAAAATATTAGCCAAACAATATGATATGTTTTAATCATTTATATCTTTTCTGACGTCGATGAAAGCGGTTGAACATTACATTGGACTCAAATACTTGTGTTTAGTGAAGAGTTCTATTTTTTATCTATTGTCATATCATTAATATGATAGATTTGTTAATGTTACCTACAAGTTACATATACGCTGATGTTACTAGCTCTGCAGTGTAAGCTTATCCTTGCTTATCTGTAAAATAGGGTTTATTGAGTTGTCCATGAGTAGTACAAAGGTTGAACATTGCAAATAGCTGCACCCAAGTGCACCTGGAGGACTCAGCCCTATCTAACTGCAAATGCATGATGAGTAATGATGTGGTCACAATCGAGATCCGCTATCTGAGCCTTACAAAGGGAAAGGGCATATTGTCTTGTACGTAATTTTGAATTCCCTTCGTCCCTGAATCAAAATTGTAGTGAAAGCCTCACATATTGCATTGATAAACTATCAGTCATGTGGAGCAGCTGTACATTAGACGTCAGCGCAGTAGTATATACGAAGGTCCTACATTGAATCTTTTAATCTTACCAAAACAATGTAATCCTGAACTAAATTACATTCCAGTAAGTATAAATGTTTCTTCGAAGAAGTACGAGTGCAAAACCGCGAACTTTAATTTTGTATCTTAAGGCCAAACACACATTTGTTTTACACCGTATTTTTATTAGCTACACATACAATTAAAGGGAGAGTACATTGAAAATGAAATGAAATGAAATCTTTGAGTTTTACGTCCCACGCTTATGCCGGTTAGGCTAAAGGAGACGGTGATGATGAGTAATGAATGAAATTGTGGAATGAATAAAGTGGGAGAACCCCGAGAAAACCCATGCACACGGTGTTTGTCCACCAGAAAGTTCACTTGGCGGGGCCTGGGATCGAACCCGAGACCCCCAGCACCAGAAGTGAACGCTCTACCACTGAGCCACCGCGGCCCCCGGAGAGTACATTGAACCTGTAACCGCTTCTTGGGTGCATATTAACACCTGTCATAACTTTGTACTGACTAGCGATGTCCAGTTCACAAGGCGTGAACATGTTATGTTTTCAATTTATAAACTGCATGTATGATTCAGGATGGTGGATTTCAAGATGGCAGCTTTTATTGTTTTGTGTCCTCAACAATTTCTCCTGACCTTTATTAATCCCCTACATTGTTCCTTTGCTTTTATTTTGCAGTTTTAACATTTATGCGATGGATTTCCACACTTTTGGACCACCCTGTATATATAACTGCACGTATTGCACCAGGGGTTCTTGGAATCACTTTCGAAGTAGTTGCAATTGATTTAAAAAGGACAATTACGTATAGAACGATAGAGAGACGTCCGTCAAGTTCCTTTGTTTCGTAATAAACTATTTTTGTCCGCTTTTTCCAAGTTTCCGACCACTGTGGCCGGAACTGTCCCGGTCCAAACGGGACATATGGTAACGTTAATTAAAGTGTGTGTCGACTAATCAACAATTTGTCTTCATTTGACGCGTTCAATGCACAAGTGAATCAAGTCTCCTTTTGGGTCATTTTGAATGTATTTCATCTTTAAGATCTCTATTTATAGCTCCTTTTAGAGCTTAAAAGATTCATGTCCAGGTATTGTGAATAACGCTTATAATTTAAAGAGAGAGAGAGAGAGAGAGAGAGAGAGAGAGACAAATAAAGAACAGAAAAGAAAGGAAATATAAGAAAAAGAAAAGAGAAAGGTAAGAAAAAAGAAAAAGAAAAGAAACAGATTAACTTTTCCATGTGTTTACGCATAATAAAGTTTATACGGTACGCTTAAATACATGGAAAAGTTAAGGTTGTTTCTTTTTCCTTTTCTTTCTTTCTTTGTTCTTTTCTTTCTTTCTTTGTTATTTTCTTTCTTTCTTTGTTCTTTTCTTTCTTTTCCCTGTTCTTTTTTTCTATTTTCCTACAACCCTTGATTCCCTTGTGCTCTGATTTATCCAACAGTTTCAACATCTCAGGTTGCTTCTTTGGTATATAGGCCACATTGGCAATTGAGTTGATTGGAAAATACTGGGCAAAATTGCCAAATTACAACGTAGGACATTGGTAGTTGGCCAACCTACTGTTTCCCACTGTTGAGTCTACTGTTTGAACTGATATGACATTTAGCGTAACGAAGATATTTTGCTGGGGAATGCATGATCCTTTATTTGTGAAAATTTCCAAACTCATCACATACACCGTATATTCCATTAAATAGAAATCAATGATAGGAGGACCGGTCTGAGGTCTGAGGGTGCAGTGTTATCGGGTTGTCGTCGCTATTTTATATTTTTGTTATTAATATTGTTACGTTTTATTAGAATAATTGTTAGTGCACGTATTATAATTCTTTAAATGCTTTTTTTTTTCGCTCGTTCGCCTTTTCGCTAAGTTTGGCAACGTTGTTGGTGCACTTCTGCTGTTACACTTTTTCTCAAGTATGCGTTCGGAAGGTAGCTTCTCGAATCGTGCCGAATTCTTCCGATGCATCAGGCTTGAAGGAAAACAATTCTATGATTTTTGTAGCGCCCAGGCTTCATGAGTCGTCGCAATCACTTTAGGAATACTTTCCTTATAGCTTCCATTAGTTACGCCTATGCGTTTATAGTTACTACTGAAAATAAATAATATCCTGTGCAATTTCGTTTCTCTTTTTTCTTCTCAAGAACTTCTAAATGAATGAACTGAACTGAGTACGCTTTGTGTGTGAATTAGAGTAAATATTGTTTTCTGTATGTTGCATCAAGCTGTACTCAAATGTCAATATGCATTCCCAAGTTTTCGATGGAAAATGAACTCAAAATCTCCATTATACACGTAACGAAAGTTCTGTAGATGGAAACTCTGCTAGTACTACATAGACAAAGTTGAAGAAATTGGAACGGATGTTTCTTAGCTATTGAAGCTCAGTTCAGAACGGATGGACGTATTTTGTACCTACTTTTGCCTGCGATTATACTATAAACGAATATAATTTCAATTTTGTCACCATATTGGTTTCAGTGGAAGCAACTCTCCTAAGGAACCGTACAATCTTGCTTTCGCCGAAGTATGTTTGAGATTTAACACACTGTAAGGACTATCAAATACAAAACTACCTCCGTCCGTTCTTAACTTAGCCTCAACAGCTGAGAAACATCCCTTCCAATCTCTTTCTTCAACTTTGCGTATGTAATATGAGCATAATTGGCATCTGCAAAACTTTTGCTACGTATATAATAGAGGTTTTTAAGTTCATTTGGACAAAACTTGTTTGTGTTTATGTTGAAATTTCTTAAATACTGTAAATATACTGAATGAGTTTCAAAAATAAAATAGCTCTATAGATAACGGTTCTTGTTCTGTAACAGATTTTGCCAACAAGGAAATTGTATTGGACGACAAATGTTTTGCCTATTAGATATATATATACATATATACAAGGTATAATGGAAAAGTATGATGATTGTAGTTGCACGGCACCCCCTGTCGATGTTTTACCCATTTCAATTAGTAATAGCCTGAACCTTTGGGACAGTCAGTGTCGAGTTTGAAGTAGTTTTGACATGTCAGTTGGCTTCTAGAGGTAGAACAGTGATCACATGTTAAGAGTGTCTGTCGCGTGTCATGGATCACGACACCATTAAGTAGAAAAAGTGTCAGAGAAGCTCACGAAATGTTAAAATCAGTGTACAGCGATGAAGCAGTGACATTGAAGACTATTTACAACTGGTATGAGCGAAGCAAAAGAGGTGATGAGTCTGTTGAAGAGCAGCAACGATCAGGACGTCCTTCGACATCAAAAACAGATGTAAACGTGCAAAAAATGGCACAAATGATTCTTTCAAACAGGTGAATGACCATTAGAGAGCTTTCCAAAGAACTTAACATCTCGTATGAGTCCGTGTAAAGCATTTTAATCGCCAAATGGGAAATGAGAACAGTGAGTGCGAAATTCATTCCCCAATTTTTGACTGACGAAAACGATTTTTTGGACGAAAGAATTTCCCTGTCCGTTCTTATCCGGCGTACTCTCAGGATTTAGAAACCATGCGACTCTGGCTGTTTCCAAACATCATAACTGTGTTAAATCGGAAGACGTTTTAACACCATTCGCGACATTGGGAGGGTGACGACGACATAGTTGAAATCCTGAAGAAAGACGACATCCAGAAGTGTTTCCAATCGTGGAATCAACCTCGGAACTTATTACTTTGTCCGTAATAAAATTAGTCACCGTACTTTCTGATCATGCCTCGTACATATATAACATATGCAATATGAAGAAAGATCTGAAATTTTGCTTTAAAAGAAACTAAAAGTCACTACTTATCATGGATCTCAAGTTATAAGGAGACTCTTGATTATTATGCTGTGTAAACGCTCAGGTTTCGTGATTTCGAGTGGTCGGCGCGCTCAGAATAATTTGAACTGCAAATGCAGTAACAAAATTATAATGTCAATGGACTTTGTACCTTTAATTAGTCTTAGGAGTTACCATAATCAATCAGAGTGAATGGATAATTAACGTAGTGTAATGTAGATAAATTCAAAATGTTAATAAACTAAACTATTATCTCTATTACTATGAGTTGTAAAAGGAATATTTTGTATAAAGACATGTGTATATTCTAATAGTGTATATTTTTATGAGCTGCAACCAAAAGTAAGTTCTGAAAGTGTCCTAAGATGCATGAAAGGTCAGAGCGGAACACGCTTGCGCAGTAATGGAGGAGAAACAAGCAGCCATAATCTAGCGTAAGGTGTTGATATAGCAGTGGTACGGTAAGCATGGCTGCATACATACAGTCAGCTGTCCTGTGCGAGGTAGGCGCGGTAATCACGTTTCTCTATGCTAAGAAGCTACCGCCTTTAGAGATCCACCGGCAGTTGTGTGAAATGTATGGACTGGATGTTATGAATGAAGATATAGTCAGAAGTTACGCACATAATTCACAGGAGGCCGCACCAGTGTGCACGACGAACACCATAGTGGCTGACTGTCTATGATTACGATTAAATTTGTGGAATGTGTGCACCAAGCAATTCTACAGAACCGGCAATTCACAATGTCCGAACTGGCATGCCAGTTTCCGCAGATCTTCCGTTCCCTGCTGCATCAGATCGTCACTCAGCGACTGCTGTTTTATAAGTTGTGTGCATTATGGATTCCAAAACAACCGACAGCAAAGTACAAGAAGAAGTGTGTAGCGTCCACTTTGGCTCTCCTGCTGACCATTGGAAAGATAACCAATTCCTTGATTGCATCGTCACCGGGGACAAAACATGTGTGTTTTACGTGATTTTTTCTACAACCTCGACCTCTTGCCCAGCTACTTCCACCTGTGTGATTTCTGACTGGACAACGTTTAGAGCTGCAAACGATTGTGACATGCTGATTTTAGTCCTTGTCGGCTGAATTATTTAGCATAGGGATGCAAAAGCTAGTGTCACGTTATGACAAATGCAACAAGGATGGCTTGTATGTTGAAAAGCAGCTTATGTATCGCTAACCTCGTAGTAATACATTTTCTTCTGATACTCGTCTTCCATCAAAACTTACTTTCTGCATTCGCGTGGAATATATATCGACGATATGACTTTTCAACATCGATAATGAACATTAAATAACAGTTTCCTTTATAAGGTGGTTTATTCTTGAACCTGTTGTCTTCTGATCTCACGAAATTATGTATTTTCCTACTCTAATTTTAAATTTGTTGTTCATTCTCACCATAATTACCTGCATTGTTAAATTTAACTGCGTGTAGTTATGATATGTTAATATGATAAAGAAAGATTAAGTTTGTTGCAAAAATTCTACAAATTTTTCCAGTGTATACTGCGTCATAATCAGGCTTATGTAGTTCGCAGTTTTTAATTAGCTTACTTACAAATTTGATAGCATAATAACTATAACTAGCAGCAGGCTTCTGCTTTTGCAGGTTCGGGACTTATATGTGATTTTGTAGTGAATAAGATTATATCTGTGAGCTTTTTTTTTTCGGGGCTTTCCCTTTCCTCGCCTTGGACTTCTTTTTCAATTCATCAGTTGTTTCTTTATCATCCCATTTCATTGTCATTGCCTTCTAGGACCGAAAGAAGATAATCGTGAGACGTTAAAACTACATTTTTCTATATTGAGTAGACTAGTAATAATTTCCTTTCCCAATTGGCAACACTGTAGCAACATCACCTGCTTCTTAGTTCTGTCAACACGCTAACAGAATAAAAGGCTTTCCCTCAACATGTCACACAAGTTATCTTCTCGTGATACCCGAACACCAAACTAAGAAGTTTTAAAGTAAAAAACTTTTTTTTTTGTAAAGTACCTCCTTCATGCCTACATATCCTAGTTTTATTGAACTATCAAATACTAATTTCTCTACTGCCATAATTGAAAGCATAAATCTATACTTCTGTAAATCTATTTTAGGGAAACTTGGTTTCAGTGAGCATTCTGTCTCGTTGCTTACTCACTAAACACGATATGGGTGATTCCTATAAGAAAACACACAAAAGCGCAGAAACAAAAACGCACACTATCTCAAGTTTCTTATAAAATAGATGATCTGCCCTTAGAACAAACTTTTGAAACAATACGTCACAGTTTCGCCACCCCTACTTTGCCCACTCCGCCCAATAGGATCGCAATGTTTTGAGCCAACAAACATGGCGGAAACGAAAGTAACCAATCAGACGATGGCAGATATGAGAGTAGCCAATCAGACGTGCCGATGCTCGGTTGTTTTTTGGCTTCATCGATTTAATAGGGCAGATCCTCTATTTATAACATCCTTGCACTATCTCCTCAATTTAGTGCAGCATTCATTTACCTGTTTATTTTGTTTATACAATGTCTCTTCCCAGTATCAAGGCTATATGGATTAGATCTAAAATTTAATGTGGGATCCAATCTGAATGGGTCCACTGGGAATCAAACCGAGATCTTCCGCATCAAAGAAGAAACTCTAACTCTAGCCTGTGTCACATTAGCTCAGTGGTAAAGCATTCAGCAATGGAGCGCGAGGTCCCTGGTTCGATCCAAGCTCATGCTATATGAACTTCGTGGTACACAAACACTGTATGCGTGTGTTTTCTTGGGATTCTCTTGTTTCCTCTCACTTTCTGCATTCCAACATTTCATTCATTATGATCATCACCGTCTCTTTCAGCCTCAGTGCATAACATGGGACGTTAAACTACATATTTAATTTAATTTCTGACCCTAGAAACGGGAGAACTCAGATGTGTCTACTGCAGAATTTTCAAAATGTAATTATAAATTAGATTCATGAAAAATCCAATTGGTCATAATTTTCTATTTGAATCACCGTATACAAAAAACAAAAAAATAAATAAATAAAAAGTCTATTTCTGATGCTGAACTATAATAATTTGAGTTCAATCTTAACGACTATGTTAAGCCACTGTAATGATAAAGCCAATCAATCTGGCATTTACATGCTTTCCTTGCACGAGGAACATCATTCTAAAAGTTCTCACGTCTGTTGTCTTGAGGAAAATAAACGCATCACTTTCCGAATGCGAATAACGAATTCTGTTCTACGAAGCACATCATTTGCATATCTTTCTTTCTTTCTTTTAGTTAACATTCTAAGGAAAGCGTTCTGACGTTAAATTTGATAATCCTAGATTGCAATTTTTAAGATCTTCCGATTTTATCAGCGGCTCACTCCAAAAATTTCTTTCACCTTCAAGCGTTTCTTTGTTTCGAAAATAAAACAAAACTCCAATTCTCTCTTTCATTATAATATTTACAAGTAAGGCATAACCATTTTAAGTTGAGTGTGTTAGGAAAACACATCCTGGGCAATAACACTCTTAGGGATGAATCCTGTGCAATAACATTCTGACCTTTAGAGCGGTCCTCAAGTGAGGAGTTCAGTCAACAGGAAAAGTCTAGGCGTACCTAAGGTAGCAATACACAGCGGCAAAAGCCAGTAGAGTATCGGCTAAAACAATAAGAAAAATGCATTCCTTCATGAGAAACTAAGAAAGTATCTCCTCCAAGAATACTCAGCATAGTCTGGAGGTGACCCATGTAAAAATATTCGACAGCGTAACATTTAGTATAAAGTTTTTTCTTTGCATTTTATGATAGGTACTTCAACCTTCATATTATGACGCGTCCCATTCTGGCATTCGTGGCCAATTCTCGTAACCCTTTCAGATTTGCAGGATTTCATCCGGAATCTAAATGTTCGATTTTAAAATAACAACTTAAACGTGTAAATGTCACAGTGATACTAATTATATATCAGTTGAATTGCAATAGAAAACACTTTCAAATTATGTAACGCAAATGAGATCAATAGGTATAAGAGGGAAATAATAAGAGGGAATTTTAGTGGGAAAATTTCCCAAAATTACCTTTTCGCGATTTTTCATTTGTTATGTGGCAGCACCTTCAAGGTATTAGCAGAAACAAAGAAGAGAGTTAGGGGAGAGGTCGGGAGAAGTGAGCATTGACAATCATTTATTCACATATGTGAGGATATGCAGCTGTATAAACTAACAATGATTAATGAATATTAAATGATCAGATCCCAGCCGTTGGAAACATCTAATAACAAGACCCGGCATGATGCATACTCTGATGTCTTCCATTAGTTGCATTGGTCATCTTATGCAAGGAACTGGCTTGGAAGAGCAGCGTACGATGGAGTTGCCAATATGATGTCTGGAAAGACATGTTCAAAACAATCATAGGCCTGCGTATGGTAGTGACGGTACTTCTTGAGGACTTAAAAGTGAAATTGCGGACGTAAATTCTCTTTAGATGGAACTTAAGAAAATCCAACAGAACCCCAATGGTAGATTGTATGTAGACATGCTCATTATACCCGTCATGATAAAACACTTATTCTTACAATCCCAGAGAGAAGGAGATTGGTTGCTTGGAATGTACTGTCTGAAGCGCATGATACTGTATTTCTTTGGCAGCAGAACACTGAAACTATGCAAGATAAATCCCTTGCCACGTACTAGAAATGGAAAATGCCTTACCTAGTAACGTAAGAACTCTTCCTTAGAAAGGAGTGCATATCTGTAGACACAGACTAGATTCCTGGAATGCTGTGCCGCTTGACCAGTTTGGAGAGCGAACTTACATCCGGTATGGCAAAGCAAAAGGTAGCCTTGTTGAGATGAGCCTGTCTGTTGGTCAAGTATGAGGATGGATCCATTTCAATCCTATCTGCAACACATTGTCTATGTTAATGGATACGATGTTCGAAACTTCATCGCATGATGTGGAGTGTGGTACACATAAAGAAGTCAGACAACACAGACAAAACTTAGATGCTAAGACCGAAAGAAAATAAAGTTAGGTCTTTTTCAGCACATACACCAGCAGTTGGTTCAAGAAGAAACTGTAATAAATATCATCAGTGAGAAGACAGCTGATGAAAAAGTCGGTGTGCATGATGCATTAGTAATTGGCGACAAAATGGCCACTACTTTTAAAAACAAACTCCCAGATGGATTCTATGATAGCATCCGCAAAGAAATAATCATCACGGCATCAATAAAAGAAACCTCTCAGGGTCGAAAAAAAGAATTATATAACGTAGAAAAACTGTATGCTCGACTATTGGTTATCTTTCAACATAGGAATTTAGATCTTAATACTCTTCTTCAATATGAACTTTCTCTCATGCAGTTCTCCCTGTTTGATGAGTATGGCAACATGCGAAAGGGTAACAACGCAATACCGACCAACAAGCTTGCTGTCATGGTTTCAACAGACCCAAGACCAGATGTGCTCCTAGCGGATGGGAATGCTTTATTGTATCATGCGCAGTGGCCAGTTAGGGGTAGTGTTAGGTCTTTAGTCAACATGTTAAAGGCAGTCTCCCATGACTATGATACCTACGTAATCAACGACAATTATAAGACTCCATTTATAAAGTCTCATTAATGAGACAGACGTTCAACTGGTAGTGCAGTGCAACTTGTTTTGACTCTCTAGACACCACTGCTCGCGCGAAGTGCTGTTCGTAGTAATGTGCATACTAAGGCACAACTCATTCATCTTGTGTGCTCTATTAAACATTCTAGCTTTCATGTAAAGTTTATAAATAGTGATAGTGATAGTGATAGTGCCATATTTACGCATGAGGAAGCAGAGTCAGACTTATCAGTTACGCTCTGCAGATGTTTTTCCAAAATGGAAAGAGAAGTGTGCAGCTTCTCAGTGTTCATAAGGATTGTTCGAGCCAGATGTCCTTTTCTCTATGAAAAAGCTCAATGGCAAGATAATTCACACCAATGCGAGTGTCATTCATTTGGGTGAAAATTCAAGGAAATGCTAGCTTTATACACTCTTACAGGGTGTGATTCAGTCCCTTATCAATATCGTAAAGATAAAGCTGCTGTATGCAAACTCTTACTGAAACACGAAAGCCTTGGGTTAGTTATTTGGAGAGATCCATGTATACACATCACAACGAGATTTTTAAAGCTGGTAATAAATTCTTTACGGCGGCGTTTTGTACGGGGGAAGAACTTGAGAATCTATGAGTCAACTGCCACATCATATTGTAATATCCTATGTGATGTTGTAAATAAACAATTCCACGCATCAGGGGCCGCGGTGGCTCAGTGGTAGGGCGTTCACCTCTGGTGCTAGGGGTCTCGGGTTCAAACCCTGCTCCCGCCAAGTGAACTTTGTGGTGGACAAACACCGTGTGCGTGGGTTTTCTCGGGGTTCTCCCGTTTCCTCCCACTTTCTTCATTCCAGCATTTCATTCATTACTCATTATTACCGTCTCCTTTAGCCTAACCGGCATAATCGTGGGACGTAAAACTCAAAACTTCATTTCATTTCATTTCAATTCCACGCATCAGTGTTTACAAACACCACCACGTGGTTGGGCAAGAGGATCTCACACCAAATGGACCTATAATCACATGCAGACGATGGCTTCTGGCCCCTCCCACGAAGCAGAAGACAACATTGGAGCAGCAGCGCCACCTCCACTCAAAGGATCATATAAATTGGATGGATGAAGACAGCTCGACACCAATTTTCTGGTGACCCTCCTCTAGTCTGCTACGGGACCCTTGGAGTAACCTAACCCCAGGCCTCTAGAGTGCTACGGGACTACGCCTATCCTATCTCCTGGCTTAACCTGCTACGGGGCTCTGTTGGCCACTTAACCCGCCTCTGCTTGCTACGGAGCATTGGTTCCTTAATTCCACTCCTCTTAACCTGCTACGGGCCTCTGTTGGAGATCCTGTCTACGACCTTACAGTCAAAGACCACCTATAATTAACCTTTGATTCTAGAGAGATTAATTTGTATAGTATTTTGTGAAAATACTTTTATAGTGGAAACTTTTTATAATAAAAACTGGTAGTGGGAGTCGATTTCGGACGCTCTTTTTATTAAATGCTCTACCCAAAAAATCCTATATGAGACAAAGTTTTACAAAGTTTTCACCACTAAAAAGCATGTTTCAACCAACCTGAAGGCACTGCCACTAATAAATGAGGCCATGCAACAACACGTGAAGCGTGCCCACTTACAGGTGATATACTGGAAACCGGCAGACAAACTCTCTTCTTCCGAGGTATGCCTACATGACTATGGATGGGAAGGGAAGATATTTGTCTTCCACGAACTGGAGTAACAACTGTTGGAGCCCCAGATGTGATGGAGCTGATGTCCTGTGGATGTGGATGTTGTAAGCAACGTAATTGCAGTTGTAAATCGTGTAAATTATCGTGTACAACGTATTGGAAGTGTGGAGCCACTGATATGTGCATGGATATGTACACCAAAGCGATTTCTGATTATTACGACCCGACAAGTGATATTGCAAAATGGACAAGAAAGTTTTTTTTTTCGTTTTATTGTTCATATTTACGGCTCTTTTGACATGAAATTTGCCACATACATGTCTTTGCCGATTATACACATACTAACATTATAAGAAATACCAGACGAATTAGTTATCAAATAATATTCCTACAACAACATATTTATAGTCACTCGACAATAATTTTGGACATGAGTGTACATATGGTAACGACAGTTCACAATGATGAAGAAATGAAGCAAGTGTATGAAGCGATTGAAATCGTCATTAAAGCGTAAAAGGAGTAGAAAATCTAATTTTTGTAGATCAGAATGAGAACGTAAAAGAAGGAGTATTAGGAGAAAAGAATAGGAAAAAATGGCTAGGAAAGCGCATGAAGAAAGAAAAAAGGCTAAATTTTGCTCGAAGAATAAACTAGTATAGTCCGCGACACTCGAATTGGCGTATGGCGTCAACCAATAAGCTTGCAGAGCGTTTTCACCAAACCTTCAGTAAGGTATATAGTCATTCGTAAATAGTCATAAATATGAACAAAATCAATTACGAAAGATTAAATTCCTCACTGAAGGTTTGGAAACAGCGCACTGCGAGCTTATTTTCTGACACCATACGCCAATTCAGGTGACGCAGGCTAGCGATCACAAGACACAATGGAGGTAGTGTGTTTGCTGAACAAAGTCGTATGAAAGTGCGCGATGGAAATTACACAATTATGAGTGATTTAAGCCGCAGAAGAACATTAACAGTGCATTTGGGCCACGAATGGTGAATGAACGCACCATTCACCGTTACTTTACCAAATTGCGTTCCGGTGACATAACATTGCACAATGTGATACCGACCAACATCATGTTTCGACGGCTTTCCCAGGAACATCCAGGAAGAAGACCCTCGGTAAAATATTCGTGCCATTGTAAACGAGTTAGGGATACACAATACCACTGTCGTCCGTCGGCTTCGGGCAATCAATAAAGTGAAAAACTTTGGACTCATGGGTGCCACATAAGATGTCACCGGCCAATATGAATCACCGATGGGATCATTTATGCCACATAAGATGTCACCGGCCAACATGAATCACCAATTGGAGTTATGAATACCACATGAGTTGTCACCGGCCAACATGAATCACCGACTGAAGGTGTGAGCAGTTCAGTGAGCATACGTGAGAAAGTTTCCTGTATCGGATTGTCACTTCAGATGTAAATCTGTTACAACAATCGTAAACGGTCAGAACAATGATTGGATCGTGATCAACTTTCAGGATGGTTTCGTAAGCCACCTTTTCTCACATAGAAGATGTTGTTGCCGGTATGGTGATCCTACGGTGGGGTTGGTACGTTATGACTTTCTCCGTCGAAGCGATACGATTGCTACTGATTACAGTGCTGTACTCCATGAAATGCACCACAATTTTGCCCGTAAATATTCAGAAATGTAACAAAAAGATATAGTGTCCTTACGTAGCACGACAATGCATGCGTAGAGCACCCTCGTGATTGTATGGTTGAAGTATGCGCCTTTTCCGAAGGAGACTTGTTCAGTTCCTAGTGGGAGCTTATGTTCGGATTACACATTAAGCAGTAGGCCCATTTCTCACATGGCCTCTTTGCTAACAGAGACGTTAAATTGAAAAAGGAATCAACAAAACACGTGTAAATGTTGCTCAACAGATGTTGCATACACCCCATGAGTTGCAGTATGAAACTCTTCCTCATCCACAGTATTCTCCTGACGTCTCTCCCTTCGGCTACCAACTTTTTCTACATCTCTATCACTACTTGGAAGGGAAGTCTTCCCCTGATGATCAGAAGGTGCAATGTGTAGTTTGGCATCACAGACGCCAGACTTCTTTAGCCATCCCTCAACCAAATATTATATTCCGTGGATGGCGACTATTTTCATTAGCCAGGTATTATAGTTTTCATTCTTTTAACTTCTGGAAACGACGCACCTGAGATAGACATTTCATTCGCACCAAGTTAATATTACCTTTAGCAAATAAGAAAAGATAGAAAGAACGCGAAAGGAAAAGTCTTTAAAAGGTAAGATGGAAATAAAAAGGGTAATAACGTATGAAAAGCAAAGGTTTTATGATTTATTGTATCAAACTGTGTATGGGAAGATCTTCATCGTTTTGCAATTGTTGTCATTCTGTTAGGCTATTATTATCATTGTACATTTGTTGTTGTTTATAGTGTTCCACTTCGGTCACCGGGTTTGACAACATTGTCTTTAAATTTCAATCTGCTTCATCTATTTTTCAGCATAAGTTCCGTAACGATTCACTACTTCTGATAAAATCATCCGACGCGAATAACGTTAAGTCATTGTTCTTTGCGATTGGCGTAGACCCCAAACTTTAATTCGTCCGCGGCACCATAATTTTCTCAATATGCACTTTTTTTTTTATCGTTTCTTACTTATGAATGTGATCGGCATTAATGTTTTTCTGTGTAGGTTTGATACTAATTTTTTTGATAGATTCCATTCTATTAGATTTTCTGAAGAACGTTTACATTAACTCAATTTAAAATTATCCTTCAAATCGCTTTCTAGAACATTCAGTTTTAGTTATAGGATAATCATCAAATCAAGTACCTGTATTACAAAATCACTCATCAATCACATCCTAGTAGGAATAATTGTAAAAATTGAGTCTTAAATTATCGTATCGTCATTTTGATGATAAATGTTTCATTGTGATCTAAGGAGACATCCATAAAATCCAAATTAAGTCATTGGTGAAATGATATTCAAGTGGGAGAAAATTGTACTTGCCGACTAGGACAAAGACTCATCTAAGCGGAGGTTGAACTTGCGATTCTGTGCACCAGAGTCATCTATTAATTCTTTTCAGTGCAACTTGGCAAATGTATAACCTGGACATGCAGGTACTGATATTGGAGCATGAAAAAGGGCGTCCAAATTAAAATATACTTTTTATTTTGACATCATTCCGTGATTTTGTGTGGCATGTGGCATAGTCATCTTTGGGAGTATATTTCAGATACTGGAAAATAGCACTTTCCAAAGATGATCTACCGGCAAAATGGCGTCCACGAAGAGAATTCTTGAGGTTTGGAAACAACCAGAAGTTACTCGGGGATAAATATAGTGAGTAGGGTGGGTGTGGCAGAAATTCAACAACGTAATAGCCAAGAATGAAGTCACAACATTAGCACAATGTGGTGGTACTTTGTGCATATGGAGGATAAAATTGCTATTTGCCAATTTTTGGTCGTTTTCAGGTTTGGCAAACATTAGTATCCAAAAGTGTAAAAAGAATACTCGCCCATAATAGTATGACCTTTCGGAATGGGATGAGATAATATTACTCCCTGGGAATCCCAGAAAATAGCGTACAGCAACTTCTCATTGGATGTCATTATAAAATTTTAGGGGTGGTGGTAAATCTATGTATTTCCATTGTATGGACTGCCTTTTTGTTTCTGGCTTGAATAATTAAATCTGTGGTCTATCCATTGCAACAACGAAAAGAAATGCGTCCTTCTCTTCTAAAGTGTTGTATCTTTTTGATAGTCATTAAGCATTCTTGGTACCCAGCGAAAACAAACTTTCCTTGGGCCCAATTAGTTTGCAGTTATTCGTTCTTCTGTCCCTATTGTTAGACCAAGTGTATAACAATTCTCCTGTATGATGACACGCCTACCCAGTGGCGTATTTAGGGGGGGGCTTCCGGGCTTAAGCCCCCCCCGAAATCTTACTTACTATAGTAAAGTATATGAAATATCTTGCAGAATTTTCATATTTTCAGGCAAAGCCCTCCCCGAAAGTTAGCAAAGCCCCCCCCGAAAGAAAATCGTAAATACGCCACTGCGCCTACCTTTCTTAATAAAATTTTCAACACGCTATTGTTAGCGTCAGTTGATGCTGTTTTTGGACCTCTGCTGTCCAGACCTCTGCTCATCTTTAACACTCGTATGTCCTGCTTTGAACTCGCGCATCTACTTCCTAATAATGTTTTTTGCAAGAGCAATATCACCACAAATACACACCTTCCAATTGGCGATGAATATCAGCTGCACAATGTCCAGTGATAAAGAATTTTACAATTACCCGTTCAAACCGAAAAATTCCATGTTCTCTGTCAATATCAGAATCACGTCTTAGCCTATGGTCACAGTGGACATGGTCACAGATTTTTTAGTCTGACATACTGTACTCTGGCGACATCGGTGACAGAAACAAATGCATTTAGAGAAGTGTACGTGGTCAGACTAGTTCCGACATGGTCTGGCGACTACGGCCGACTTCTACCGACCACCGATTGGAAACAAATTATTTTGTTTTTGTCGTCAGACTACGCCAGACTATCGGGTGGTTTACAACTCATCGCAAGTATTGAGACTCCCATTTACATGTTACAGCAAGCCGTTCTTCTGGTGATTTAAATTTTTGAAAATTACTTTGGTTCTCTATGCGTCCTCGGATCTTCTGTAAGATGTGCCAAAATGTATCCTGTTCCATTCTGAAGAACTGAAAAACTTCTGTGGCTGCTCCACCAACTTTGGAAATGCGTGTGAACTCGCCATATTTCTCTCTTTCTTAAAAATAGTTTACATATTCGCTCCTATCTTCCTCTAAAAGTAATAGTTTTAACACAGGATTTTCTAATAGCAGCAATTCCTCGTCCATACTGTATCCCAGAAGAAAACAGACGACGGATCGGTTGCAGTGTGACCAAGCAGTCGGCAGATGCGGTCGGCCGACCAGTCGGCCGTAATCGCCAGAGTGAAAAATCGGATGCACTGTGACCGTAGGCTTACTCATTTAGACACTGTAAGTCAACTGCTGCCATCTAGTAAACTAAATCTGTCCTGCTTAGAGACGAAGGATAGAGGTCTCTGACGACGCAGTTGCTTTGCTGAAATGACAAAAAATTGAACTTTTGTAGAATAAAATGGTACGTACTTTTAGTGTGCATCTCGTATAGTGAAGGTCTTAGCGAGATCCTTTAATGTAGTTCTCTTGGATACGGGATTGAATGTTGGTTGTTTTTGCACCCGCCAATTGCGCCGAAACCTCCCCAATGGTTCCTTGACGAAACTTCTGTCTTTGGTGCACGGGGTTCGATTCCCGGTTGGATAACCTTAAAATTTAATGCATTACGATTGTTCGGAAATGAAAAATGAAATTTCTAGTTTAACGTCCTACGCTTAGTACTCTTTAGGCTAAAGAAGACGAATGATTAATAAAAATGAGTAATCAGGAAAGAAGTGGGAAAGTGAGAATGTGAGAGGCCCGAGAAAACTCAGAGACACGATTTATCCACCACAAATTTCCTTGGATGGGATAGAACCAGGGACTCGTAGCACCGGAGTTAAGTGTTCTAACACTGAACCACCTAAACTCCCTACGGTGCTTCGGATTCCACCTTAAAGTGTATGTCCATGTCTTATACAATCTCGGTGTTGAGTAGAAACGCTAAAGTCCTATCCAAACAAGTCGACCGTACTGAATTCAAGCCCCGATTGTGGTTCAGAGCTCGCGGTAGTACTAAGTCCCACCCTTCATAACTTTGAAGTTGGATAAGAACCGAAATAGAAAAGCCCAAAGGGCCGTATAGGAAGTTTGGCAGTTAGAAGAATGTTGTAAATTTAAAAACAGATATTCATTTTTGGAGGGTACATGTCTGGATAACCTAGGGAATCTGCATCAAAAACGGTCTTCCTAGATACCTGACAATCATGTGTTCTACTTTTCTTCTCTTTGTGAATGTCTATGTGTGTGTGTGTGAGTGTGTGTGTGTGTGTGTTTGTGTGTGTTTGTGTATGTCCCTATATGTGTTCATGTGTTCGTGCATCCGGATGCTGCACGTGGTATGCGTAGGAGAAGAGGAGGTCCTGCTTCACCTTCCTTTCCACCTTAATTCCGTGTTCCCGATGGTCCTGGAGACACTATTGACGTCACATCCGTTCTAGCACACAAAAAATACTTTTTTTTTTTCTTTCTTTAACTTTCAGTAGTAGTTAGCGCTAAGCTTAAATGTCGACCTCGACGCTGAAGAAATAAAGAAGAAGAAATAGAAGAAGAAGCGGAGCCCTTAACAAGGTAAGAGGCTAAAAGCACTCGTTAATCGACACTCAAAACAAGGACAGAGAAAGAAAAAAGAAACTGTGAAGAAAAGGAAAAGTGGTTCAGGTAGTCTTAACTACGATTCATCCAGAGTGCGAGAGGGAAATTTCGCACACAGACGCGTAAAAGTTTATTTTCGTATTCTATCTGTTTATATTTATAAATATATTTCAAGACTTTTTTCGTTCTAAAATATCTAAAAAAAAAAAAATGATACCTAATAATAAATACAGGAAATGGCATGAGGAAAAGTTAAACCGGAAATTAAAAATTTCCCTACTTTTATAGTTATTATACTATATTCCTTCCTTATAGTTTCAGACTATTATATAAAATTGATTCACTAATAAACAGACACGTGAAATTTGGACCCAATACTCCTTTGGTCACAGAAGCAAGAGGAAAGAAAAATTCTTTCGGAATATGTATCTTGAAATGAAGTATACAGCGTTTTTTTTTTTTTTTTCGCCGTCAATAGGAATACTCACGAATCCCTGAAGTTAGGAAAATGAAATAAACTCTTCATAGAAACTAATAGAAATCGTGTTACAGCGTTTCCAAATATTCCGTTTCTAAACGGGAATGAAATTTTTCAGTTTAACGCCCCACAATTATGTCCGTTAGGCTAAGAGAAACGGATGATTAAGGTAAGTGAATAATATGCAATGGAAGAATTCGTGAAATGAGTATGTAGGAGGAAATGAGTAGCGCGAGAAAACCCACGAATACGATGTTGTCCACCACAAACTTACCTGGCCGGGGATCTAACCAGGGACCCGATGAACCACAGATAAGCGCTCTATCACTGAGCCACTGTACTCCGTAAAGGGAGAAAAAAAAAACGATTTCTACAATAGCCATATTTCCGATTTTATATTAATTAAATCTTATTCTTTCCGTACGAGGAACGGATACATCAACTAGAATTTTATAAAAGTCTAATATTTAATTACCCTACGTCAAAGGAAACAACTATTTTTCTCACTTCCTGTGTGATTGTGCCTAAAGGGTATACATTAAAATGTAATCTCCCATAGTAATTACAGTTCTACAAGATTTTACTTATCTGGGAAAACAAAATACTATGGGTTTCCAGTTCTCGGTTAGACGTAACATTCAGTCCTTACTATCAAATCTTTGTCTATAAGGGCTTAGCGTATTTACCACTAGTGATTAGAGAATTTTAAATCACTAGTAATAAATATGTTGTTTTCCTTTCAATCAAAAATTAAAACAAACAGTTCGTTTCTTAACCTTGCACATTTCTTTACAAAGTTTATTCAGGAATTATAAATTAAAACAAACAGTTTCTTTCGTTTCTTTCTTTACAAAATTAAATCGGGATATCAGAAATCGGAAGAAACTTTCCTTCATCTTTTTGTAATTTTTTTGGAAAATTTATTCAGAAATTACAAGTAAAAGAGGGAATTCCTTTCTTTTTATTGAACATTTCTTTGCAAGTTTATTCAGAAATTAGAAATCAAAATAAACGCTTCCCTTCTTTACTTTGAACATTTCCTGACAAAAAATTTATTCACAAATTGCAAATCAAAACTAACGGTTTCTTTCCTTTTTTTATTTAGAAGTTAGTAGTGAAAACAAACAATTGCTTTGCTCTAAATTAGACATGAAAACAAACAGTTCGCTTCCTCTCTTTGCGCATTTCTTTACAAAGTAGGTTCAGAAATTAATATGCAAACAAACAATTTATTTGCTCTAAATTAGAAATGAAAACAAGCAGTTCGTTTCCTCTTTTTGCGCATTTTTAGAAATTAGATATGCAACAAACAATTGCTTTGCTCTTGTTGTACATTTCTCTACAAAGTTCATTGAGAAATTAGAAACAGATATAAATAGTTCTTGTTTCCTTATTCTACGTTTCTTAACAAAGTTTATTGAGAAATTGAAAATGAAAACTAATATTTGTTTTCCTTTCATTGTGCATTTCTCTAAAACGTTTATTCAGAAATTTGTAATGAAAACAAACAGTATATTTCCTTTCCTTGCATATTTCTTTACGAAGTATATTCAGAAATTAGACCTGAAAATAAAAAAGTTTATTTTCTCTTATTGCGAATTTCCTAGCAAAATTTATTAAGGAATTAGAAAACAACAAAAAAAAGCATTTCCTTTTCTTTTAATGCAAATTACTTTAAAACGTTTATTCAGAAATTAGAAGTGAAAACTAACATTGGCATTCATTTTATAGAGCGTTTCTCTACAAAATTTATTCAAAAACTAAAAGTGAAAACAAGCAGATTCAGTTCTCTTATAGCACATTTGTTTTTAATATGTATTGAGAAATTACAAATCAAAACAAACACTTCTTTACTTGTATATTTCTTTGCAAAATATATTGAGAAAGAAATGGAAATAGAATTTCTTTCCTTCCGTTTCACATTACTTTATAAAGATTATACAGAAATTTAAATTAAAACCAACAGTCCTTTCCTTTCTTTATAAATTTATTTACAAAGTTTACTCAGAAATTAGAAATCGAATCAAACAACTCTTTCCCTTTTATTGTGCATTTTCTTACAAAGTGTATCTATTTTTGTGAAAAAGACAATCCTTTTAATTTTATCGGATAGAAATTTATTCAAAAATTAGAAATGAAAATAAATAGTTACCTTAACCTTACTCCATATTTCTTTGCAAAATTTATTTAGTAATTAGAAATGAAAATGGACAGTTTATTTTCTTTCATTGTCCATTTGTTTGTAAACTTTATTTAGTAATTAGAAATCAAAACAAATAGTTATTTTCCTTTTAGTGCACATTTTTCTTACAAAGCTTATACATAAATTAGAATTGGAAATAATCAGTTCCTTTCGTTTCTTTGCACATTTTTTTTATAGTTTATTCAGAAATTATAAATGAAAAATAATTGTTTTCCTTTTATTGCACATTATTTTACAAACTTTATACAGAAGTTAGAAATGGAGACAATCAGTTTCTTTCCTTTCTTTGCAAGTTGGTGTACAAAGTTCATTCGGAAATTGGAATTGAAAATAGAAAAGTTCTCTTTTTTTACAGTGCATTTCCATGCAATTTATCCAGAAATTAGAAATGAAGCAAACCATTCTTTTCCTTTGGTTGCATATTTCTGTACTAAGTTTGTTCGGAAATTTGAAATGAAAATGAATACTTCCCACTGTATGGAGTTTAAATCAGTTAAGAATAAGGGGTGGATTTTCTATCCTCTCATTTTTTTTTTTAAGTTGCATAGTAACTTGAGAAAAAATCTATTTTCGTGAAGTATGGGATGCATGTTCATAGGATTTCACAATCATCTCCAATGCTTTCCATTAGAATCAGTCAAGAATGGAGGAGTGAAGGTACCCCTGCCTTCTGCGATTAATATATAGAAAAAAAAACTAGTTGAAAATCTACGAGTTTAATGAAACATAGTCATAGTGAAAGAGGTTTAAGCGATGAAAAATTTCAATTGAAAAAATCACTCTTTTAAATTCAAGTATCTCTAGTGTTATTCACAAATATATCCTTCATTTCATAAAGTTTATTTTATATAAATATTTCCTTTCATATCAAAGGAACCTTAACAAAATCAATCCATCTTTATGTTTACTATTTATAAAACATTTCTTAAAACAAGTTGAACCCACCTGCATTATTCTTGAAAACTATCAAATTGGGTGTAATATTTATTTATTTTAACAGCATGGTGTTGATTTCAAATTTACCTCTTTTGATCCATCTTCCGTACGTATAGATAATGTAGTCCACGAGACGAGACGAGAAATGAGGTCGTGTCGTGTCGTGTCGCCTCGTCTCGTCTGAACTCTCGAAAAACTTTTCTGTCTAGTCTCGACCATTTTTCGTCTTGTCTTGTAAATTTATATACAAAATTTATGCACTGATTTTCTTCCATCATTTCATCTCGAAGTGATCATGATCCTTCCGCGCCATAAGAAGTCCGTGAAGGATGTGATATATATATAACAATACATATTTAAACCATATTTGTTATTGAATTATGTTGTATAGTAACTTGTATCTTTAAACATTGATAAATGCTCTTCATTATGTTCGTACAATCACTTTCAGATTTGGGATAAGTTTTGGGTGAAGTAGCGTCTTTCATGAGACTTGAGAAATTTCCCGTCTCGTCTTCAAAACGGAATAAGATTTGGATGAAATAGTGTCTTTCACGAGACTCGAGAATTTTTCCGTATCGTCTTCTAAACGGGATAAGATTTGGATGAAATAGTGTCTTTCACGAGACTCGAGAAATTTTCCGTCTCGTCTTCAAAACGGGATAAGATTTGGGTGAAATAGTGTCTTTCACGAGACTCGAGAATTTTTCCGTATCGTCTTCAAAACGGGATAAGATTTGGGTGAAATAGTGTCTTTCACGAGACTCGAGAATTTTTCCGTATCGTCTTCAAAACGGGATAAGATTTGGGTGAAATAGTGTCTTTCACGAGACTCGAGAAATTTCCCGTCTCGTCTTCAAAACGGAATAAGATTTGGATGAAATAGTGTCTTTCACGATACTCGAGAATTTTTCCGTATCGTCTTCAAAACGGGACAAAATTTGGGTGACATATTGTCTTCCACGAGACTCGAGAAATTTCCCATCTCGTCTTCAAAACGGAATAAGATTTGGATGAAATATTGTCTTCCACGAGACTCGAGAAATTTCCCATCTCGTCTTCAAAACGGAATAAGATTTGGATGAAATAGTGTCTACCAGGAGATTCGAGAAATTTTACGTCTCCTCTTGAAGAGAAGATAAGACTTGAGACAAGTAATTTTTTTAATTCGAGACGAGAAGAGAAATATTACAATTCTCGGCTGTTTTTCGAGACGAGACATTTGTTCTCTCGTGATCATGACTTCTTATAGATGTGTGGCGATTTCAGTGATTACTGTTTGAGAATTTCTTCGCGAAGTGGCATATAACAAAATAGTAAGAACAGTGTCTAATTCTATCTGAATGATCACCGACTTCGTTCCTAGCACGTATTACATGCATCAAAACCGACTAACGTTGTTGTGGTTAATGATCCGAAAAATGCACCATTAAATCAGAAATTCTGGAAGACACAACACGTTCGTATACTGTCAACGTAAATGAGGAAACCCCCTGTAAATTTTCTGCCAACACAAGTATTTTTTTTTTCATTAGCCTAATTGCAAATGAATTATTATTTTCTTTTAGAGTATTTTTTTTTTATTTTTTTATTTAAAAGAAAAAAACTTTCCAAGGATTTTTTTTCATACTACAGCTGACCTATCTCAACTTGATATATACACTGTAAAAACAGTTTTGTAAGTAATGAGTGTTAAAAGTAGTACAGAGATTTTCCACTAAATGCTGTGGTAAAACCCTGTTCCACTTTTTAAAAAAAATCCTGATTTCAGCCTTGCATGGTGCGATAAATGTATAGTGTAACAAGCGGGGAATTCAGGGACGTCACTACCAGAAAAAAAAGTATATTATAGCACTTCATTTTTTGTTATTAGTTTGTGGTTATTAATACTACAACACAGGTGTCATTTCACAAGCGATTTGTCAGTGCATGCTTTCGAAATCATCTAACAATTAAAACTAGAATTTTGCCCAAAAATTGTAAACTTATAAAAATGTAAATGTATCATTAATGGAAAGTTGTTTTCTAATTTACTGGATTTGTCTCTGCTTTAAGATTGGTTTCGTCTTCCAAGCTCCCAACAAGCTTCCAGATGTAAACCGACGTGCCCATGTCAAATTGAGTTTGCAAGCAGAAAATTTACATTCAGTTTTAGAACGTAATATATAAATATATCTTAAACTTGTGTTTAGCAACAGCGAGACCGATTTAACACATTAGCTTATGTAGACTTTCCGGGTTTTAAATTCCTCCATCGAGCAAGATACACGTGTATTATGTAAAAATAAACTTTATCACATAAAGATATGTATACCAATACTTGACATAATACAGCCGTATGAATTTGGAGATTTATTTAGTACCCTTGTACAGCGTTCACCTCCGGTGCTTGGGGTCCCTGGTTCGATCGCAGCTCGCGCCGTGTGGACTTTGTGGTGGACAAACACCGTGCTCGTTGGTTTTCTCGGGGTTCTCTCGTTTCCTCCCACTTTCTTCATTCCACCATTTTATTCATTTCTCATCATCACCGTATCCTTTAGCCTAACCGGCATAAGCGTGGGACGTAAAACTTAAAGATTTCATTTTCATTTTTATTTAGCACCCTTGACAAACTTCTGCTTACTCCACTAATTTGACAAGAATATTTTCACTTGCACGAGAGTTGAAACTTCTCCAGCTGCCATAATATTTCTATCTGGATGAACAAGATAATAAGGTAACAGATATTTGCAACTTACTTGTACTATGATAATTTCAAAATATGTTTCCAACGTAGTAATTGTAAATATCTCCTTTGTAGTTTTGTGAGTACTATGATACGTATATTATCAATCACATTGAAAATATACATTAAATACATTGTAAGTCAATTACACTGAAATGGATTGACTTACAAGCAATCGACTTCCATGCAGCCTCAAATCACAAAATTAATGAAAAAAATCGTCCTTGCTTAAGGTTCTCTCAAATTCAGATTTCTGGCAGAAAAATTCGTAATATCTGTCAAATATTGGAATTTGAGAGCATTCGGCTTTTTTCTTTCTTTTCATTTTATATCATTACTCATCAGGCATAAGTCTTTGTTTAGAATTCAGACGAAAAATGAAGGTAAAAGGAACTTAAAACTCAAAAACCCGCATAAAATCACAGCTATGGCAATTACACAGAGAGAAAAAAACATATGTGGCTAACGTAGAAACGTAAGTTACATGCGTAAATCCTTTAGTTTTTACACTATGTAACATTCTGCAGGAAATTTATATCTGAAAATGTATGTTTTATGATAGTACTTTCCGTATGCATGTTCCATTTATACGTGCTTTCCGTATGAAACAAAGAAACGTATATAGGCAAGTCAGAATCTCACGTACAGATGGATGTATATAACATAGCTGAAGTAAGTAATATATGTATAGAAAAAAATACGTATGTAATATAAGGAAGACTGTTAGATGCCAGACATCCTGCAGCGGTATGATGTAACATCTAAGCGAAAAAAAAAACAGAAAAATGTAGCATATTGATAACGTGTGCTCCGTAGAGATTTCCATAGTAAACTTATGGATTCCGTATATTTTACAATACACCGCTGTCCGGATAACGGATTTTTCTCAATGTATTTGTTCCAAAAGAGAAATCATAACATTTAAAAATATTTTCTTAAATTCGAGAAACCTTTCCTTGTCTATGCACGGAGACAATCTTTTCTTAGAATCGAGATTTAGCAATTCACATCCATAAGGAAACCAGCAGTATAGTTTCTCGTTTCGCTTTATACAATCTCTACCACTTTCCTTCATTTCTCATTAATGAGAATTTATAACTCTCTTTTCTATGAAACGATGTTCTCGGCATACAGATAACAAACGGTTTCTCAAGATTTTTAAGCATGTAGTTTAATAATAGAAGTCATAAGTCAATAATAATTTTAATAATAATAATTCGAAAACCGATCCCGAAAATTCCTCCCTTTTTATTAACCTACGTCCGCATATTTAATCTGTACAAAGAATACGTACAGATATATAGAAAATTTCATTGATGACCACAGATATCTGTATTCTTGCAAGTGTTTATCTGTTTAGCTAACGTATATATCTAGCTAGCTCACATGTTTATTTAGCTACCTAACATATTTATCTAGGTACCTAATATTTATCTAGCTAACATATTTATCTGTCTAGCTAACATATTTGTCTATCTACCTAAAATATTATCTAGCTAGTTGTGGAGGAGTAATGGCGTCATTTCATAGATGTTCAACTGCATACGTCAATTAATATTCTTCTGATGTAAGGTACTCTTATTATTAATTTATAACAGGAGTGGCCAACCCGACGACCACCGTCTACCACTCAATCAACAAGTCGTGAGCGATGTCCCTTGGTAGTCTATGTCATACTGTCAGTATCTATCACTGTTATTGCCTTACGATTTACTCTAGTGGGCTAATGAATAGATAAGTAGACCACCAGTGATTTCTGAAAAAGAAAAGTAGTTCTCACGCATAAAAAAAGGTTGGCCATCCCTGACCTATATAGTATTAAGAAATCAGAATCTGCACATCCTCCATCGAATCGAGACGGTTACCTTTGGACATTAATAAACAAAATTATCTATGGCGATGTCAAAATTCCTATGATCACGATTATGTATATAGGATTATAATCTAAGTTTCTTAGAAGGAAAAACTTACTTGCTCTCAGAAAATCATATTTTAAAAATTCCCATTTCCCTGCAGATCTTCAAAAATAGCTCCTATATTACATTTTGCTATATCCATTATGTGTAATATTATAACATGAATAACACATTATTTAATCAACAAATTTAATTTTTCAGTCTAGTTACAGCAGCATGTAATACTTCATTTGGCATACAATATTTTGTGTTGAAATTATGTGGTAAGAAAATCTTACCACACAATCCATCTGACAATATCATTCTAAGAATAGGTTTAAGTTGAACAAACCTTCAAAAAGAAGTGGTGTAAAGATAACACTTACTCAATTTCGACATTAGTAGTCTGTTGAAGTATGTGGTAGTATGAGTAAACCTTTATTCCTCATATTAGCAAATGGTGTCACCACCTGAAGGAATTTGGTTTGCATGGCGTGATATTTTCTCTATTAATATTGGAACCGGAAATGGTAGTATATTTCTAATCTTTTCAGTTTAAATAAAGAGATTAGACTGGAAATGGAATATAGGCCTACTCGTAAAGAGCGGAATATACTCTTAGAGAGCTTAATTCATTGTAGAAAACCCCTTTGCGATATATATTACCGTTTTTACTCTATAATGATCAAATTAAAAACCGGAAGTGTTTGGTTTCTGTCAGCTCTAATTTGAATAGAGGGTTAAGATGGATGATGAGACATATTCTTGGAACGCTACATCGATCCTCCCCCAAAAGAAAGATGCTTCTCGCTATCTTTTATCGTTTTTGTTCTATGTAAATTAATATTAAAACCGGAAGCTATACTCCGATGAAATGATTTACGTATATACAGTGTAAATAAAAGATTTTGTTTCCGAACATATGACGTAAAATTTGATCGCAAATAATTCAGGAAACATAAGCCTGTACAACATAATATATCACACGCTTATACAGCAGATTAAGGTTTTATCACGAGAATTGATTGTCATCGCGAATTTTATCATGAAAATTCTGCTTCGATGGGAATCTTATCACGAAAATTCTGCCTCGTCGCAAATTTTGTCACGAAAATTCTGTCTCACTGCGAATCTTATCATGATAATTCGTTCTCGCCGCGAATTTTATCACGAAAATTCTGCCTCGGCACGAATCTTATCACAAAAATTATGTCTCGCGGCGAATTTCACCACTAAAACTCTGTCTTGTTGCGAAACTTATCACGAAACTTTTGTCTTGCTGCGAATCTTATCACGAAAATTCTGTCTTGTCGCAAATCTCACAATGAAAATTTTGTCTCGTCTCATCTCGTAGGCAACTCTACTATTTCCACACATGTTTTTCCCCCTCCTACGATTACTTAGAAGAGCTCATAGTTCATATTGACAAAATGATATTGTAATTCCATACATAATGTTTTGTAATAAATTCGGAAGGAGTAGCTCAGTGAATATTGCTTAGTTTGTTACTGCAATAGAAAGAAAGAGACAAAGAGAGAGGGTATCTTTTGTAGACTGTATGAATGGTGTACTGTATAATACTCTGATTTGCATAATTGTAAAAATGTCTCGTCACCAGAGTGTTGAAACAAATGAGCTAAAATTATGTGGAACGATTGAAATTGCAATACATTCTCTGAATTTGAGGAAAGAAAGTGCGGGTCTGCAAATAGCGTTTCACCATGTAATGTAAAGAGAAGTACCAGTCGTGTAATGTATGGAACAGCTGTAACAAATGTGACAAATGCCTTCCTTTACAATGGCCAACAGCCTTCATGGTGTTACGCAATTGTGTTTTAAGACCAACATCTCATTGAGGATGCAGTGAATGTCAAGTACTTTACCTGAGTGAGAGTATGGACCGTTACCTTCTTCGTCATTGGAATTTCCGATGTCTGCTGCCATTTTTTCTTTCTTTCCTTTATGGGTTCCTCTTCCAGTACCTTAATAATGCAAAGATTAGTTCTCGATTTCCTTCTTATTGGATATTTTCTTAATTTCTTTGGAAGCTACTATTGTTTTTATTTCCTCATTTTTCTTGGGCAAGAAAAAAAAACTTGGGTGGAGTCAGCCTTGATTATTTTGTGGCATTCACTGAACTAAATTTTGTTCGCAGTAATCCAACAGTCCATCTTTGTTGCTGCTTTACATAATCGTAAACAATCACGGTAGTAATTCTTGTAACCTAATACTCTTGATCAAGTACTAGTTTATTACATTTTTTAGTGTGAGAGTGTACATAAAACAATGATCTGTAAATGTGCTCAAGCTTAAACCGAAACAAAAATTTTATATTGATTAATTTCAAACAGACGTATTATTCCCTTACTGACATGGTATTCCAGAACAAGTCTCTACACTTAGTTTAGTCGAATATTAATCATAGCCGGAAGGATTATAAACCTTGCGTGTATTATGGCGAAAGATGATCGTGCAATAATTCTACGGGCCTATCTCCTCTGATAAGACTTATCACGTCATCCGTGTAACGATCCGTACTTAGCTCCAAGTATTCTCTTTCTCCCTTGTGATTATTTAGAGAAGTTCATAGTACAGTTGCCGACAAAAGCATATACTAATTCCACACGTGTTGGTTGGTAATAAATTCGGAAAGATTAGCTCCGTATGAACATAGATTTTTCTTACTGCAATTTGCAATAAAATGGCTTCATCAGTCACAAAAATGTAACTGCGACTAACTGGATTGCTGAACGAACTTGTCTGGATTGGTCATACTAGTACATGCTGCTTGAAGTACTAGTACATGCTACTTGCAAAATAAAATTAAAGGAAGAAGTGTATATATTTCTAGATACACCTTGGAAAACCTTTAAATTGAAGCTATTTGATAGAAAAAAAGAACAATATAGTAGTAATAGTGTTTTGTTTTCCCTTTCTACTAGTTTAGTCCTGTTTCCTTCTTAACCTACGTTTCTTGAACAATAAATCGAGTTGACATGTCATGCTAAAATTACTCTGAATGGACGGTTCAATAAACCTCTACTTATAGGAAGTAATTTTATGTAGAAAGGGATAGGAAATTCTGTTAGTTTCTATAGTTTTATTGCATACACAATTAGTCTTAAGAATGAACGTACTCAACTTAAAATTTCGATATGTTTACCACCATTTATTAAATTCTGTTCTATTATGTCGCTTACTTTCTTTATTTTTATTTATTTATGTGCATAGCGTGTATTATGGCAACTTCGGGAATCGTATAGGGGAAACTGGAATAAGATTGGGGTACCTGTATTAATTCCTAAAAGAAAGACATCACGTGATTGACAATGTATTTCTTACAAGCAACTCAGTCCTATGAATGTCGTCGAAGTAGGGATCGCGTCACTGCGTGAACATACAAAAATGTTATTGTTGTTAAACGGTGTAGACGTATTTTTGAATCGCTCCGCAAATCTAATTAATTTTATGTGTTTTGGGATTTATTGCTGATAATGATATTTGTGAACTGACATTCCGTGATTCTTGTATACGGAGTCGTGATTGACTCACATTTCATTTACTTGACATTCTGTTTTAATGGGTGTTCTGTTCTTGATAAGATGTGAACCGTGACTTGGCCTTGAACTTGAGTGTCTTGAGTGCGGAGGTGCCACTTGGCCGTTGAAACGTTGCAAAGACGCCTCTCGGTGATGATTTGATATAATAGTCTCTCTAGTTTGTGATAGTTGTTTGACTCTTTTCAGTTAAAATTCGTTAAATTTAATATTTCTCTAATAATAACATATAAGTAAATATAACGTCAAAAGAAAAACTATTGTCCAGGAACTATTATATATAAAACAATTCTTCTCAGAGTAGAAACACTTCGTCCAGTTCCTTGCCAGGTGGTAAAGTGCCAAGGACCGACGAGACGTTACCACGTTGGATAGAAATGGATATGCGCTGTATAAGATAAGATATGGAGCGAACTTCGCCTGAAACACAAGAAATGCGTCTTCCTACCTCCCTAATAAATTCAAGACTTCCTGCACCCCAAGCACCACTGGTTTCAATAGCGATTGGAGTGAAAATATAACGTAATATAAATCTCACAAACTTTTCGAGAAGGTTGTTGTATTTTCTTTGCTTTTCAGCATCTCTGCGATTAGCAACAGCTCCAGCGTTCATTACTGACAGAGGGAGACTTGAATGAATCACATAGAAGTTATATTCAATATCAACAATGGTGAAACAGAAACTGATATAAATTCTTTCATTCCAGTTAACGAATTACATGTTACTAATCAAGAAATCATGGAACCAGACAACATAGATGTATTTCTCAGTAACCAAGAGGAATCGAACACACAATCGATAAATACACCAAATGTAGCCACTAAGTATGGTAATAACCCAAACGATTACCTTTGTTCCAAATGTGACAAATATTTCGTTAAATCAAGAGATCTGTCAATATAATAGTAAATGTCACAACGAAAGCAAATAAGAAAAAGAAATCAGTTGGTTCTAACGCGAGATACTCTTTATTCAATACCTCTGTTAATACAGAGAATAGTAATGCAAATAACAGCGGCGTAAACAACACTATACCTCTGCCCAATTATAATGATGTCAAAAGAAAATTAAAATCATCAACACCAATTCTACGCAGGGTTCCTCGGGGTGCAGAACATACTGTGGTAGAAGCTCTTTACGAAGTTATTCAGCAAATAGTGATATTTAATACGTTTGATTCTTTTATGAAATCTTTGAGTTTTACGTCCCACAGTTATGCCGGTTAGGCTAAAGAAGACGGTGATGATGAGTGATGAATGAAATGGTGGAATGAAGAAAGTGGGAGGAAACGGGAGAACCCCGAGAAAACCCACGCACACGGTGTTTGTCCACCACAAAGTTCACTTGGCGGGAGCAGGGTTTGAACCCGAGACCCCAAGCACCAGAGGTGAACGCTCTACCACTGAGCCACCGCGGCCCCTGATTCTTTTATGAATCTCTTCCTTTTTCCATACATAGAACTTTGCATGCCCTCACAAGCTGAAAAGATCAAGAACCTCACAACATGGGTGAAGCAAAGAGTTCAGTATTGGTCAAATAGCAATCACGTTGATATCGCAAATCAAACGAATTTAAATACAAAAAAGTATAAAGCTCCGAAGAACTCAGTCAATAACATCTTCGTCAAACACAGAGAACAAGTTAAGTTAGCCGACGGCGGAATCCATGGAACAATAAGACTACTTATCTCCGAAGACACCTTAGCTTCAACAGATGCGTCAACTTTGCACTTATTAAATGAAAAACATGCGCCACATATTTATGAATTTACATCTCCTGATACATCCAATTTCCAAATCGACATCAATGGAGTCTCAACCAACGAATTTCTAAGAGCATTCAAATCCTTCCCCCCAGTGCTCATCAGGAAGTATAGATAATATACGTCCATCTATTCTCAAAGATTTAATTCTCTACAATAATCAAGACTCCAAAGATAAGTTGGTTAAAATAATTTGCGATCTTCTCTCTTTGATAATATCAGGAAACGTTTCCAAAGAAGTAACACCCATGGTCTTTGGAGTTTCTCTGATAGCACTAAAGAAGAAATTGGGAGGAATCAAACCAATCGCAACAGGAAATACCTGGAGAAGACTTTCATCTAAAGTCATTTGCAGCAGAATTAAACAACAACTGCATCTATTCCTATCTCCACATCAACTGGGAGTGGGCATACAGCAAGGAACCGAAGCAGCGGCCCACGAAGCACGTATATATTTCTCTTCTGCTCACCCAAAACCTAAAGCCTTCCTAAAAATTGATTTCAGGAATGCCTTTAACGAGTTAGATAGAAACTCAATGCTATCAGCTGTTAAAGATAATTTCCCTTCGATATTTCCTTATGTTCATCAGAGCTATTCAGAAGCTAGGAATTTATATTATGGGAAGAACACCATTCTCTCACAAAGAGGAGTGCAGCAGGGCGATCCCTTAGGACTAGCTCTATTTGTAATAACCTTACAACCAATAGTCAATAAAATAAACACAGATCTAAATACTTGGTATTTAGACGATGGCTGTATTGCTGGAGACCCAAATGACTTTTAAGCGCATTAAACATGATTCGCGTACAAGCAAAAACAATTGGTCTACACTGTTCGGCCGCATTTCATTATTCTTTTGTTTTGTATCTGGCAACGCTGGACGATTGATAGTTCTTTATAAGTGTCAATGTGGCGTGTGTGACTGCATAGTGTGTAGTTGCTTATGCATAGCAATTATTGTATTTAGTTGTGTGTTTACAATATAATAAATAGTATATTGTACAACAAACTTTGTGTTCAAAATAATACAGTCCACGAACATACACCTCAACTTCTCAAAATGTGAAGTTAGTTTTCTCAGAGAAACAAAGGGACAGCCGCAGAAATATTTCACATTATACAGTGAAGCAGCTCTAGGAATTCAATTAATGTCACCGTCAAATGCTTATCTTCTCAGAGCTCCCCTTTCAACAGAAGCTCGAAGAATACTAATAACGGAGAAGACAGCCAATCTAGAATTATATTTCTCACGATTATTTCTGATCTCAGCATACTCCGCCTTTTATTTACTAAAGTCTTCATTCAGTATCCCAAGTGTATATTTGCTTCGATGCTCTTCAACATGGCAAGATTAAGACCTTCTAGAACATTGTGACAACGCCATAAAATCTGGACTAGAGTCTATACTCAATTGAGCTCTGAAAGGTAGCAGCTGGCTCCAGGCTTCTCTTCCTGTTAGTAATGGCGGCTTGGGTATTCGTTGAACCTTAGATATAGCTATTCCAGCCTTTCTGGCCTCGCTGTACGGTTCCCGAAGCCTCATAGGGGCATTACTTCAACAGGACCTTCACCTATACATAAACTCGGAAATCACAGAATGCTCTTCTACATGGACTCTACTAGTCAGCTCTGAACTTCCTCCACTAAGCGCAAGGACAAAACAATCATCATGGGATGATCCCATCATCAAATCGCACTTCTCTTACCTAATGAATTCAACCAATAATCTAGAGGACAAAGCCAGACTATTCGCTGTCACATCTGTTGGAGCAGGTGATTGGCTTAAGGCCCTACCATCTTCGCTAGGACTCCAACTACCCAATGAAAGTTTCCGAATTGCTGTAGCATTACGTTTAGGTGCAGAAATTTGCGTACCTCATAAATGTTTCGTTTGCAAGAACCCAGTAGATGAAAGAGGACTACACGGACTTTCCTGTATAAAAAGTGCTGGCAGACAGCCACGACATTCCATGACTAACGAGTTAGTAATGAAAACTCTTATCTCAGCAGGGATACCATCAATACGAGAACTAACTGGATGCAATCGATCACACGGCAAGAGACCTAATGGATTAACATTGATACCTTGGAAAAGAGGTAAAGCCTTGGTCTGTTACTTCACATGTGCCGACACGTTCGCTCCTTCCAATATTCCTTTTTCCTCGGTTCAAGCTGGTACCATAGCTAGTAGAAAAGAAACAGAAAAGAGAAACAAATTTAGTAACCTAATTGACAAATACCAATTCTTAACTATAGCTGTGGAAACCAGTGGAGCTTGGGGCAAAGAAGGTCTCAATTTTATCAAGGAAGTTGGTCAACGAATTACTCTTCTAACTCGAGATAACAGAGCCAGTTCCTTTTTAACACAACGCATAAGCATGGCCGTACAAAGAGGCAATGCTACCTCAATTCGTGGAACTATACCACTAGGAAAAGAACTAGACGAACTCTTACTCCTATGAAAAATGCCACATTGAACAAACCCATCAATGGAATAGATAAGGAATCATCTTTCGAAGTACACCATGTTTCGTGGAATGAATTCCAAACAATGAGAAAACGGGTGTGTGCGATATTTCTATAAAATGAGATGAAGTCTTTCTATATTTATTTAATTAAGTTTTAAATTATTAGCACTTAAGTTACAGTAACAATTTGAAGTACAATATAGTATTTTAATTATTTTAATTATTTAAGAAACAAATTATAAAGGTAATTGTTAGAAATTTTGCAACAATGTGAAATATTGTAGGTTGTTAATTTACTTTTTGGAATATTTTCGATAAAACTTGAAGAATGGTAAATTTAATTTTTGGAATATTTTAAAAATGACAGCTTACCAGCAAATTTTAGTACGTTTGGAAATTTTTGCTTCATATTGGTAGTGTGGTAAATAAATACTATAAAATGTACCATTTGTGTGAGGTCCACTGATATTTAAAACAGAATACTTGTTAAATATTAGATAAGAATTCTCCTTTACTATATTTGCTAATGGATTTTTTTGGTATTTAAATTTCCATGTGCGGTTATCCGAAGGGGCAAGTTGGGGTATTCTAAGAAGAGGTAAGGTTGAGGTAATACAAATTGCTTATAATTAATTAATTAGGTACATTTTCTTCTTTAAATGTACAGAGGGATGAACATGATAATGATCTCTCTTTTCAGTTTTACATTCCATAGTTATACAATGTGGGCTAAAGGAGACCGTGATGCTGAGAATAAATGGGATACAGAAATGAAGAAAGTAAAAGGAGACGAGAGAATCATGAGAAACCCGAGAAAACCTACGCACACAGTGTTTGTCCACCACAAAGCCCACTTGGCGCAAACTCGGATCGAACCACGGACCCCACGCACCAGAAGTGAATCCTCTACCAATGAGCCATCGTGGCCCCATCATGATGATGATGATGATGATGAATTTCACTTCAATTTAGTGGAATTTTAACACCGTTTTTCACAATTACCAGTTATTTACACCTGGCTTCATCAACATCTGTAAATTGTCTGTTATACCTAATTGTATCTTGTAATTCTCCTTGCTGGATTGTCCCATTCATGCTATCTGGCAACGCTGCACTTCAGCACACACATCTATTGGCTGGAAGAAGAATACTTTTCTTCATCTCAGAAATAGAGTCTGCGAGCCAGTACCAGTTTGCGATAGATGAGTCTGGATTAGTTTAAATTGATTTGTTAATTAGTTCAAATGTGCCGCCAACAAGTTTATTTTTCTTACTTTTGCCACCTGAAGCTGATGGATGTTTCAATCAGTAGCGTAGCTAACAGACTCTCCAAACTCCAGCCCCAGTGATAATGATAATATTGACCAGTTCACACTTATCCAACTAAATTTTGTAGATTTAAATAAGTTTTTTCTTGTCCCCCGGCCTGAAACGTAACTTCTAGCTACGCTAATGGTTAAAGTATTAATTTTCTTAAGAATCTTAATCCGCGAACATGCTGGCTGATAAATAAAGATGACGATAAAGGATAATTGTTATGAAATAATTAACATAATAATCAAGTAAAAAATACCCGAGAGAACTTAACGCACGCATGGTCCATGGGCGCTCGCAGCGGAGGGCAAGGGACAATTGCCATCTCCTAGATTTTCAAAAGAGCTGCGATTCTTCGAAGTATTAAACATATTCGCTTTGCTTATCCACCCACTATAGCATTTAATATACGCGTATTTACTGTAGTTAATAAAGCTATGCAGTATGCATCAATAATAATTGTTTCATATGAAATATGTGAATGAAGGTGTGTATATTCACGAGTTTGCTTGTGCTTCCGTCTACCCCCCCCCCCCCTCGTTGGAGGAAATCCTGCTGGCGTTTCTGCCTATGACTGTTTCTCTGAACAGAGTCAACATGGGTGATGTACAAGATTCGAACACGCGGACTTAAATTACAGTGGTGAGCAACCTACAACTGAGTCGTTGTGAATTAATCGTGAACATTATCAGAAAAAATAATTTGATATCCTATGGTAAATTTTCCCATTAGCAGTACGTTTGCCACGAGAGAAAATAGCATGAAGCTGTCAATCTCTGTTTGGCTCACAGCAGGGGCGACTTAGTATTTTAATTTTGGGTAAGCCCGTTTCCTCACTTATGGATACATATACACATTTGATTAATCAATGACAGCAGAAAATTCCTTTTACAGTAGTGGTTGATGAAATAATTATCTACCATTAATATAAATAGCTCTGCTAATATAAATAGCAGAGAAAATATATTTACTGTTTATTGTATCTTTTATCCTTTATATATTTTTCAAAACTTTTGGGTAGGCCCGTGCGTACCCGGTATACCCGCTAAAACCGCCACTGGCTCACAGTTTACTTTAACATATCTTAATACGTTAATTTATTTTAAACAGGCTGATTAAGAATATACGTTATTCTTATCATTCCCTTGCTCTCGAAAGTACGTGCTTACCTGTTTAGTTCCCATAAATTTTATTGGCTAATTTTCTCTGGAAAGCTAAGCGTACTCACACTGCAAATATTTTTATTTCTTTATTTATTTTTAGTGTGTAACACGTTACTGTTCCATTTTCTAATTTCTATTTTGTATCTAACTTTCTCCGTAACAGCTAAACATAAATAGAACCATTGACAATACCAAATTTGGATGTATTTTATTTCTTCAGATTGAATATCAATATGGCCCAATCATTGTATTACTATTTTAGAAATACTGAACTGTCAGGATTTGGAAAGCGACAAGACAAAGAAAGCAACTGGCGTCCCCTTGTGGCTGGCGCCCCTGTTTCGTGTCGCCTACGTGGGCGAACATTGCACCGGCTGGCTTCATCCACAGCATCCGAGTACCAGTGGGATGGCTGAGGAGGAAGAAGACAAACATTATCTGGCTTTCGCTCTGATTGTTTTAAAGTCTAGCGTTACGGAATGCATGACATTTCACTTCACAATGTTTGCGGGGGTGTTTTCCTGTATGACATCATTAGTGACGTAGCAGTGACGTTTTTTGATTTTTTTAAAGGATGTTTCTTGCCTTTGCTACCTTGAGTGGAAGAATGTTTGTATAGATTAGTCATGAGAGGAGGGAAACGTCGCTCTTTCAACGTTCCTTGGCCTACTCTCCATTGGCATTATTTATTTTGGAACATTCTTGCCAGACGGCACTCATGTAATAGCATCATAAGGAATTCACTTTTTTTTTTGGGGGGGGGGGGACATCCGGCTATAAGGTCACCTTTTTGTATTCATATGTATTCTTAATATTTATTATTATTATTATTATTATTATTATTATTATTATTATTATTAATAATAATAATAATAATAATAATAATAATAATAATAATAATAATAATAATAATAATAAAAACAATAATAGGGGCACGGTGGCTCAGTTGTAGAAAGCTTACTTCTGTTGCGATAAGTCCCTGGTTCGGTCCCAGACACGCAGTTTATGTAGAGATCATATCCATGGGTTTTTCTCAAAGTTCTCCCGCTTTCTCTCACATTTTTATTCCACCAATTATTTCATAATCAGTCTCTTTCGTTAAATATCAATCTCCTTTACCCTGCGGGGCATAATCGTGCAACGTAAAACTGAAGATTTTATCTCGTTTCAGTAGTGATGATAAACATTTTACTGCGAACTGCTTGAAGCGAAAATATACCATACGGTCAAAATAACGATTGGCGAATCTTTCTGTAGAATAGCGTTTTTATTTTATTTTTTAAAAATAAAATTCAAGACATTTATGCTTATTTCATGAAGCATTTTATCTTACTTCCACTTGTAAATAACTAAGACTTGATAACTTTAATAAGACTTGATGTTGTTTAATATTAGGTACCTCAAGTAAAATATCTTCCATAATGTTACTCACTGTAATAGTAGTAAGACAAAACTTTATATTTTAAAAAAGAAATGATAGCTACATTATTTCTTCCTTCTAATTATTGTCTAATGCTTCTAATGCTTTCGCCTTTGGCGCAAGCGGTCCCGCGTTTGATTCCTAGGTTTTCTTCATTCACACTAGGTAAGTGCCGAGATGGTAACTATCATAAAAGGTCCCAGATCTCTTCCTTGCTTCCTCGTTCCTTTCTTCCTTCCCTGGGTAGTGTGATCGCCAAGGGACATCATTCCTCATAGGTGACGGACTAAAATGGCCTAGATGCCGAAAGCCCTCGTATATATATATATATATATATATATATATATATATATATATATATATATATATATATATATAGTGTGTGTGTGTGTGTGTGTATGCGTGTGCTTACGCTGGAAGCTAATAAACATCTTCAAGAGCCAAGCCAAACAAATTTGCTTTTATTTACTTTGTTTAAGCTTACGAATAAGAATATTAAAATGATAATGCTACATAAAATTATAGGAAGGTATAGCAAATAAAGAAAATGATGGATAGTAAATTGCGATGTATCTGTTACTATAATTTATCTTCAAAGTGATTTCAACAAAAACAGTATAGGATTGTTTCTCTTTCATGACAGAACGGCCCTCTTTTGACACATCGTTAAACCCGGCAAAAAACTAGACGTTGTTCGTTCCATGTTCTGAATAACGCACACTAATCCATTTGGGGGCTATACATCACATTACTGGAAACTGGTCGTACAATTGACTTTTCTATTGTGAGCCACGGGGGCAATAGGGGCCAGTTGTCCCCTACTTTTTTGAAGTAACCCCTCAATGTATATAGTTCCACTTGGAAATGTAAAGTTTTAGTATGTATTACTGGTTCATGGAAAAAATGGTGCCATATAATGTTTGTCATTGCGTAAGTACTACATATTGGTTATTTGTCTTCCCGTGGAGTTAAGAAAGCTATATTAACTGTGTCTTAATTGCAATTCAAAGCAATTAATTTTGCAGTTTGCGCACTTCTTTAAATGTCGTATCATATGCGTGTAGTATTCACTGTCTTTAATTTTCTAAGAGTAATAACATACATTTAATATAAGTTATATAAGTTGTTCATTAATATCGGGTGTTGCAAAATAAGTGTTACAACTCTTGGGAGGTGACTCCTGCCACTGAGACAGGAAAAAAAGTTATCTTCAACTTTCTCCTATCGGACATAGTTTCAGATCTACAAGGTGCCGAAAGCGTGGGAAAATGACTTTCGGACGCCAATAGTTCGGAAACTATTCAACATAAAGAGGGCGGGTAAAAAATTCACTGAAGAAGTCATACCTGCTCTATTGAATTTTGCATGTTTCACAATCCTACCGTGCACGCGCAAGGGATTCCCCAAAGGAACGTAGGGAGTCCCGGATAATCTGCCGAATGAAACTTGGTCTAAATGGATATGAATTGATAGGCTTTCTACCAGGTAACAATAATTCGTTTGTATTAAGTCGATATCTGGAACAAATACAAAATGGCGGACACCTTCATACCCGTTGTGTGTGGTTGCATAATCGCCAGGAACGGATGCTGGCCAACAGTGACGTTCTGAGTATTAAGTGTAGTGAATTTGTACTCAAATGCTCTAGAAAGACATCTGGAGTGTCGGTAGAGCATAACAGATGAAGCAGGGTGATTCACATGTGTAGAAAAACTTAACGAAAAATGCCCAGAAATGCACTCATACTCAGTAAACGTGAGTTCAAAGCGTCGTATGTGTAAGGATTAGCGTCAAGAACATGAAAGCCATTGCCCATTCACCAATAATATTACCTCAAACCTATGCAATATGATGTGCAAGGTTGCATACCAGTAAGGATGCAACAACTGAGTCCAAGTTGAAATTGTGCAATTGGACTCACTAAGAAACTGGGTAAACTAAATGAATGTCACTAGTGGGATCGCATGCTCGATATTGAAATATGGCCAATGTGTGTGTTGATATCAACATGTAGCTAACGAACAAATGTCAACATGTCGCACTACTGCTGGGACACCGTCTCACGTGCGAAAACTAGGAAAATAACGTTGTACATTCTGCTATTACATCTGGTGCACCTTTTGGTAGAACGTAACTAGAACACAATTTTATCAATGTCCCTCTTTGTTTGGGACATTGCCCCACAGTCGACACATATGAAAAGAAATCTCTTAATGCATGGTTCAAATTCTGATAAAGCGTGAAAATAACAAACTTGTATCATGTCACACGTCTTCTGAGACATATGACGTACCCCTCGAAATATAGAAAAATACCTCTAGAAATTACACACAGTGCACATGCCAAGACAAAGACGAAAATGAACCTATTTGGCATATGTAACACTACAGCTGGAACATCATACCTATGGAAAATAAAACGACATGAGAAATAGGAAGAAACGTCTAAAAGCTCTGATTGTTTACAACTGTGCAGTAGGAGTAACAAAATGAAACACACAAGTATGTCTGGAGGCTGTACAAGAGGGCTTGCCAAACAAAGTAGTTACTCCTCAAAGAAATGAACACAAAGAAAGTGAGGCTCCTTCGAACCTCAGGGCTAGAGCGCTACCTATTGCTAGCGTGGTCGCAGTTTCCAACCCTACTGGGAGCCCACGGCCTCAGATTCAAGACCCGAGTAGTTATTTTCCTATTTTTCGCATGTGGGACGATGTCCCAGCAGTAGTGGGACATGTTGACATTTGTTCGTTAGCTAAATGTTGATATCAACACACACATTGGCCATATTTCAATATCGAGCATGCGATCCCACTAGTGACATTCATTTAGTTTACCCAGTTTCTTAGTGAGTCCAATTGCACAATTTCAACTTGGACTCAGTTGTTGCATCCTTATTGGTATGCAACCTTGCACATCATATTGCATAGGTTTGTGGTAATATTATTGGTGAATGGGCAATGGCTTTCATGTTCTTGACGCTAATCCTTACATATCCGACGCTTTGAACTCACGTTTACTGAGTATGAGTGCATTTCTGGGCATTTTTCGTTAAGTGTTTCCACACATGTGAATCACCCTGCTTCATCTGTTATGCTCTACCGACACTCCAGATGTCTTTCTAGAGCATTTGAGTACAAATTCACTACACTTAATACTCAGAACGTCACTGTTGGCTAGCATCCGATCCTGGCGATTATGCAACCACACACGACGGGTATGAAGGTGTCCGCCATTTTGTATTTGTTCCAGATATCGACTTAATACAAACGAGTTATTGTTACCTGGTAGAAAGCCTATCAATTCATATCCATTTAGACCAAGTTTCATTCGGCAGATTATCCGGGACTCCCTACGTTCCTTTGGGGAATCCCTTGCGCGTGCACGGTAGGATTGTGAAACATGCAAAATTCAATAGAGCAGGTATGACTTCTTCAGTGAATTTTTTACCCGCCCTCTTTATGTTGAATAGTTTCCGAACTATTGGCGTCCGAAAGTCATTTTCCCACGCTTTCGGCACCTTGTAGATCTGAAACTATGTCCGATAGGAGAAAGTTGAAGATAACTTTTTTTCTTGTCTCAGTGGCAGGAGTCACCTCCCAAGAGTTGTAACACTTATTTTGCAACACCCGATATAAGTTGTCCATTAATCCCCAATTTCAATAGAACTTCTACAAAACAAGCCTCATTATTCATTACTATGATTAATATTATCCTTTATATTTATTTGTTATGCAACTTTGTTATTAAATAATATAATTAATAACAATTTTCCAGACAGAATTTAAAAAGTTCATGAGGAAAGAATCAAATCTCTTCTTACAATTTCGTTGTTTAAGAGTACAAAGGGCTAGTACCCACTTGTGTTGCTCGTGTCAATTTACTTAATAAAATATGAAGTACGATATTATTATTAAGTATTCTGCCTTTCGGCAGGTCCTAGGACTAAAGAGCTTTTTATTTAAGATTTAGGCCTGGAAATGTTTCTTCCACGTTTTTCGATCTTCAGCTTCCTCTTTTAACTCCCAATATTTTCTTCTGTTTCTCAAATCATCGATCAGTTATGTTCTTCTTCTTCCTATTGTTCGCTTTCCTTCCATCTTTCCTTCTATGGCGGTATGAAGAAGACAAATTTCTTCGCAAGATGTGTCCAATTCAATTGATCTTCCTACGAAGGATTATGGCTAGAAGTGTCCTCTTCTGTCCTATCCGTTTTAAAAAAACATCTTCGTTTGTTGCTCTCTCTGTCAATTTTATCTTCTCCATCTTCCTCCAACACCGCGTTCCTAAAGCTCTCTACATATTTCTTCTCTAACTTCCGTAATGTTCAAGTCTCTGAACCATATAGTCCAATGTTCCAGATATAGCACTTGACGAACTTTTTCCTAAGTCCAATATTAAGCCTACTAGTTAAGAGTGATCTTTTCTTGTTGAATGCTTCTTTGGTTATGGTAATTCTTGACCTGATCTCTTTGATACAGTAAGCGTCTCTTGTCAAAATACTTACCAGAGACTTGAAATTCTCGACCTCTTCAAGTTCCTTTTCTTCTACTCTCACCCGTAAGGGCACGTTTCCTCGGGATATTCTCATGACTTTCGACTTTTCAATGTTGATTTCCATTCCGTATAGTTTTCCAGACAGTAGAAATTCAATAGAAATACGCTTTCTATGGAAATACAATCCATATAGTAGAAATACGATATACGGTATTTTAACTGTAAGAGATAGGATCCTATTAGTTTAGGGTCCTATACAACCTTTCGTCAAACGAAATGTTAGAACCAACCAGAAAAACTAACATTGATATACAAATATTCAGATCATGTCTTGCCCCCTCCCCCCCTTCCCCACTTTTAACGTCCAATCACCGCCGCTGGTAAGCCATCATCTTTTCTTCTATGGGGGAAAGATATTAAGACATAGAGCTTTAGACTTGCTAATTGAAATGTTCAAAATTTATCCGGGAGGTATTTGTTCTAGGAAAAAATGCGTTGATTAATTCTTGATTCCATATACTATAGGTACTAGAAAGGAACGTAAAATCTTCAAAAAGTCTATCAAACAACTTATGTGCAATACTATTTCCGAAGAACATGTGGTGTAAGAACTGGAAGAGGAAAGTACGTATTATTCGTCCTATAAAAGTCGTGTTCATCGTGTGAAAGTCGTGACTTCAAGAACCAAGCCAAACTGAAGTTGGCAATTCTGATAAAGGATTTTCCCAAGTAATCCAATAAACTAATCTGATCCTACCGCCCACGTTTGTCCATATTGCTATTCCCTTATTTCCCATAAACAGCAGACAATATTTAGAAATACATACTTTATATTAGTAAGAATATTATTCGTAAAAACGTATATACTTATTATCACTATACGAAGCATTGAGGCTTAATGAGAGGTAGAGCTATAGTTAATGGTGTAATCGAATCATCTACACCGAAATGAAACCCAGGACCATGAGGGAGTTGGGTTTATATCCTACTTGGAATCGAACCAAGAACCACACATACAAAAAAAAAAAAGTAGTGTACCTATGGAGGCACGTGCCACTTTCCAGTGGTGTACTCATTTCTTAAAATTTTTTAAAATATTTTTGATAAAATCTTAATTAAATGACGATCAAATATTCGTACATCTATCTCTTTCTATAATTACCATCAATTTATTTGATTTTATTCCCTATATAAAGAAAGATGGAAATTGAAGGCCAGAAACATAAATATTTTCCGATGTTTACGTTGTGTTACCATGTAGATAAAAGCAGTGGTGCTATTCAGCCGGTTCGCACCGGTTCACCAGAACCGGTTGTTAAAATTTTCGAGTTCGCAGAACCGTTTGTTATATCCAGGCATAAACGCACACACGCATGACCTAACCAAGAGTGAAAGAAAGAAGTCAAACCAATTAGTGAAAACACCTGTACTTTTGCATTGTTGTGAAGACAAACAACTTTCAATTGTTTCAATTCAATGAGCAGACAGAAATTTGAATGGGCAGATAGAAATTTGAATTTGAACTCAGGGATACTGTGATCTGTGAGTGTAATGAATGCGATACGTATCTAAGGGGTCTCCACATATTACGTAACGCGGCAAAGAGGGGAGAGAGGGTCGGCCTTGCGTTACAAAGTATGACTCGAGGGAGGAGGGGGTTAATGTCTTCGTTACGTAACGTGTTTTTTTTTTCTGTAACCTTTATTTTTATTCTCAGATTTATATGCAATCTTTTAAACAAATAATTTTATTCAGTTCTTATCATTTTTATAAATAAATATTTATATTGTTTTGGAAAACTGACAAGGGAACCTTTCGAAAATGATAGTTGCAGTGAAAGATATGGCCTATGCCAATTGAAAGAGCTGTAACAGAGATGAGCATTCCCCAAAAATTAGCTGCCCATAGCAATAGGTTCGAGAAATATAAGGGGTGGAAGTTCGGGAAACAGCAAGGTTGGACAAGGGGGAAAAGTGCAAATTCCGCAAAAAAGGGAGGCACGGCAAAACACAATGCTGACAAGTGATGTATAGAAAGAGACTTGCCACAATAGGGAACAAATGGAGGCCACCAGTAGGGTAAACAGTGTTGCCAACTGCAATAAAAAGTACATATTTTGTAAAGAGCACTATATGAAGTGAGTGCAATATTCAGTGTCATGTAGAATATAAGATATGGTGTGTATAATCAGTAGTACAATCTAACAAAAGAAAATAGAAAAAACAAAAGTACGAAAAATAAGGAAAAGACGGAGTTGGCCATAATGCGCCACATTTGATCACGAGCTGTGCATATTAGAATGAACAAAACAAGAAGCACCGACTATGCAGGAAACCGACGTACCTAGAGTCGAAAAGAAAAACGAGTTCCAAATTTGGCAGCACTGGTCATGAACATCCAGACAAGTCTAATATAGTTAGGCCACTCGCTTCACAAAAAGAAAATTCCGGCGAGAGGCATTAGCCTTTGCATCATTTGTACATGTTCGTGCACATTGTATGTGCAATTGTTCAATGAGAAAATGGTCCAAACAGAAGATACACTTGCAGTGAGCACAGCGGAATACTGCCAATTCGTCACACATGGTACAATGATCGCCTGTGAATGTCTCGAAACAGTACTCTGGATGTGTCGGAATCTTTGGTGGTCTCTCTATCACATGTCCACACCTGTAGAAAGCAAACACAATCAAAGGCTTGATCTGCTGTGTGTTGCTGTCTGCAGTACTATCACCGCCTATATGATATATCCAGAGTGTCCCACCTAACTCTGCGACTGAAATAGTTTCAAAGCGAAAAAAAAATGTGACACATCCAGTTGTGCAGGAATGTACCCATGTCAGTGGGCGAGAAACTTCTGTGAGACGCAAGTGCCCCCAAGTCCCCCATCATAGGGTCCCAGGGGCCAACTTCAAAATTTCAAATAGCACCATCGGTCGAGTTATATTTCTTTCGATAAATCATGAAATATGCAACAACGCATATCAGAAATATTTACTATATGGGATTTCAAAATGGCCGCCAAAAATATCTGCTCGGTGACAAGAACAACGTGCATTTTTGGCGGTCATTTTGAAACCCGTGCTTCATATGGCAAATGTTTCTTATAGGTGTTCTTGTATCTATCCAGAGAAATATCATCCGCCCCCTGTTCCCATTTGAAATGTTGCGGTTGACCCCTCGAGCCTTATGATGGGGACCCTGGGGACTTGCTTCTTACAAAGTTTTCTTGGTCCTCGACATGAATACATTCCTGTGCAATTGGATTTGCAATATCTCTTTTCGCTTCGCAGCAATTTGAGATCACAATGTTCGATGCCATGTTAAGACAACATATATTTGTGGCGGCCATTTTGAAAAATATGCTTCATATAGCAAATGTTTCCTATATGTCTTGTTGCATATTCCATGATCTATCGAGAGAGGTACCACTCGGTCCCTGTTGCCATTTGAAAGTTTGAAGTTGGCTCCTGGGGCCCTATGATGGGGATCCTGGGGGCACTTGCTTCTCACAGACCTTTATCACCCCCTGACATTGATACATTCCTGCACAACTGGATCCGTCACATTTCTGTTCGTTTCTCGAATCTTTCAGGTCACAAAGTTTGGTGGGACACCCTGTATATTCCCACATACGACCCAACCATGACATAATGTTTACTTCTATTATAGATTGCTGGCTCAACCCAACCATTTCATGTTCCCCGGCTTGGCATTGCCTCGACCACTCTAGCATTGATGCATTCCACATGATGCCTGTTGCCGGAATTTTCTTTTTGTGAAGCGAGTGGCCTAACTATATTAGACTTGTCTGGATGTTCATGACCAGTGCTGCCAAATTTGGAACTCGTTTTTCTTTTCGACTCTAGGTACGTCGGTTTCCTGCATAATCGGTGCTTCTTGTTTTGTTCATTCTAATATGCACAGCTCGTGATCAAATGTGGCGCATTATGGCCAACTCCGTCTTTTCCTTATTTTTCGTACTTTTGTTTTTTCTATTTTCTTTTGTTAGATTGTACTACTGATTATACACACCATATCTTATATTCTACATGACATTGAATATTGCACTCACTTCATATAGTGCTCTTTACAAAATATGTACTTTTTATTGCAGTTGGCAACACTGTTTACCCTACTGGTGGCCTCCATTTGTTCCCTATTGTGGCAAGTCTCTTTCTATACATCACTTGTCAGCATTGTGTTTTGCCGTGCCTCCCTTTTTTGCGGAATTTGCACTTTTCCCCCTTGTCCAACCTTGCTGTTTCCCGAACTTCCACCCCTTATATTTCTCGAACCTATTGCTATGGGCAGCTAATTTTTGGGGAATGCTCATGTCTGTTACAGCTCTTTCAATTGGCATAGGCCATATCTTTCACTGCAACTATCATTTTCGGAAGGTTCCCTTGTGAGAACATACAGCTTGCAAAAATTGAATCATGCAGAAGAGATTTGAAGATACTACTAGACACCAGCATCACGGTGACGAACCGTGCGTGTATTACAATACAATAAAACTCTGTTTTGTGGCTACCGCCGCAATGCATTTACGGTACACGCTTTTCTGGAGTTAGTTGTTAGCGATCGTAACTACGGCTTGTAAATGCTCTCGTGTTCCCACTCGTATCGCTATTTCTGAGAATAGATTTGAAACTTTTGATTTGAATCATTACCTACTTTATTCTTCAAAGGAGATTCGCTTATGAAACAGAAGAAACTCTTTTTCGTGAAATAATATTTTCCGCGACAGAACGATCGAAGCAAAATAAGATATTAAAAACCGAATTCGTTGGATATTCATCTCATACTGAAATTTTTATCTTTAGATTTGAATTTTCCAAGAGAAACCGAGTTTATTCGCATTCTGGCACAGATTTAGGACAAGAAGAATTTGAAAAGGGGTAAACTGAAGTCCAAAGAAGATGGCCAAAGCTTGTTCAAAAAATAGATGCCCCTGTTCCTTCACGTGTGCAGCCACGTCGAATCCGTGATCTACGGGGAAGAGAACTTCTTTGTATCGTCGACATTGGGAAACTTCAATTATAGGAAGCATCCTAGATTCCACAAAAAAGAGGTCAATGTCAATTCTCAAGATCCTGTTTCCTCTGCATCTTCCTGCATAGGGATGCGCACGAGACGAGTCGAGGCACTGCTCTTCCAATAGAAAAATATACATTTTTCGAGTCGAGACATCACTTTTACAGCACATTTTCGAGACGAGACAGCCACAAATCTTGTCTCGTGCGCATCCTTATTCCTGCAGCCTTCCACATTGCCAATCATCGGTGTTAGACTACAGGCATATAATTTGAAGTACTCATCAACTACCTCTATAAAAATTGTTACGTGAGTACCTTAGAATTCTAAAACAAGGATATTTGATTTATGCACATACTTGTTCCTAAGTGAAGTCTTGACCCGACTACGGTAGGTTCCATAGTTTTTGAGCTATGAATCTTTAAAGTCCATTTTGTCATATTTTTGGCAGCCTATAACTCTGAAAGGAAGCATTTGTGGACTATACTTTTTGTCTTATCTTGGTGTCAGGAATCATCTCCCAAACATTGTCGGTGTTGTTTTGAAACACCCTATATATATATATATATATATATATATATATATATATATATATATATATATAGGGGCGGATCCAAAGGGGTGCTATAGGGGCTATAGCTTCCCCTTGACGCTTAGATATACACTGGATAAAATGGGCTTCAATCCTGCTTTACACTGGATAAAACGGCAAGCTGTTGTTTAGCCTCTCACTTGGTCATATTTTGGATCCGCCAGTATATATATATATATATATATATATATATATATATATATATATATATATATATATATATAGAGAGAGAGAGAGAGAGAGAGAGAGAGAGAGAGAGAGAGAAAGAAAGAAAGAAAGAAAGAACCGGTTGTTAAAAGATTAGAATAGCGCCACTAGATAAAAGTGTCTTTTTTGTTGTATTTTTTTTCTGATCTATTTACACACATACACACACACACACACCGATTTGGTCCAGTAATCTGCGGGCAAATATTTAATATTCTATACATATCTATACCTTTTAATATGATATACTTCTATATTAACAAGAAGTGCTATTTTCAATATTTTCAGTGATTGATTGTAGTATTATCATCGTAGTTGCATTAAGAAAGCCCTCCACACTGATCTAGTGACAAGCACGCGCGCCTTTGGTATACGGGGTTCAGGTTCGATTCCCAGTGGAAGATTCCTGAACTTTAGCCTTGATGCTGAGTAGGACGTTAAAACTCCATCCTAGTCCCAACCTTGGTAGCAGTGGCGTAGCAGATGCCCCCGCAACCCCCGCAGTGCGGGGGGCCTCGACGTATAGGGGGTCCCGAAGTCTTGCGATGAATAAAGATTTAAAGAAGTAGAACTTCAATCTTACTTCTATCGGCTTTACAACTAGAGCCCCTTCTCTATACTTTGCGCGGGGGCCCGCAAAAGTGTGCTACGCCACTGCTTGGTAGCATTGATTGATTTGGAGTTTTACGGAAGTTTGTTCGCTTTACATTGACAATTTTTGACAGCTATTCACCTTACGAGATACTGCGCCGCCACCGCCGATGATGTTCTATTGGACTCCCAGCATTTTTGACTATCAAACGGCATCGCAGTTTCCGTTGCAGCAAGCTCCGGCGCAGGACAGGCATGATAATTCTATCCCATTCCTCCCTGCAAGCTTTCCGTAGACCGTTATGATTTAAGAATAATGAAAAATATTACTAATAAATGAATTAAATGCAGTATTCAGAATATTGCATTAACAAATACCAATATAAATATGTAGCTGTCTTTACTTTCGACGCGTCACGTTTTTTTTTTTTTTTTTTTTTTTTTTTTTTGTTCTGAGAAACTTAGGGCTAGTCTTTCCTTAATGTACCATTTAGAGATCCTTTCGTTCTTTCTGTGCTCCGCCTTTTTTTTTTCCTTACTCATCAGTTCTTTTCCGGATATACTCGTCTGCACATATGCTCATCTGCTTTCTCTTCATGACTTCTCTCTTATTCGTCTGTTTACTTTTTCTTCGATTTCCTCCTTGTTTCTTCTGCTCTCTTCAGATTTCCTTTTCGTTTCTTCTTGACTTGCAAAAAACATAATTCTTTGTATGCTACCAAAAATTATTCCTAAAGTGCTCAATTCATTCTACTAGCTATTGTACAGTGCCATCTTAGCGTTAAGTACGTATGGACTAATTAAAATAGGAATTAACAATTAAGACGACAAGCTGAGGAAGCCATAATTACGAAATAATTCCTATCGTATACACTGATGAGTTAATTGGAGTTTACCATTCTTTTTCAATAAAATAAGACAGAACCAACCCAGTGCTTAAAGCAGAATCTTAAACACGATTTGGGTTTTATCCAAGACCTCTGCCCACACTAGATTTCAAATCCTTTCCCATGTGCACAAAATGCACCCGTGTTAGCTCCTTAACTTTGGTAGCGCACTTTATCATTTCTACCTAGTTATGCAAAGAACACTCTACTATATGTTTTTTTTCTACTGTAAGAGATTTGAGAAGAAATAAGACGAAACACTGACAAATATTCTGTCAGCATATTTGCATTGTAAAATTACAATCTAACATAACACAAACTATAGAATTGGAAATAAAATAAATATTTATTATTGCTATTTTTCATAGTCATTTCAAACTTAATCATTATTGCTATTTTTCATAGTCATTTCAGAATTAATCATTAGAAGTAGTATGTACGTCACTGCTAGGACAAATCAAAGAACAATAGATATAATTCATTAAATAATAATGTGTAGGTTTCGTATACAATGCAGGTGACGTGCTTTTGGTACGTCAGTTTTTTTTTTTTTTTTTAACTTTGCAAAAGAATAAAAGTTTTTGTCGAAAACTACGCGTAAGGATCTCCACCCACCGATATCATTTTGTTCAGCTGAATGATAGATATGAATGATAGGGGCTATATCTCATCTTTGGACTTCTTTTTTTGTCAAATAATAATGATAGTGAACTCTAATTTTAATACAATGTTTATTAGCAACATTCGTCTTGTCAAGTTTGTTGTAATATAATGACAAATAATTGCAGCACCGAAAAATATATTCGTACATGCAGGATGGGTGAAAAGTAACTGGCTTTTAAAAACTGTTACAAATTTTGTTATATTGATTCTTATTTATTAGAAAATATTTTTTTTTTTTTTCAGTTTAATGTCCAACGATCATGTCCGTTAGGCTAAGGGACACGATGATTAAAGCAAGTGAATCAGGGGGTAAAAGTGAGGGGGAACGCGGGGGAATGCCGTCCCCTACCTCGAAAAAATATGTACGGCGTCCCCCACTTTCTAAAATAATTATAATGGACAAAGATAGGCAGGGGAACGACGTGACGTCATGCCGCTACCTACCGTCCCCCCCACCTTTTCAGATCCACTTTTACCCCTGAAGTGGATGATAAAGGATTGGAAATGCAGGAGGAAACGAGAGTAACCGAGAGTACCTACGGACACTATGTTGTCCACTGCAAAATTACTTGGTCGGGGATCGAACCACGGACCCCACGTACCAAGTAAGCGCTTTACCACTGCCCTTCTATCCCTTCTTATTTATTAGAAAAACATGTACATATCCTTTTTTACATAAGAAAATAGAAGAATATGTTAAACTCAAAATAGGGACCAGCTTCCGAAGTTAATTGGAATGTTGGCAATAACCTTTTGAATCCGTTGCTCCACTGTGCGAGGTTTGGACTTGTACACTTCATCCTTAGTGTAACAGAGAATAAAATAATCACTTGGAGTTAGATCTGGACTTCTTGTTGGCCATTTGTGAGGTCCAGCGCAGCGATCTAAGCTCTATCATAATAAGATAAGCAGTCCGGCACCGGCACCTAAATCAGAAGAAAAATTCTCGAGCACTTATCTTGTTTATGATGGTCTTTCGGCAGCCTAACCATTTGTCTGCATCTATTCGCTACAGCTTCCTTCAGCTTCAAACCACCTCGGTGACCACAAAAGGATTTCTCTTGTAGAAATATAAGAAAGTAAACGCTATATAATACGATTTTTGTAGTATTAAGATAAGAATAGTTGTAGCAATAGTTGTAAGATAGGGTGTAGGGTAGGGTGACCGATTGCTAATATGCAGGGTAAATAGTAGAAAAAATGAAATAACATAAAAGGATATGAATATTTTTAAAGGGATTAAGAGCTTTTTCGTACAGAAAGTGCTTATTTGTAGCCGTAGTATAATAACATGGAGATTCACGACAAATCTTCAAAATAAAGGAAAGCTGTATGATGGCTTAGATATTTGTCAATCTGCGCATGAACTGATATAGTGCTTAGGATCTAATGTTTTTGGGGAAATACAATAATAAAGTAATCCTCCTTAAGTGTATAAGTATCTAAAATATTTGTAATGATAGAACATTACAAATGACCATTAATGTATTTCAAGCTACGAAAATAGGTCTTATTAACACGTTACGTTTATATACAGTGAGTATATTACTTATTTTGCCATTTTTCCTTTCACTACTCTACTAAATTTATTTGTAGTTTGCAGTGAGAAACTGCAATATGAAAATGTTCCCTGAAGTTTCCAATGCCACTCACAGAGAGCTGCGGGCCTGTGACGTCACGCCAAAACCCTTGTCTGTGTTGCCGTGACGTAAGCAGCTCATTTTTCCATTGTTTGAAGCGTTATATCTCCGTAACGAAGACATATTTCTCTGAGATTTTTAGTATGTGGTATATTGAAGACTAGTTCTACACAATGGTGTCTTTAAATTACAACCTTTGGTCAAAAAGGAAATGTCCATTGAGTGAGCTTCTTGGACTCTTCATCACCAAGCCGTTGCACCCCTCAGTCTTAGTTTTTTCATATAAAAAACATATGATTAGAATCCGTAGAAAACAATAATATGAATGTGGAAGGAAGGATATTTCCAATTCTTGAGAGCATAGTAATAGATATTACCAATTCTTCAAATATAGTAATGGATATAATCTGTTCATGAAAGTATGGATCTTATCAACTTTTGAAAGTACAGTAATAGACATTACAAACTTTTAAAAGTACAGTAATGGATATTAATAATTCTTGAAAGTATAGTAATAGATATTACCAATTCTTAAAAATATAGTAATGGATATAATCTGCTCATAAAAGTATGGATGTTTCAACTCTTGAAAGTACACTAATATATATTACGAACTTTTAAAAGTATAGTAATGGATATTACCAATTCTTGAAAATATAGGAACGGATGTGACCACTTCTTCAAAGTGTGGTAATAGATATCGTTAATTCCTGAAAGTATAGCAATGAATATTATCAACTCTTGAAAGTATGGAATTAGATATTACCAGCTCTTAAAAGTATAATAATGGATGTTACCAATTCTTGAAAATTGATAATAATTCTTCGAAGTATAGTAAGAGATATTTACGATGTCCAGCAGAGCATAATTTAATACGTGCCTAGACGCGTGATCACTGGAGAGAACTCATTGTTGTTAGCAGTACATTGTTCATCCAGCATCTTGAGGATGATTGGGATACAACCTGAAACAGGTACTGGACGGGTTAAGAAAAGTAGCAACAACGCTGTACTGACTATTCATTTCCTAATTTAAAAAAAAAAAAAAAATCCTCCATGGTCCTTCGGGATTGGTGCTAGGAAGTTTGCTTTATGGCAAGGGATAGTTCTTTATTGCATCAATAGATGGCAGACTCAACACTGTGGAACTGAATTTAAAAATCTGCTTTCTTTTACTTTTTCCTCCTGTTCTTTTTTCAATGTAATAGCAGAAAACATGATGTGAACGCAAGACAGTGTGTCAGTGAACGAACTTGAAACTTATGTCCATCTGAAGTTTAGATTAAATCAGCTGACGATATAATTTTGTTATAATCTACATCATAGTTTTTTTTCGTACACGTGACCCAAATATAAACATCAGTAAATTATTTAGTAGAAGCAAAAATGTACTCTAATAGACCTAATTCGACATTTGATGTTATACATATCACTTCAACTGTTATTCTTATTTAATTAGTGATCATATCACTACTTTATTTACCCACAATATTTTCACACCACGAGCGTCTCTGGCGGGAGGACACGTCGTCCCTCCCCCCGATATTTTGTGTAGGATATGAAATGGATCAATGATAGAAGTATTTAGTTCTATATGGAAGAGTTTAAAAACAAAGACAATGAAAGCTATATGTATTGTTAAGTATTAATTTACTATGATTGAGATCTACGACTGATATGTGCCACTTTCAAAGAAAGACTTTTTCTAAGCTACACTTCTTGGTTTGTCAGTTTCTGGGTAGTCTGCAGTCACATATTTTTCCCCATGGCTCAATCAGCAACGATTGGATTCAATGAAAAAGGAAGACTGAAGAAGGGGGGGGGGGGGAGTGTAGAAAGTTGATCTGCGAACTAGGAAGGGAAATCTATCATGGAAGTAAAGATGACAAGAAGTACTGAAAAGAATTGACGAATTTGAATAATGTATATGAAGGTAAATTTAATGTAAATAAAAGGGTTGCAAGGGAGAACTACTATGATAATATAAAAATTAAAGATGGATATGAGCTTTAATGAGGAAGCTTCAGCTTGAGGAAGATGGAAAGAATACATTGAAGAAGCGGATGACCTAACTGTATATTTTAGGCATTCCAACGGAAAATAAAGTAAATATGGATGCCAAAAGAATGGCGATTCTGAGAGACAAGGACGAAAATATATAGCGAAATGAAGAACGAAAAGGAAGGCAAGAGAAAAAGGAAGAAGAAAAATTCGAAATTTGTAATCAAATCAAAAGCATCATCATGATCAAGAGACTTCTTTTAGACAGTTAATGTTTTGTTAGCTAAAATATCGAAATATATGAGAACTATAGAACTACACTCCTGCAAATACGTTTAAGAGCACGGAGTAGGAATTCACAGGTTTGACCCCAAGTTGTACACGATAAAAAAAAGGGGAGTTTTTGTAGATGGTACTGTTCCCTATATGGCACTCGTGGGGAGACATTCTGAACAGTATTCCAAACCATACAACACTTGCCTTAATAGCACGTATGACGACTCCGAGCAGCCATGGAAGCAGCAGTTCAGATGTGTATGTAGTCAGCAAATGCTGTATGTCTGTCTGGGAGGTGGTCATTTCCGAGCATGACTGGTGGTCAGGTGCAGTCTCACTATGTTCCACAGTTCTCGATAAGGCCTACGTCCGGAAACATAGCTTTTCAGGGAAGGAAGAATGTTCCGGGTAGAGGATGAGTTAACTTGAATGAGCGTTGTAATGATGAAGGTAAATGCCCAGATAAGTTTGAGAATTCTCGTTTCCAAAGGGGGCGCTGAAACAAAAAGCAGCTGTTGGAGGGTGACAGACTATTTAACGGCATTTGAAATTTCATGACCTATTAGAGTCTTTTTCTTATTCATTGAAAGCCATTATGCATTTTACAAATTAACAAAAGTTTATACTTCTTTCACAAACAATTATTATTATTACGTTTTATATATATATTAGGGTGGTCCTTAATTTTTGATTTGTGAATTTCTTTAGACGAATCCCCTAAAATGATTCCATATTGGACCAAATTAAGCCAAGAGAAAAATTAGCTCCATTGAATAATATTAAATGGTGCCTCAAGAGACCTAAAGTTTTGAAGCCGATTACAATACATAGTATATGGAAAAATCTGGAATAAACTCTTGTAATTTAGAAACGGCTTAAGGGAACGCGAAGATATCCTAGATAATGAAACTAGAGGAAGAAACACACCAAATGTTGTATAATATTGTCAAAGCGCCCATCTTGAAGTCAGCCATCTTGGATTCAGGTCAAACTTTTCAAATGGAAAGAGGATCATGTGACATATCGTTTTGAGGTAGCGTTTCACCAAAAGCACAAATCTGGCACCATTTTAAAGATAGATTTAGTCGTCTAAGAATTATTACCTGTGAAAAGACTTCTCTGTTTTACATTTAATAATTCTTACACGACTAAAAGTAAAGACGCGAGTTTGGCGCGAAAAGAACTAAATGGATATGCACGGTTTCAAAAGAAAGAGAAACGCAAAAGAAAAGTGCATTTTTGAAAATGATTTGTTAGAATTTTATACACCAAAAGACATGTAGGTAAGCATTTCAAGAAATGAAGAGGAAAACCCAGTTGAGTATGTTAGAGAAAATGTAAATATGGATGCGTATGTGCGTCCGGATCCTGCAAGAGAAGTAAAAGGGGAAAAACTAATTTTATTAAGCCTACTCCAAGATAGGTTGCTACTCTTGTTCTATACAAGATCACTGATAGAGCAACAATACATATTCTACCAGCGACGGCAGAAGCATTAGGTCATAATGTGGAGGAAGTAGTAATAATAGGTCTTCCATTCACCGATGCTGAGAGAAAATCCGTAGTGGAGTTGCACAGGACCACAAAAACAATTTCGGAGTGCATCAAGTACGTTAGTTGTGCAATGGGACGGAAATTACTGCCGAATTTGACTGGTAGAGAGACTGTCGACAGGCTATCAATAATTATTACAGGAGATAGTCATGAGAGGCTAATTGGTGTTCACAGTTTGTCATTGTCAAGAGGAGAACATATTGCTTCTACTACAGTTCATTAGCTTGAAGAATGGAATTTGGTAAAGTTCGTGCAGACAGTTTGTTGTAACACTACTCCCTGTAATATGTGTCACGTCAACGGTGCCTGCATTCTGCTAGAGCAGAAGCTCCAAAACGATCTTCTATACCTTCCTTGAAGACACTACATTTATGAATTGGTTTTAAAATGTGTATTTCACAAGTGTTGTGTTTCCTTTGCATCTGGACTGGATGTTCCCCTATTTAAGCGTTTTCCTAGATGTGATAAAAGTGAACTGTGTAGCAATTAAGATTGAAAACTTATTGAAAACTTACCATAAAGCTACTAGATAAATAAGAAATATTTCAATTTCTTTCAAGTTATAACTTTTCTTTTTCCTCATAATAGTCTATGAATCATCTTGATGGGAAACCTTATTTGTAGTTCATGGGGAAACAAAGATTTAACTTTCCCTAGCAGTTTGTTTCCAATTTATGTAAAATTCTTGCAAAATTCTTACAACATAACTACATGGTCCGTATGGTCCATGACTACAATAAAATAACATTACATCGAAGCAGTTTGTTTTCACACGCAACAACTCTTACATGATTATTGGTAGCGTAAAAATAATGCTAGACTTGTGTTTCTGGGAAAACGCTACCTCAAAACGATATGTCACATGACCCTCTTCCTATCTGAAAATTTTGACCTAAATTCAAGGTGGCGGTTTTCAAGATGGCCGCCATGGTAGTACTAGACAAGATTAGGTTGGTCTCTTTCTCTAGTTTCATTATCCAGGGTATCTTTCCATTCCCTTAAGCCGTTTCTAAATTACAAGAGTTTATTCCAGATTTTCCCCATTTTCTATGTATTGTAAACGAATTCAAAATTTTAGGTCGCTTGAGGCACCATTTAAAATTATTCAATCGATCTAATTTTTCTTCTGGCTTAATTTGGTCCCATATGGAACAATTTTAGGGGGTTCGTCCAAGAAAATTCCTAAATTTATTTTTTCCCATATAAATAAGGACTACCCTAATATATATATATATACTTCAAGGTTGATTGAATTGAAATTTTTTTCTGGTTGTTAGACTGCTTCGGCGAATTCTTACGTTCAGTATTGCGCATAGATGGATTGGATTAAGATGACAGTGGGCGCTCAGGACAGTCTCATTCAACCAGGGCACTAGGCTCGAAAAGATTGAGAGCCCCTAGGGTATGCTATCGATGGATCACTGAGACTTCGTGACCTATGCTGACGGGAGTTCAATGGAACGTCCTCTCACAGTTTCAGTGTACGACTAGGTCTACACTCGAAGACATTTAGCTGTACATTACTCATACACTGGCATCGTTCTAGGATTGCAGATACATACACATTAGCATCGTCTTGTTGTCCGAGTACTGGTAACATAAGCAGTCTTTGGACACTACGATGAGCCTGCCGTTTACGATAACCTGTGTATGTATTTCTCTCGAATCGGGGGATGTATACGGAGTGAAGTAAAATGCATTCACATTACACGCAGCCAAAATTGAGATTTGAATATGAAAGAGATTTTGTGGATGATGAAAATGAAGTTGAAAAATTTAATTTGGAACGAGGTTTAGCAGAAAGGTTCAATTAGCTTCCATTGAGTAAAATAGGTGAAAGCTGTTTAGACAAATGGAAGAAATGAAGTCCATGTAGTGTTCGTTGATTTAGAAGGATTTTAACTGCCTTACCTTGGTAGTTTGGATGAAGATACTAAAGAAGTTTTAAACTTAAAGTTGAAAGTTGAAACAGGATATGATTGACTTCTATTTCTTTCGGTTTGAGTAGAAAGTTAAAGAAAGAGATAAAGCCTATTCCTAAGACATTGAATCCATATTATAAAACCGTTTTCTCTATCTCTCTTACTTTTTTTTCTCTCTGATACCTGTCGACTGAAACACGGACGGACATAAACGTTCTATAAGCCTTCCAACACTTATGCATAGCATAATTTGGAAGTCTAAAACAGCAATAAATAGCGTGAATATATGTTCCGAGAGTAGGCTAAATCCCGGCTCTAATCTTTGTTTCGAAAGTTTAATTCTAACATTAAATCATCATAGAGCAAATATGGTAAGAGAAATTGATTTTTGATCTCTACTCAGCTCCCCAAATGTCTTCCTGCTTATTAGGATCACTCAATGGGACTTATTGTTAATTGTACTGTTGATACATCTGTCTGTCCGTTACTTCACAGGATAACTCTTGAACGAAAGCGAATTTTTCAATTATTTAAAAAAAAAATAGAGTTACAGCGATTATCTCAGATTAATGGAACCAATAGTTCAATATTGGAATCAATTTGTTAATATCCCTTTTCGGGTAAAGATGGTTATCTGTTTAAGTATGACAGTAGATTTAGGTGAATTGGTAGAAAATGTTTAAATATAACACTATCCTGTTAGTGGTGTGAAAGGAAATAACGGTTGTTGTTGTGTATATGTATATACTGTGTATCTATCTAAGTTGTTCGTTACAGTGTAATTACAACTTGATTTGTAAATAAATAAATATTATGTTCAACTATTTATGTAGATTACTTAACAGCTTAAATAATACTATTCATATCCTGTAATATCCTATTCATATCCTGTATTCTATAATATTCCCTAGATCAGGGCGCAAAAATTCAGTCAGATGCACTCGCCAATCAAAAAATGATGGTCGTCAATATCTCTCACGTACAAATTATGAAAGGTCCTTCCCTCCCCCACAACCTTTGGTTGGACAAAGAAAGAGATTACATTAGGGTATAAAATTTCAAAACCAGACAATTAGATTTAGGATAATCAATTTTGAGTTGGTGTAACGGCTCTCTTTCTGCACTGAAGTACCAGTTGTCGATTGCAGTTTTCGGATCGAAGTCCTTAAGTGAAAGGCCATTGATGAAAATTATCAGCAAATCATCCAATGTGTCAGTCTTCAGTGAATTCCTTTTGCAGTCGTATCTCTGTTGAGACTGCTGAAGCCTTTCTCATATGAAGCAATACTCACAGGTAAAACTGCACAAACTGTGACAATTGAAAGTAAATTTGGGAATCTCGTAAGGCAGAAATCCAGAAGGCAAACAATTTCGATAGAGGATGGGATGGGAACTTTGTGAAGACTTCACATTCCGTGTTTTCTCTCACTCAGTGACAATTATGTTCGTGCGAAACAGATATTGTGCACCCCTGTGAGTTCAGGAGGAAACCATTTCTATTAAACATTGGTCGCCAGCTTTAAATTTCTAGTCGCCAACGACGAACTGGCGACCGGACATTTTCCACCCTGCCCTAGATATTAGGCAACCTCCACAGTAGCAAAGAAATATTGGTTGCCTACAATAAAAGGATATGGAATACGTTATCCTCGAACTGTCTTTTAGGAGGGTTTATCGTCTATTGACTCCAGAACCGTTAAATCTATTGCTCGTAGTTAGAATACTAAATTTCTACAGTTTGAAGGTCTGTCGTAGTTTTAGAATGTGAAACGATAGTAACTTTTATTAGTATTATTTTAATTTTAAAAATGGGGAGGAGACTCAGACACCCTTCCTAATAAGATCAAACTGTGTCCCAGAACACCACTTCTTATATTGGCTTTAATCTTACAGTGTTCTAAGACTTTTTTCATGAATATTAGGAGCATACAGTTCACTCTACTTTTCTTCTAGTTTTCAAAATAACCACAAAACAAAGAATACAGATACTCCCAAAATAATTTATAATGCTTTGAAACACAGCCAAAATATTATGAAAGAATGTAACCGAATTTTACGACGTATTAACAGTGTTTAGACTTTGAATATTTGCATTCGCAACAAGAAGTTACTTACTCTATGTATTTGAAGTGCATTATTGCCTTCATTTACATTTGATACTTTTGTCCTCTAATTTTGTTATTATTGCTTTAACAACTTAAAACCTTAACAAACAAACGAACAAAACATACAAAATAAAGTACGAAAATGAAAATGAAATGTATCATACATTAGTAATTTGTGAATTTGGTTGAACTTGGGTCATCTTGCAGTCTGGATATGCAAGAGCTCAGTAATATATATATATATATATATATATATATATATATATATATATATATATATATATATATATATATATATATACAGTGGCGGATGCGGGATATGATCAAGGGAGGGGCTGAAACATAGTTCGCAGCTTTATCCAGTGTAAAGCAGGATTGAAGCCCATTTTATCAAGTGTATACCTGAGCGTCAAGGGGAGCTATAGCCCCTATAGCCCCCTTTGGATCCGTGTCTGTATATGGCTCTTCTTTAATGGCATCTTCGCCTAGGAAATTTTGGTCATTTTTCAATCTTAAGGCGATAAAGCGGATCAAACGCAGAAGTTTCAATTTCGTCCGATAGGTGTCAACTGCTGGAGGATGTTTGCTGCCACCTAATGGCGCGATGTCTAAGTTTTTTAGCAGTTTATCAATGAATAGAAAGTGGGATATGGGTAGCCACTGTTAAAGTCACCATTATCCTGTAGACTCCATTAACGAAATTGGTAAAGATAATGGCTCTAGCTATTTATTGGGCATGAAAAAGAATACAGACTTCAAAAATTCGGTGAAGTTCAAGACTTATTGGATGGAGTAATGACATACTAACATTAAAACCTTATAAGGGTCACGAGCATAATCATAATACCAGTACGTAACCTTTTGTTCCCTATTAGACCTATACGAGAAGGTTTCGTTATTCTTGTAATAAGAAAAATTATTTAATTACTGTATTCTGAAGGAGAAAAAAAATAATCAGAAATTCAAGAAAAATTTGTCATTCGATAGAAACGTAAAAGAGAATCGATGAACGCAGTAGGTTTTTCAATCTGTAATAAAATATTTATAGAGATATATTATAGGACAATGTTCAACTACAAAAATGTATTATTAAAAAGGTTAATAGTATTAGCAATCAACCGCACTGAAAACGTAAAGGTTAATTTTTTCCACGAAAAGATAATATACAATTTGTAAATAAATTAAAACTTCATATACTAACATGCTTTAGAAGCTAAAACGCATATCTTATGTGGGAGCGTATGCCAAATATTTATTTAAATAGCATTAATTGCAGTCGTTAAAATTCAAGGAGATGAAAGTTTAAGAGAGCTGTTCTCAAGCTTTCTATTTCGAAAATAAATGTATCACTTCGACTAGGAACATTATATAATTTTATACCAAAACAGGTGGTTTTGAAGTTTTCTTTACGCCAATCAATTTGAATTAGGTGATGGAGAACTATGCACTTTCAGATCTAATGAGGTGGTTAGGCAACCCAAACGTCATCAGTGTTAGGTTAGGTTGTATAACTTACAGTTACAGAAAACCATGCAATGAATTTCAGTGTAAAAATCGGTCGTGAAAGCCAGCCTCGGACTGAACATAGGATTCACATGTACTGCATGTTGTAAAAATAGAATACGAACGGACGGACATAAAAACATGATAAACATATAAAAAAAAGTTTTGGTAAACCAAACTCACTAAAAATTGATGCTTTACAAGAACCATACCACCTATTAAGGTGGCACTAATACTGAAGTATACTCTCTCAAATTCTTTATTATCACGCTAGCAAGTCGACAAAGTACATGGTATCTATCAGTGATTATTTTAGATTACCTCTCCCTCTGGTGCAAAGGGTCCTTAGTCCGATTCTAGGTCATGTGAGTTTATGATGAAGAACATTGTATCAGTGACTTTTCTCGAGTTTTCCCGTTTCCTCTCACTGTTTCACTCGACCAATTTTTTCATAATCATAAGCTTTCATTAATCATCCATCTTCATTAGCCTAAAAAGGCACATCCGTGAGACATTACATTAAATATTTAATTTTTCGAAGTAGATACTCTCTGAAAATCTACCGCCATGAATACATGTGTAAGTGACTCCTAATAAAAATGTCTCTACATCCAGAAGTAGGTCAAGGTATTTATGTGTGTAAAACAGAAAAAGAACTCCAGGGACACGAAGGGAAATGACGAGCCAGACATGTTTTCATTGAAGAATAATGTGTGGTCAGCGCATTAACTTGCATCGCCGTTGCGTCTAATTCTCTAGACCTGAGTTCGTCTCTTTCAATGCAAATAGCGCAAAATCTTCGTTCCTCTACTAAAAAATCAAAATTAGGATCACTCATATCTAATTTACGAGAACTAATCATTTTTCGCTTTTCTTCATTATTATTATTATTATTATTATTATTATTATTATTATTATTATTATTATTATTATTATTATTATTATTATTATTATGTAACTCCAAGGAAAAAACAATGTCGTGACAGTCCTTGGCAGGCCTGATCCTGATCCATTGGATCTGTTAGCAACCGGAGGAACTACGTTTAGCCTAGCGACGTACACGTAATCAGCCCGTAATTCTTCATGTTCTTTATTGTGTTTTAAATTATTCAGTGAAATTTAAAAGAAAAAGATGAAACGTACTGAAGACCTGTAAGTTTTAAATGATGTCCTAAAAATGAAATGAATTCGGCTAAAAGAGTCAGATGACTAATGAAAGTGTATGATTTATGAAAGGATTGGTTGCATAACAATACAGGAGGAAACAGAAAAATCTTCGAGAAAATCCACGGATATGATATTGTCCACTACAAACTTATGGCCTAGAAGCGAACCATGGATCCCTCGCACATGAAATGGGGGCTCTACCACTTTTTTCTTCTTTACAAAATCTCTTTCATACTGTTATTTTCTCTTTCTTATACTTTTCGTGATTGGGAGACCCAACAGGGATATGAACACAGAAACATCGAGAACAGTTAAGAATTCCTATGCTCTTCAGAAGGACTCGAACTCCAAAATGAGTTTTACCTCACAATTGTCAGCTTAACGTCTCACATTGCTCTACTAAAATGGCCTAAAAATGTAATGAAGCATATAGCCAATGAGTAAATGAGAGTTTTCAGGCAAATGCCTAAGAAACATTACTTCGTTTTGCTTTTGCTGTTAGTGATCTCAAGAGTGAGAAGGAGAGAACATAGCATTCTAAGCCATGCCTGTGGGCTGTTAATTGCCGTTCTTACTTTGAGGAATGAATAGTGCCGGTGTTTATTGAGCATATCTCGTATGTTTGTCTACGTCATCAGCTGAGAAATTGGAGAACTTAGTTCATTGACGGCTACAGTTGTTGTTGGATGTCGGACGATGTGATGACGTTTGCAGATGAGGAAATGCTGTGAACGGAGAGCGGAAGTGAAGAGTGGGTACTGAATCAAGCAGAATTGCACAACCGAGAACTTGACTCGGGTGTGGGCTAAAAGGTGTGTGCTCGGTTAGACAGGAGCGTATGCGTCAAAGTGATGTCATATCTTCGAGGAACAGACGCAACAAGTAAATTGTATGAAGGCAGACAAACTGAAGCGCTCTGATTAATTATTCTTCCATATGTGTCCGTGATTAAGAATAAACACTATGTCTGCGGGGAACTTACCTTGTTTATATCAAGATAGGATTGTTGACATGTGAGTTTTTTAAAGGGAAGTTGCGGTCTGATTTCTGCAACTTGATGCAACGATAGATTTTTCGTTGCATCCCACTGTGGAACATTTGGGTAAAACTGCGAACAGCAGGGTAAGTCCTCTGCTTTCCTTCATTTTCTTTTGATGCACATGGAAGAGGATATACATACAATAAACAGCACTGAAAGAACCTTATAAAATCAAAGAGGAAAAACCAGTAACGTTAATCTTTGTAAAGAATGGAAATCTGCCATATTTTCGTATTGAATATTTGATTAGATTTATTTGTTTTAATGATTATGCTCGTTAAATACAACAAAATACGATAATTTGTTGTGGCTTTTTCAATACTCTCTTAAATATCCCAATCCAATGTTAGACCTTATGTATTTCAATTTTTATTTATTATCGTGCGCAAAACATGTACACGAAGATGATAATGGGAAAAATAAGAACATGAAAAATAGGATTTCCCACGAGACGAGACGAGATGGAATATAATATTGGTGACGATATTCGGGACGTGGTACAGTTCGTGATGATATTCCAGACGTGATACAGTTCGCGACGATGTTCCAGAGTGATACAGCTTGGGGCGATTTTCCAGACGTGATAGAGTTCGTGGCGTTATTCCAGACGAGACACAGCTCTTCCAATAGAAACAAGTATACCTTCCGAGATGAGACATCACTTTTACATCTCAAGACGAGACAGCCTACCTCATAGGCAACCCTAATGAAGAATAAGGGGTAGAAAGCCCTTAATACACATAAATATACAGTTGCATCTCCTTTCTATTATCGTTTCTGCAAATATGTACAAATATACAACATAGAGAAAAAGGAATGGTTAACAGACATTAATCTTCTTTTCTTAAAAAAAAAAAAAAAAGGAAAGAGTATTAAGCAATAAAAATATTTATGATATAGTTGGCATTAAAGAACCGCGATGCAGAACCAACTTCATCTCTTGGCCCAGAAAAATTATATACTTAACTATTTCCACGAAAATGAATCCACGTTAAATGTGTTAATGTTACGTCAAATATTTCTCACAGAATAATCCGAACAATTCTGTGAAAACTTCGTTTTTTTTTTTTTCGTTGTATATTTAACTTTGCATACTACCAGATATTTAAATATAATATGTCAGGTTGTCTTAAAGGTATGGAACATTTGGAGGTCAAAATTAAGAATATATTTATTATGATTGGTAAATAACATTATGAAACACATATGCACTATTTTGTTCGATACCCTTCTCTTATTTTTCTGGCAGTACCATAATCCCGTCACTAATGAATTTACATGGTTTCTCGTCCAAAAAAAAAAAAAATGTGACACGTGATCTTCACAGCCCTCTTTTAAATCTAACTTAACATTGTTCAGAAGATTCTGTAGATTCCAAACAATAGGAAGTCTGATGGTGCCAGATTTGGGCTAAACAGTGAACACATTTAAACTTCCCAGCCAAGTTCTCTTAATTTCTGACAGATCTTTAAAGATGTATGCGGTCTGGTGTTATTAGCGTGGATTACGATAACAACACCCTTTCTGTAGACCAATTCCGTCCGTTTCTTTTAACTTGCTAGGTGCACTCATGCTAATTGTCGACAGTACAGTTCTGAATCTATCGCCCTGCCCGGTGGCAGTAGTTCGTGATGCACCATGACCTTCCAATTCTACGAAATACACAGTATAACCTTCCTGTCGTCAATGTGGAGTTTGCCGTAGATTGTGAAGCTTCTTCTCCCTTCCACCACGCTCTTTTTCACACATTGTTGTCGTAGATTATCCATATTTCATCGTTCGTAATCAACCACTTTAGAAATGGCTCGAGTTCGTCGCATTTCAGTAGAGATTCATTCGCAGATAGAAATTCAATTGGGTCACATCATGCGTCGATCTTCTCTTTGTAGCGAGCTTCTCCAAATGATTTAATACTGTTCGCTGGAATCATGACTGTTTAGATGCCGGTACTGGTCGAGTTTTGCCACAATATCTTTCACTTTTGTTGTGATAGATTGTCCACTGCGAGGACATCGAAATTTCCAGAACGAAAACTACTGTATCATATTTCGGCTGTTGTTTTTGATAACGTATCTTGTCCATAAAGTAGTACAAATTCCTTCACAAGCCTGTATAGCATTTGTGCCTTTATCAAATAAAATTGTAAAATCGTAATGGATTTTTGCGTTAGTTCACTGATTTTCATGGCACAATACCTTACATCTGATAATAAGAATTCCAGTCTACTAGCTTCAACTGTCAATTGTCAAAGGACGTTAGATCTGACCTGCTGGGACACAAATATCTTGATATTTGTGCAATTAATACGATTAATTCTGAATTTTAGGCTGTTGATAATTTATCTGTGAGAATGTAAACTAGATTAATTTAATAGAATTTTTCGGAGACATTTATTCTAATCACTGGTATTTTAGGTTTTGTTTAAGTGTGAAGATGGGTATTAAAATGTGCGGTTAGATTTATCGTAGTTGCCCTTCCCTATTATTTAGTTGCAATGCATAATTTTCTAACTATGCTTAAATCAATTACTAAAATGTCTAGGCTGTAGTATACTGTATATAAAAAAAAAAAGAAAACTTTCGATTTATTTTCTGAGTTTTTGCGTTACGCTCCAAATAAAAATAATGCTCCGTGTCCCTTTTAACCCTTTGTTTCCCAAAGAATGAATTTATGAAGAGAAACAAAACAACAAACTTTCAACGTCAATTGGCTATACAGTTTCAGCGCGAATGAAAATCATGGAAATAATTTAAACTCCTGTCCTTAGATGGCTTGCAAAGTTCATACTAAAAGATGGTTTCCTTCTAAATCCACTAGGCTGCACGGAGAAAAGACTTAAAACTGTGGTTTCACACTGAAACCACCGGGCCGGTGGACAAAGATCAGCCTTTTTCTGCCTATGACTTTCAAAGTCTTGACTGGAAGACCCGTCGGAAAACGACCATTAGGAATACCTAGGCGCAGATGGGAGGACAATATTAAGATGGATCTCAGCAAAGATAGGAATACAAAGTAGAAACTGGATCCAATTAGCTAAGGATAGAACTCAGTGGAGAGCTTTTGTGAATGTAGCATTGAACCTCCGGGTTCCATAGGCCATAGAGTTAGTTAGTTAGTTAGTTAGATAGTCATAAGTTCGAAGTTGCAAGTTCGAAGAAACGTTTAAACTGGCAGGATATCAAGAACCATACTTTGCTTGCGAGATTCTTTATGCGACTTGCTACAATCTTTTTCATATGCATCTCACAGAGGTGTAACGTTTAATGCTTGAACTTCACATTCATACAATGTACTGGCTTTTATGAACACTTTTACTTTTTTCTGATTATCATCGGCGAAAAATGCTGATTTTTAGCCACATTCTTTTGTCTGTAATTATGCAAAATCTCCGTTTCCGGGTCTGTCCTGGCCACTTCAGTATATCACGGATCTATCCAAGTCATACCGAGTTACGGATCTCTCCAACTCACTAATCATCTTTCCATCACTGCTTTCGGAAACCAAAGGTCTCCAAAGGAAATATTTAACATGTTTGCTAACAAGGTCCGATAAGTTGTCAAGGTCGAATGAGTTAGATCGTGTATGATATACACGGTACTGTACTGTCCTTGTGATTTTTTTAAAAAGGAAAAGTCAGATTAAGAACAAACATTGATTATCTTCATATGGAATTAGCATTTAAAAAGGAGTATAGTAATATAAGTACAGGCGCTAACATTGCAAAGTGGTGACTCTTGTAACAAAGTAACCTAACTAGGTAGTATCTACACTATTGTCAAAACGTGATTACCGCCTATCTTATTGAGATACAATAGTATAGGTAATAATAATGGTTTATCAAATTTTGTCATAGTCTACGTTATTCAGTCTGTAAAATTTTAAGCGTTAAATTTTAAATTTTAAGTGTTACTTTGTTAAATAAATTGGTTTTTAAAACCGTCTTGCGCCAGATTCGTGAAAAAAGAGGAAATTTTGTGGAATCAGTGGTTTTGCAACTGTTCAGTTTGTCCAACACTTTATAACCTTGCTTATACAATGAAGTTTGAGATTAACTAAATCAGTAGACTATTGCGTGATATCGTAGAGGACTTTCGAGACTTCTATCGGAAAGCCTTCTAAAAGCATCTAGGAAATTTAACTTTGATATATTCATAAATAATACAAATATTATTGCATCGAATTTTCTTGTCACTTCTTGGTGATGTGTATGATAAGTTTAATAATTCTGCGGATTATTTAAAAACAAAAACATTCAAGTCCTGGCCTTTGATATGCTATGAGTTTTGTTTCTCTATTTATCTGTACCCAAGCTAATAAGAGAGGTTGAGAGCGATTGATGTCCGCCAGTGGTGCCACCGAACTATATTTAGCACCAGAAGAGACTTCATTACGTTATAATTCATAAGAAGAAGGACTGTGCTAATTCCTATGTATACTGAAAGAAATAAATGATACGAATATTAACAGGTAGTTTGGCTTTATCAGATCTTTATGGCACTTTTCGCTATTGTATTTTCTTTCTTTTTGATTTGTAAAATTGCAAAAACAAAGTAATAAATGTCAATGGGCTAAACCAGCAGTTCTCAATTTTTTTAAGAACCTGGCCACTTTTGAGAACAGAGATTTTTCACGTAGCAGTAAATGAAATTTCGTTGTTACTGTATTGTATATAGGCCCCTATTTGTTTTGTGCTCCACTGTTGATGCAAATGGCCCAAGTCCACCAAAAGGGCAAAGAATTTTTGCTCTTTACCTGGCATCGTGAGATTATTGGGGAATTACTTAAGTTAAGATATAACAAACTCCGACCTAGAAACTCAGAAATCGCGATAGGAGCGAGATATGAAACAATACTTGCTCATATAAAAGCCATCTGACCAACCATAGATTCTCCTAATCTGTAACGCCAGACTTTCTTCTTTTAGACTATTTAAGTTTGCTTAGAGAAGAACTTGATGCTTCATGGAGCATAGTTTGGAAACCGATAGTCTAAACTATTTCAGCATACAATACAGAGAAAGCATCGAATTATTTGGAGCTTTCTTTTATAGAGATCATATATCCTGGAAATTATATAACCCAGCAAATATAACTAAATAATGCATTGAGTATACTTTGCTCGCTTTTTCCTTGACTACTGATACTTTCTACATATTCTTGTAATGGTATCAGTTGACTTGACTTCCCCAACATTTTGAAATTATGAAAAAAGGGGAGGAAACAGCAAATGAAATACAACATCCTTTGATAGGTGACATTTCAACTTTAGGTTGCAAGCTTGGATGAATAATGGAGGAAACTTAATATGAAAACAGGAAAATGAGGAATTCCTTAACGTTCCGTTCTGCACGTACTTAGATTGGTCCTGAATCAGATGCTGTATCAAAAAAAAAAAAAAAAAGTTAATGATGTAATTTCTTTCCAAGAATGATTTTTGATCCATACTGATGAATTGGATAGTCCCACAGTAGGAAAACCAAAAAGAAAGAAAAAGCATTGTATAAATCAAAGAGTCGATAAAAAAAAATGTTGCAACACCGGATATCACAGTGACATACATACTACATTAAAGATTTTTTCTTCTCCATTTCTGCATCAGCAAGCGACCTTCACACTTGAAAACTCTTGCTGATTTCTAATGACATAGTCACACACATATGTTGTTAAGTACGTAGTATATATGTGGGTGTTAAACGTATATATGTATGTGTAAGCAAAGCGTGCACATGTCTACTAGTATGCTGTGCAGAGCGAACGTTGAACCACGTTGCTCGCGAAACCAGTTTGTAAATAAATGGGTTGGTAGAAACAATTGATCTGCTATGCTTTTCCTTGGCTTTTAAGATTACTAAGAGAGGACAGTTCCAAACGTCTGTCTTCCCATTATTACTAAGGAACAGGGGCGCAACCATGGGGGGTTTACCGTGTCCGGAACCCCTTCCCCAAGAACTTCTTAATTCAACATACTTTTGTACACTTTCTCAATAAAAAAGTTGTTTAACAGGAAAATGATTCATGTAGTATGAAAATTTGATCTTACACTTCATCTGTACTCTTTCTCTTATAAAAAAAATCTAGTTCTATCATTTTTTTTCTGAAAATATAGGTGGAAGTATTTTACGGATGGTCTTTTCGGGTGCAGAATAATACTCGTTCAATACTTCATAGACGTAATGGCTTGTAGTACTGCACCCCCTCTGACAAAAATTTTTGGGTGGGCACCTGTTAGGGAATTGATTTTTTTAGGCAAATACTGTAATTTATTTTATATTCTGCTCCGTGGTACCGTTACAGTGTGCTATGCATAAGTAATGTAAGTTTTATGTGTAAAACAACTGTGTCCATCCGTTCATCTGTCTCTTGATAGTATCAAAGCAAAAAATAGAGATAGACAAAATCGGTTTTCCGATACGGAATTAGCGTTTCAAGGATAGATCTCCGTCCTTATTCCAAACGGAAGTGGTAGAAACTTACCATTTCCGGTTTCAATGTTCATAGCAATAGAACAAAAGCTGTAAAAAATTAGCAAGAAATGGTTTATATATATATATCCCTTATCAGTCTACTAAAAATCGGAAGTGGTAGAAATTTACAACTTCCGGTTTTCAATATTGATTCCCGTAGAGCGGTAATAGATATGACGGAAAGGTTTCTTTAATGTCAATTGACAGTCCCAAGAATAAGTTAAAGCTAACTCCAATGCTTCTATTGAAACCGGAAACAGTAGAAATATACTATCGCTTCCAATATAGGAATATACTATGCTATAGATGTCGAAAGCTCAGAAATCTAATTCCTAATTCTAATCCTAATGACGTTTCTATATTATATAATATTATTTAGAATGTCCAAAAATGATAACGAAGAAACCAAAAGAGACAGAGAAACGAAACTTTGCACGAAGCAACTATAAAAAGGACACCTGCCTGTGTGTTGACGAACATCACCGGATGAATAGTGTTGCCAACCCAAGAGAAAGTTATGTTTTTGTAAATCAAATGACGTAAATTGGATATCATCATTGGAAGCAACAATGAAAATAAAGACATTATATTAACAGAATTTATAATCCTATAACTTCTGTTTAAAATATACAAGGAAGGATTTCGGGAATTAACCGTCTCCTTACAAAACATATTCTAGAAAAATAAACATGTACAATTTCAGGTTATATATTAATTTGGCTAGAAATTATATGAAATTCATTCCACAGCCAATAATGTTCAGAGTTGAGATATTTACTACTTTGTAGATGTCATTAAGCTGAACAAAATGATATGGGTGAGCGTGCATCCTTATGCTTGATCAGAGCTGCCCATAGGCGAGTTTTAGAATGCAGGTTGCGCCTATAAGAATATTTGGTGGGCATGACTTTTCATTGAAACTGATGCAATCAAACTAAAGAATGATAAATTTGGGGAGCAGAATGGTAATGTTGGTCGAGCATGTTCCCTTTTTTCAGCAGAATGGTAATTTTGGTGGAGAATGATAAATTTGGGGAGAAGAATGGTAATTTTGGTGGACAGTGACACATTTGGAGAGTACCATGGTAGTTTTGGAGGTGAATGATAAATTTAGGGAGCAGAATGGTAATTTTAGTGGAGAATAATAAATTTGAGAAGAATAATGGTAATTTTGAAGAATGATAAATTTGCAGAGCAGAATGGCAACTTTGGTGGATATAATACACTTGGAGAGCAGAATGGTAATTTTGCTGAAGAATGATACATTTGGTCAGAAGAATGGTAATTTTAGTGGAGAATGATAAATTTGAGAAGCAGAATGGTAATTTCGGTTGAGATGATACATTTGGAGAGGAGAATTGTGATTTTGGTGGAGAATGATAAATTTGGGGTGCAGAATAGTAATTTTGGTGAGGAATGGTAAAATAAGGGAGCAGAATGGTAATTTTGGTGGATAGTGTTAAATTTGGGAAGCAGAATGGTAATTTTGATGGCAAATGTTAAATTTGGAGAGCAGAATGATAATTTTGGTGTAGAATGGTAAATTTGGTTAGAAGAATGCTAATATTGGTGGAGAATGATAAAATAAGGGGACAGAATGGTAATTTTGGTGGAGAATGATGGGGAAAATTGTTAATTTGGGGGAGTTACGCCCAAGCCCTTGAGCAGGGATGGGTACCCTTGTGTGTAGTTTTCCAGAAAATCAAGGAAAATGGATTCGATGTAAACCTAAATATTGATCGTATACGATAAACTCACCATCTATTAAGTACTGATACTGAAGTTTACTCTCATGAAATTTTAATTTGACATTTGCAACAGGTCAGTACACAAAGTGTGGTTATGAGATATAGCCCAAAATTATTATTAACTCGTAAACTTTTTCTTTTGTTTAACTATAAAATTGCCCTAAGGTAAGATATATGTATATGAAATGATAGATCACATCATGCTAAACAAAATTACATCCTTGAGAGTAAATCCCGATGAAGAATTTTCGCAAAAACCCAAATAACTAATTTCTATGGTGCTGAAAAGTATATTGTTCATTACTAACAATGTTTGATAGTTTTAAAATTCTTCTGAAACATATGTATTTATTTATTTATTTATTTATTTATTTATGTACTGTATATTAAAAAAAGGTGCATAGTTAACTAACATATCTGTTTGATTAACTAAATGTACTATGAATTAGCTAGAGCCCTTCTATTTTAAGTATGCCCCTCCTGGCGCTACTATCGATGTGTGTTTTCCCGTACCTCCCTCAAAAGAGGAGGAACAAGTTGTTGCGGCCGAGATCTTTCAATTGTTGGATGCGGAAGCATTGCCACAATGAATTATTTCACGGACTTTGGTGTGCTCTGTCTTGTTAGCCATTCTAAGTAGCCTACGATCTTCACTCGTCGAAACCAAACGACTGAATGACAAATTGGCAACACAGCTGAGGTCATTCACTTCTTTCCGCTACGCAAAGGGTCGGTTTCATCCGCAGAGTGTGGCGGGGGTGGGCCGAAGTATGGTTTGCATAGTTTCCGAGGGCACAGGTGGAATAGACAGGCTCTACTGTTAGCTAGCACTGTAACTGTTCTTGTTTGTACTTATTAGGCGATACACATATTACTAACAATGATGATACACTACTTTTTAGCAATACAAACAGATCTTCCTTTCGTTGTTGTATTAACCTTAACAGAATAATCGATATAACATGTGCAAACAATCAGATTTTGCTTTTTTGTGGGGGGCGGGGGAGCAAGAATCTCCGAAATACAATAACCCCGCACCGTCCGGGTCTTTGGGGTTATTGTATTGTATTGGGGGATCGATCCCGGGTTCGATTCCTGATGGAGATATTCGGTCGAATAAGTATAAGAAAGCTTTCTTCAGGCCAGCCATTCTGGGTGAAGTTTTCCTGGGTTTTCCTTATTTACACCAGGCAAATACCGAGATGTTACCTAATATACAGGTCTCAGGCCGCTTCTTTCCTTTCCCATTCCCTTCTTCCTTCCCTTTCCTCGGATAGTGTGATCGCAGAGGGACGTCATCCCTTATACGTGACGGGCTGATATGACCATAGATGCCAAAAGCTCACAAATCGAATTCCCAATTCTCTAAACTTCGAAATACGTAGAGTTTCACATTTTTCATCAGTCTGTTATGATACTATGGATTAAAATGTATATGCAAACTCACGAGGGGGTAACTGCTACCTGCCCTCTCGCATTGACTCCACTGTGTAGAAGTTTTAAAAATTAACCAAATATTGTTTTAAAATAATAGAGACATAACAAAGAGCAGAGTGCTTTGACACATTCCAGTTGCAAACTCACTTAATGCATTTGCATGTACCTTGGTATATGTCTTCATGTGACATTTTTAATTTGATGCAGATTAACGTGACTATGGACTTTTTTTTTTTAAAAAAAATCTCCATTTACTATTTTAGTACACAGGAAATATAAAGACGAAATTTTTTCTCTAAAATTAGTATCATTTACAACGTGAAAATATCTGGTTTGGTATATGTGTCAGCATCAGCTGTTGTTATTCATTCATAACAACACTTTACGTTCCGCATATATCACACGGAAAGATGTTAAATACCTCTGAATACGAGTCATATCTAATGGAGGGTGTTGAGCGTGAAATGATCTTCAGCTAAACAATAACTGCAGTGGAGTGGTTTATGTGTGGACCGTGAAAAATGCATATTCCTCGGGAAGTTGCAAAATCTTCTCAACAGATTTCCTTCTTCTTCTTCTTTTTCTTTCTTTTCTGTGGAGGTAATGCGACGATTGACTAGTTACAAGGATTGTTTAAGCAGACGTGCCTCCAACGTGATGACGCACGAAACAGTAAGCTGAAAAGAAAGGTGATGACAGAGGTAACCGGATACATGAAGGGCTAAAAAGCTATTATTTAGGAGTTCAAATCAGGTTTAAATATTTGTCCTGATAATCTAAGGGTAGCATTTTCTTTGGTAATTGAATGAATAAATGAATGGTTGTGAATTTTGCTCCAAAAAGAACTCAAATAATTTTAATAAAATTTTGTTTAAAAAAAGTGTCAAGGGATTTTCGAGTGTACTATTTTCTGGTGTAAGAAAGCGATTTAGTTTGGTCTCGATTTTCGAAAAGAAAAAAATAATGGGTCTACAGAGAGAAAAAGCTCTTTACAGGGACACCAAACTTTTAATTCTGAGTAGGGTTACATGGTGCCTCAATGGAAGAACACTCACGTCTAGTTCGATCCTCGGTCACTGAAGTTTGATGTGGACAATATCTTCCCGTGGATTTTCTCGAGACGCTAATTATTCGTCTTCTTTAGCCTAAAGAGCATAGACATGGGACGTAAAATAAGAAATTCCATTTTATTTTATTTATACTGAATAACACAAAACACTTCTGAATTTAATTTAAAGTTAGGTTGAATCCCGTTGTCAGTTGTAGAGTTGCACGCAAAACGACACAAGACAGAAATTTTGTAACTATATTCGAGACGAGACAGAATTCTTCCAAATACAAACAGATACGTTTTCGAGACGAGACAACCTCAACTCTCTTGTCTCGTCCGCACCCTTATCTTGGTGTAAGAAAGAAATTTAACTAGATCTCGATTTCGGGAAATCTCCGAAGTGGCGTCCGTGGGAAAATATATTTTGAGATGTGCCTGAATTTTGTCCTCTAAAAATCTTTAACAGTTGGCGTAAAATTCACGCATATAATGTATCATAAGTTCACAGATGCAGAATAGATATTTAGGAAAACCCTTACTTTGTGAGAATTTATTAGCAGCGTCTGCAGAAAAACACATTTCAAAAGAGCTATCTACCTTTTTCGGTCCTACAACAAACATACTTGCATTTTGTTATGATTCTGTAGGGGCTCAGTGAAAATTCATTTGCGCAGCGTGGTAAGGGTCTTAAGAAAGGAAATTAATCTTCAATTCTGGGTGATAGGAAACGGTTTACCTGTTTCGCATGTAATAAGAAAAAAGAATGTTTGTTTTCTAATTTGTCAACGACACTTGCCTTCCTTTTCCTTTCTTTTTTTCTAACATCTCTAAACAAAAATATTCATTTGAGTAGTTTAAGTGTCGAGTTAGAAGAAGGTACAAACCTTTTTTCAAAAGATTTTCTTTCTTTTTCCTGTTGAGGCAAAGCGACGATTGACTGTTTACACAAAGATTGTTCAACAGACGTGCTTATAATATGATGACACGCCGAAGTCTAACTTGGAAAGCATAGTTGATGACAAAGGTAACCGGATACATACTGTTAAAGAGCCAAAAGCTATGATATGCAGATTCAAATAGCAATAATTAAATATTTGCCGTATAATATTAAACGTAGTGTGATTTTAGGCGCTAGATCTTGCTATGACTCATATTAGACCACGAAGATATTTGATACATAACTTAGTAACAAAGTAATAGCATCTTCTAATGCGTTACCTTTGTTACCTGTTGATACATCTCTGGACTTGTAAATAAGTTATATGTATTTCGTGTTAATACATATACTTTGTGGCGTACGCAGAATTTCTGCTAGAGATGGCTTCGCGCACTGAATCTTATATTTCAGGACTAGTGCGATTCTTGTCTCCATAACATCTTGCTCAAAGGTGGTTAATTCCGGAAACCTCTCTTGCGTACCAGAGATGGAGTGGGTCCGTGGGTCAAGATTTGTGGATATGTGAGTGGGTCGTGGGTCAACAGGACGTAAACTACAGCGACCGACCATCCATCGTCACCCACCGACCCACTTTGCTCAGTGTATTGTAGACAGAATCTTCTGAACACGTTCTATGTTTTACTTTCAAGACCTCAGTTTTTCTTCCTTTTTCGTTTGTTTCTACTTACCTGCGATGAATACTAACTGAATAAAGACCTTTAGGCATTTTCGGATATTGAAATTTGTAATTGTAATAATAGCAATAAAATTTATTATTTGATCTTCGAGACAGTCGAATTTTAGACCCATTCTTTAACTTATTGTTGGTCCACTTTACCTTGATTTGAGACTTTCAAATTCCATCCTATTTTCCACTGAAGAGTATCCGTAATTCAACAAGAAAATAACTGTATATGATAATTAAATTGAAATTCATTGTAATATGGCACATGACAAACACTTTACCATTTTATGTCGTAAAGATCAGATCTACCGGTATTATGACAGAGCGGTGCTTGAGCGATTGACCGTAGAAATTCAAATTCCGATTAGTGACAATTTCACAGCCTTATTTTATTACAAGTGTAAACTCTTTAGTCAGTGGAGAGGAAGGTGTGCAACAGGGTAAGAGTTGATGAGGATGAGTTTTGGTGGGTTAGAGTGGGTCATGGTGGGTTAGAGTGGATTATGGTTGGTCGTGGGCCACGGTGGGTAATGGATCATGGGTCAGTTTTCATTAACTCACGGCAGCTCTGTTACGTACTCCATTGCATATATTACATTAGTAATATATTTCTCAATGCATGTTAATAATATTATTAGCGTTTAACGAAAAAAAAAAATTTAGATATACCAATCGATGGATTTCGTGGAGCTGAATGACATGGATGCGTGTAATTCCTTATGTGTAATTTTTGAGAAAATCTAGTCTTCCTTTTTCTTTCTTTCTTTTCTTTTCTTTTTCTTTCTTTCTTTCTTTCTTTCTTCTTTTTTTTTTTTTTTGTAAACCTTAGAAGAGTTGCCACCTATTAAGTTGATACTGAAAATGAAGTACAAATTATCAGATTTTCATTACAACACTTGCAATAAGAAATTATGAAGCAAGATTAAAGAAATATAGCCCAGAATCATGATTAACTCTTAATTTTTGTATATATATATATATATATATATATATATATATATATATATATATATATATATATATATATATATATATATATATATATATATATATATATATATATATATAACTGCGGAGTTTGACTGCTTGCATATAATTTGAAGTACTCACTAACTCCTTCTATAAAAATTGTTGCGGAAGTACCACAGGATTCTAAAACATGGGTATTTGCATAGGGCACATACTAGTTTCTAAGTGAACCCTTGACTCGACTACGGCAGGTCCCATAGTTTTGGAGCTATGGACCTTTAAAATTCATTTTTTCATGTTTTCGGCAGCCTATAACTCCGAAAGAAGCATTTGTGCACCAAGCTTGGTCTATACTTTTTGTCTTATCTTGGTGTCAGGAATCACCTCCCAAACGTTGTCGGTGTTGTTTTGAAACACAATGTGTATATATATATATATATATACCTTGGCGGATCCGGGATATGATCAAAGGAGGGGCTAAACCATAGTTTGCTGTTTTGTCCAGTGTAAAGTAGGATTTAAGTCCATTTTATCCAGTGTATACCTGAGCGTCAAGAGGGAACTATAGCCTCTATAGCTCCCTTGTATCCGCGCCTGTATATATATATCAATTGATAGATCAGATCGAGCTCAACAAAACGAAGCGTTTGAGAATGAATTGTCATGCGTAGTTTTCGGGGAAAAATGAATTTTTATGACGCTAAGAATTATATCATTTGTTGATAGTTTTTATTTATGCTAGAACAAATTTATTTAATCCTATGAATTTGTATATGTGAAAAGTACATTGTTAACCAATAGATTGTACCGTATCTATTGTAGTGTGTCTTTTTCTAATAATGATAAACATATTTCAGACAGTGACACACATATACTTATAACAATAAAGTATATACTGATTGCAATGTAACAAAATAGTAGTTTTATATAAATTGACTTATATTAAAGTACATAATAATCATGAGAAAGTAATTGGGGGCAGCGTTATCCCGCCCCTTTGCCTCCTCTTTCGTCGTCAGTGTTGGTAACAAATCAGCTACAAGAATATAAAAATACAAGGAAACAGCGAATTGCAATACACTTCCTTCTACTAATACGCTTACAATGAATAATTATTCACAATTTATACAGTGAAACCTCCCTTAATGGATACCTTTCAATGACAAATATCACCAGAATACAGATGGATCTTTCTGCCGCATCAAAAATATGTATAATATTACGGGACAGAACCCTTTCTTTTACAGAAACTTTCAGATAGGAATACGAACAGTCTTCTTTCCCTCACCTAAGAATGGACATTAATTTTGCTGGTTTCATACTTTTTTTTTTTAGCACAGTAAACATTTTCTGCAATTCGAAACTATTCCTGTGACAGAGTAAAGAGTAAACTCCTTCACCAAAAAATATTTTTGTCGTAAGTTAACGACCTGGGTATGAGCCACTGCACAAAACAGTTACAAGCTGAACTTCCTTTTCTGTGTCCAGAGTAAATTGTTTTGTAGTAAGAATGTTAGAAAACCTTCAACAAGTAAAAACTATCTTGGAGAGTGAATCGTATGGTGAATTCTATGCGGAGCTTCTTATCTTCCCTTACAAATTCATGCCTCGCAACGCTCATATAAACAAATTGCCCAGTGATACTTTTGTCTCTTTACACAGAGTAATTTTTTCCCTTATCTTTCAGTAATTCGAACATTAAGTACATAACAGTACAGTTTCGATGTTACCCATAGATATATATTTATAACCAATATATTTACTGTATACTGCATACAATTACCTTATTTAGTTGTGAGTAATCTAAATTTTTGTAACCTTCCTGTAACGGGCTTTTCTGATTTACAAACAATCACGTTCCATCAGTGTTCGGTATTCATAGGTTTCACTGTATACTTTATCGTGTTCGTTTATTCTCTGTTTCTAATGTAATTGATTGATATCTTAATAGTTGCGCTTGAGGACAGACACAGGTGAATCTAGAACTTAAGAAGGAGGAAATTACACTGAACTGGTTTCAACTTGCTCTTGCTGTCGTTCAACTTAATCGAGTACAACGAATTGTAATCGACACTTATTTGCAAGTTATTTGGTCGTATTGAGTTGGATGTTCAATGATTATAATAAATCATTGGTAGCTGACATGAGTTGCATTCAATTAAGATCCTTCGAGATTAATATGTGTGTTGATTTGAATGTTTGGGAAATCCTTTTGCGTGTTCCGATTAACACCATGTTTTTGTTTATGTTTTGTAGCTTACTTTCCTTATTTATCTGAGTACATATAAAATGAAAATAAAACAAGAAAATATGTCTGAAAATTTTCCTTCAACTTAACCTGATGTAATGCAAGCTTAATAATGTAAACCACTACTGAAATGGGCATCGGGACAGTCAACCACAGATAATACCAGATAGAGCTTTTTTTCTCACAGTCATAAGCAGGCTTCAAATATTTTATAGAATTATCGTACAGATAGTATTAGTTTCAATTTAGTGCATCAATACTTATTGGTTGTTATAAACTTTAAAAAAAAAACTGGTTTCAATATTTTGAAATGATGTTTACGAAGTCATTTTAAACATTTTTTTAGAATAATACTATTTGAAAGTGCTTCCATACATGTTTTTTGGGGGGCACTGCCCCCCCCCCGAGCTCTGAGAGTGCCCCCCCCCCCCCGAGGAGACCAAAATAATACGTCTATAATATAATAATAAATTGAATAGCACCAGCAGCGTCACTCCGAATACCAAATGTGCCCCCCCCCCACGCGGGATTTTTTCTGAAAGAAACATTGTTTGAGAATAATAGTTATTTTTACATTGCTGCGATCTACTACAGTAGAATTCTATAAAATACTCGGAAAACTGCACATTCCTTGTTTGATCCGCTAGTGTGAAAAAATTAAGACTAGTAGACAGCGGCGCAAATCTGTCTTCAACATTGGTGGGGACGGGTAAGGTCGTTCTTTCTTTCTTTCTTTCTTTTTCTTTTTTTTTTTTTTTAGCGATATTCTAAACATTTATGAAGTTGGAAAACAATACTGTGGTGCTGAGGAAGATCAGAGGAGCAGAGTTGTCTTCAACATTAGGAGGCGGGCAGATTTGGGGCTTATTCTGGTGGGCCATCAATTTCATCTTGGCAATCGAATACAAATCTTCACATTTCTCATCAAAAACACATTTCAAATCGGATTATTGGGGCCAGTCCCCCCAGGTCCAAGATTGGAGGGGACATGTCCCCCTCTTCCCCCTGCAGTTTGCGCCAGTGCTAGTAGTAGAAAAGCTACAAAAAAAAAAAAGAGGCTTCTAGGGCTTGGTATGTAAGAAGATCTACGAAATACGTTGGTCACCGAGTGAATATTATAGAACTGAAAAGAAAACGAGCACAGGGCCGATCAAAGAAGAAGGGGCAGACTTTTTAAAAAACGATATGGTACAATGGGGCTTTACAGTCGATATGACGCAATATAGATACAGGTCGAAGACAGCGACCCGAAAAGCCGACCCCAGCTAACTGGGAAAAAGGTTTAAAAGACGAAGAAGGCGTTAAGACTTAACATCATTGTCCCCACACTTATGCATCTGAAGTGTTTTTATCGCAACTAATATACAGCAAGATAATGCCTTATTAATGCATCAGTGCTGACCTCTCCTTCTTCACATGGTTCCGACATCGCAATGACTCTCGCAGTGCCATGTTTGAAATAACAACTTCTAAATTGTGGTATTTAGTATATTCGGGCCAGAGTTGCTTTGGGAATGTGAATTAAGGGTACAAAATTAAAATACCCTTCCAACCATAACTATCCAAGTGTAAACATCTCAGCAATATGTTATTGCCTTCCTCAGTTGAGATCTTTCCAGCAAACTACTGTGACAGTATCTCCCTTTTGTCATTTTCTTCTGTATATCATTTCAGATATTTTTTTTAAAATTTCAATAGTCTTTTATTAAATTTCCCATATACAGTCAAGAGCAAAAGTATCTTTCACCTGTTATAATTCCATTAGGAATCAGAGTTACCGTAAACGCCTGGACAGATGCAACCCAACTTACACCTAACAGTTCAATGAGGAGATAACAGTTGGTAAGCCTGTGAAGCATTGATACAGGCTCTTGCTCAAATTCCTATCCATAAGCACCAACCTGTATCTCATATCACTGATAATAATTTAAAGAAACTTCTTGAAAAATCTCACTTCTTTCACCTATGTTTCATTTCACTTCACTAATAAACATATTGTGATCGAAGAAAAAAATGACAAAATTGGAATTGTATGTCTAGAATCTTGTTGTTTTCTGACCTGCAAATTTGCAATAAGTGTCGTTACTCCGATGATTACCATACTTAGATTGAGAACACTTTAAACTGTGGTTTGATATGTATTAGGTAATCACCCAATAAGATTTTATTTATGCCTCTAATTTATTATATGTAGATGAATAATCCTACTTATAAAACAAACATTTCAGTTTGTTAGTAACGCTAATATGTAAACTTCAAAACGATCTATAATTATGGGCATAAACATCTTGGCGAAATATTTATATATTGATCCTTATTAAAAACGCAGGACACCTCAGTCTTTCGGTCACGCTAATTCGTAACAGTCCACAGTCATTCTAATAGTTGTCGCTAGCTCCATTGCCTCCTTCTGGCGCCAAGAGATGTCTTTGGCGTACAGGCAATCTTCAAACGAATCGAAGGCTTGCAGGAACAACTAAATTAAAGGAACACTCTTTTGAAGTATCACTTGTTTCACGTATGTTTATTTCACTTTACCTGCAACAAATAAAGTTCTTTTTATTTGTTCCTTTTCAAGTTCTGTCTTCGTAAAACCATTTGTATTACTTAAGCACTACAAGTGAAAACATGTGTTATCCTTACCTTGATATACTCGTGGGAAACACGGTGCCTTAGTGATAGAATGTTCACCTCTCATGCTTTGGGTCCCTGGTTCGATCGCAGCTAGGGAAGGGCACGAGCAAGTTCGAGCAAAATTTCCTTGAAACTCGACTCGACTCGAAACAGACATCTTTGAGCTGGACTCGAGAACTCGGCTCGGAAAAATCTCCTCCAACTCGACTCGAAACTCGACTCAGGTTTGGGTCGACTTTCCAGTCGAGTCGAGCCAAAAGAACCAAATCGAACTAAATCCTGTGTGTTGTTTCAAGTACTTTCCTCAAGTATCCTATATAGATAATATAATTATCAATAGTACTACTACTACAACTTATTATTATTATTATTATTATTATTATTATTATTATTATTATTATTATTATTATTATTATTATTATTATTATTATTATTGTAACACCGTGTATAACCATGAAAGATAGGCGGTTTGTATCTAAATCCTAAAAACTAGTTGACTGCCGATCTCGGTCGGCAAGGACATCGTTCACGAGGTTCTGGGTTTGAAATTAGAGAAGCAAATATTCGGGCTCGAGCTAAACATTGTTAAAAGTTATAGGGCGCCAGCCAAACATGTTCAAAATCACTCGGCCTGGGTTTAGGTTTGTCAAAGGCTCAAGCGCCTCAGTTCACAGCTCATTCACTATCGAGCCGAACCGAGAAGTGAGTGAGCTAACAGTTCCCCAACCGAGCCGGCTCGAGCCGATGACTCACCCGAGCTGAACCAAACTAAGCTGATGGCTCACCCCAACCAAGCCGGCTCAATTGAGCTGAGCCGATTGCTCATCTCAACTGAACCGGCTCGAACTGTTCACTCAATTGAACCGAGCCGAGCCGATTGATATCACTACCCGGGCTGACCTGATTGGGCTAAAAAATTCGACCGTGCAGGTCTCAGCCTTGATGGTAAGAACTATAGTATATCAGAGGCGGATCCAGGAGGGGCAATCTCCCCCCCCCCCGGAGAGGAAACTTTCTTATTTTATATATATAAATAAAATCCATCCCAAAGCTTAGAGCCCTTCAAAGTAGCAGTATGACAACCCACCGCCCCCCCCCCCAGAAGTCGGTCCTGGATCCGTAGTATATGTATACTTATATTGGTGCTCACAACATTTGAGGCTCCTTCTTTATAAAAATCTATGGTTGTCTCGTTATCGAGACGCGACGAGATGTGAGTAGTGATGAGCAAATGGAAGACCGAGATCAAGACCTGGGTGGTCTAGTATAATGATAATGTACAACATAAGGAATGACATTTTTCTTTTTTAATGAGTGCCCACGCTTACTTACTTATAAATCACAACGTTTTGTAAGCTTTTTATCCTTTTAACATATCCAATATTCCACTGGTTCCGAAACTGGAAAGGCTACCCCTGAGACGCATTCAAGAAAATCAAGACTGCACAGATTACATGAATTGCAAAATTATTTTTACACTCTAAAGGCGTCAAATTTTTTTCTTTTCAACCACGATTACCTAATCTTTGTAATGAAGAAACTTCCTATTAAATATTGAGATTTAGTTTTTACTGATTCTAATATGTATTCTATGGGGCAGAAACATTGGGGTCCGCGGTGGCTCAGTGGTAGACTGTTCACCTCTGGTGCATGGGGTCGCGGGTTCAAACCCTGCTCCTGCCAAGTGAACTTTGTGGTGGACAAACACCGTGTAGGTAGGTTTCCTCGGGGTTCTTCCGTTTCCTCCCACTTTCTTCATTTCACCCTTTCATTCATTTCTCATCTTCACCGTCTCCTTTAGCTTAGCCGGCATAACCGTGGGACATAAAATTCAAAAATTTCATTTCATTTCATTAAAAACATGAACATTACACAAAAGCGATGAAAAAAATTGTTGCGTGGAAACGTGAACATGGAGAAAAAGGGAGAGAATTAACTGGGTTGAACGGAAAACGAATGAGAAGATGTTAGATATAGTAGTAGTAGGGAAGAAAAGAAGAATTTTATATGTAATTAAGAGGAGGAAGAGGAACTGGTTGGAACATTGGCTGAAGTAGAACTGTATTACGACGGACGTGCTAGAGGGTATCGTGGAGGGAAAGAGAGGGGGTCAAAAAAGACTCTAGTTGAAGAAAAGTATTATAACAGAAAATTGCCACGTCAAGACGAAGAGACTAGCTGAGGACCATCGTACATTGAAGGTCTTAGTTACAGCAAGTGACCTACCAATAATGGCATAATAGCTATGATGATGATGTGTTTTAGCAATATTGGCAAAAAAAAGAAAGAAAAAATAAAATAATAATGATTGTAATCAAATCTCATAATATTGAGTGAAAACCGAAAAGCGACTCAACTGTCTATGTCTTTTGTGGAAACTAAATTTATATAAATACCTTTGACCTATATTACTTAATAGAAATACAAAATAACGGTATCAAACTCTAAGTTATTTGAAATAACTGTACAAAATCACTCTCAGTTGTGAATATGGATTATTTATTGTTGTATAATGTTATATCGCTCAATCGTATACCTAAGAAGACTAAAAGTTATATTGATAAACAATTATTCATCGTATAAGCATCCGGTCATGAAATCAAGCTTGCGGTCATATGCACTAAGTTTTTGTCAATGTCATGGAGATGTCATTTCGATATTAATTTTATGACCGCACGTTTCCAAGTTTTCAACGGATGCTTGAGACTCGGTGCCAATGCCATACCTATGTAGTCGGTACCTATGGTGCACGGAATTACCGATGTTCAATACTACATTTCTTTTTAGTTTTGGAAGAAGAACACCACTAATATGTTTTGAAATGAAATATCTATTTTAACGTCCCACGATTATGCCCTGAGGCTAAGGAAGACGGTGATGATGAGAAATGACTGAAATGGCGGAATGAAGAAAGTAGGAGGAAACAGGAAAAACCGAGAAAACCACGCACACGGTGTTTGTCCACCAAAATAGCTCAAATGGCGCAAGCTGGGATCGAACCAGGGCCCCATGAACCACAGATGAACTCTCTACCACTGAGCCGGTACTTGTGCAAGATTCTTGAGCAAGAGTCTTGATCTTGGTCTTTTTCTTGCAGGTATGGTCTTGGTCTTGGTCTTGCACCCCTTGGTCTTGGTCTTGCATCGTGATTCCTGGTCTCGGTCTTGGTCTTGCATGCAAGACTTGCAAAAACTGCAAGACCAAGACTCTTGCGCTCATCACTAGATGCGAGTAGTGTCCCCTGTCATGAGCAACACTAAAAGTATTCCACATTACTGCTTACTTTGGCTTTCGCTTTCCAATCTAATCAGGCCATAATTTCAAAACGAATTAAAACGAGCTGAACGAGTGAGAAATTTACCAAACTCGACTCGACTCGAAACTCGACCTCAAAATCAATGATTCGGCTCGGAACTCGACTCGAGAAAATTACCTTTGACTCGACTTGAAACTCGAGTCAAGCTAAAACTCGACTCGTGCCCTCCCTAATCCCAGCTTACGCCAAGTAGCCTCGGTGGTGGACAAATAAGTGTACGTAGGCTTCCCCGAGTTTCTCTTGTTTCCTTCCACTTTTATCACTTCACCATATCATTCTTTCTCATTATCACCGTCTTCTTAGCGTACATGGCATAAGTGTGGGTCATAAAACTGAAAGATTTTAGTTCATTTTAATGAAATCCGAAGAAAAATCACATTAGTTGAAAATTTAAAATTCTGTATTTCACTCTTCCCACATTATTTCTCTTCATTTTCATACAAGTACTTACTTTTTTTTACAGATTGTGTTGAGGACTTAGGTAGAATTTTGACACAGGCGGGGGTGGGGATGGAGATAATGTTTCATGCAAAGTATCATTTTTTTTATTAATGTTTTGCTTTGCAGATGAGCAAGTGCAATGAAAAACATAATTTCATAACTCAGTGCGTTTACTTTTTTGTTTCCTGCAAGCAAAGGTGCCCATAAAGATTGGGATCATGACGCAAAGTGGGTTATTCACGGTCTGAAAGTATTTTAAACTGGGGAAGGTGGACAGGGATGATGCCAGACAGTAGAGTGCGTCATACAACATGGATGAATGAAAACTCGTGTCTGGAAACAACTTTTTTTCTAACACTTTGTATTAGGTAGTAACAGTATCCGCAAAAGCTCTTCTTGTCTTCTTTAGTTCTAATGTCTTCTAACAGATCATTAAAAAAGTCAAAAGTTAGTAACTGAGTACAGTTATTAAATGGGCTAGACTTGTGTGCGAGGATGACGTAACTTTTCGTGGTATCTAGGGTCAGTGCAAGGAAACGTCAATATATTTCCAGACATCGTGTAAAGAAATCGGGTTGAAAGTGAATGTAGATAAAAAGGTGGAGCATTTGTTATTACATTTAGATTAATTAGTTTTTTAATTAGAGTTGAATGCCCTTTTTCTGTACGGAGCCTATGGGTGACATAATCTTGCTGCTAAAATTGGAATCGGATTACTACTCGGGTTTGTATCCGGAAGCAGGATCTACAAACCCTCTGGGATGGGTTTTATTTATATATACAATAAGAAAGTTTCCTCTTCTGGTGGAATGACCGTAATTTTTTTTCATTTCTTTCAGTTGTCGTTATTCTTGTAGCCTTATTTCCTAATTTCCTTCTCAATTGAAGTCTAATTATAGTATAATAAATGTAAGTAGAAGATGCTAAGGAATTTTTAAGTGTAGGCTAACAAAGTCAACTATGAAATAAAAGCCGATTAATTACAGGAAATGTATTAAATGGAATGAAATCTTTAAGTTTAACGTCCCACAACTATGGTCCGATGCTAAAAAAGGCGATGGAAATGGTGGCATGAACAAAGTGTAAGGAAACTGGAGAAGCTCGAGAAAATCCATTCACTTGGTATTTGCCGACCATAAATCCCACATTGCACGACCCGAAATCAAACCAGGAACCCCACGTACCAGAAGTGTGAGCTCTCACACTGGCCCACTGCGCTCTCGCGGGAAATACATCTTACTATTTCGTAAAATACCTATCATATTCGTGATTAATATGAAAGAAATTAGAAATTTTGTAACGAATATTTCTGTCATAGTAGTTCTACTGCATAGATACGATATTTATTGCTAGATTATAAAGAATAACAGAGACTGAAGTTTTACTAACACCAGCCATACACTGACGTATTTTTCAGTCGTAGCCATAAAATTTCATGCGCTAGTCTTGTTAGCAGCTGTCAATACGTTAGTGTATGGGACCTGGCGTACTTTTACGTACCGAATTTTTATACGCTGGAAAAGTCTGGCTGCTTTTAACTTCGAGCGTAAATACGGCGCGTAAAAACGGCTCAGATGAAAGGGTTTTCGAGCAGCAGGTGGTCTCTTGCCCTTTCCACGGCCTTCTCCCTGGTCTGGTCTTATTGTTTTCAGAAGAGAAAACCTGTTCTTGTGTTGTCCTCGCGAATCGTTGCTGAGGTTTGCTGGTAGACTCACCAGAAATCATCATTCCAATCTAGTTTCAGTCCTTCCATATAGGGATGGTATCGAGACGAGACGAGACGAGACTTTGTACAGTCTCGGTCTCGTCTCGGTTTTAAAATAGCTGTCTCGGTTTCGGTCTCGTCTCGAGTCAAAAATCGCCGTCTCGGTCTCGGTCTCGTCTCGGTCAACAAATGCTTGTCTCGATCTCGGTCTCGGTCTCGAGGGCCAAATCTCGGTCTCGTCTCGGTCTCGTCTCGAAAGTCTCGAAATAAATAGGTGAAATTAAAATTGTAAAAGTATTATTATTGTAAAGTCTGTCGTTTCTGCTTCTTATTTTTGGCCTTATTCTTGACATTTTATTTCGAGAATAGAATAGGCTTTAGGATAAGAATTATTCAATACATTCTAACGGATAACGCAACACATAGCAGCATGAATGTATTTAATCGTACCGAAATTGAAATTTTACAATTTCTCATTTATTATTCAATACATTCTGTTTTGACTGTCATTTTAAAAACATAATATAACGTTCATTATCTGAACAAATAGGGTAAATTATTACTACAATATATTTTGTTTAAAATTGATCAAATGCTTTATTACCGTTGCACATTTACGTGTTTAATTGACACCTTATAACACGAAATTCCTGAACTTTGGGTGGGAGCTACGGTACTCATCTTTGCTATGTGTGGACTCGGGTTGCATCACGAAACAAGTTTGATTCAAAGTCAGATGTTTCGCATAGTTCGCGTCTAAATTTAAGTACATTCTGTTTCTTATACAAGTTCCTCAAGTTGTAATGCATTACATACGCATACGTATATCCATTGCCGTAACATAGATTAAGCTTATTCCTGAGCTTTTAGCGGTGCATGTGATCTTTATTCGAGAAAACCAATCGTGCGTTCATTACGTTGAAATTTTATATTGATTGAAAATTACTTGCGAAACATGAACATACATATTATATAAGTATATAGGTAATTCGAGCTATCTTCTCCCTCTATCTATTTTCTCCCTCTCGCCAAAAGAAGTGATTCTTAACTTTCTAGTTTTCCTTTGTATTCATTTTCGTAGTTTTGCAGCAACATGAAGTATTAAATAGTCAAATATATATATATATATATATATATATATATATATATATATATATATATATATTTCGCTGTATGACTTTCGTTAAATTTTGGAACCAATTTTACCCTACCTTACCTAGTAAATTTAAACAGTATTTCACTGTATCTGAACATTAGTGGTAATATATATCTGAACATTAGTGGTAGACTATGTTAAGTCACTTTTTGGTCAAATTGAGTTAGAATACTTTTTTTTTTAAATAGACTATGTTCTTTCTAGTGGTGTAATAATGTAAGTCTAAAGCCATCTTACTACTTTGTAACTACTTAGTATAGTTTGAAAAACAGTATTATAGATCTTAGTTAAGGAACCGGTTTTTCGCTTCTCCTGTAAAATTACGAAATTATGACTTGGTTTAGTTTACCTCTGAGGTCTCGATATAAAATCATCACCATAATCATAATCAAGCATTATCAATCCACTGCTGGATGAAGTCTTCCCAAGTTTTCTCTACAACTATCTATCTTGGGTAATTCTTTTCCAGGTTACTCCCCAGTGGTTCCTCATTGTGTCACAGTTTCTTGTATGCAGTCATTTCCTAGGCTGTTTTGTCACGTGGTATCCAATCTAAAATTGTTTTCGTCTATCGATCATAATTTCGTCTTGCAATATGTCCATCACATTTTCCGGTCTATTTTAAACATTATGTCATTAGTATCAGTCATTAGTTGCCAAATAATTCATTTCTATATATTTGGGCTACAAATAGTTCATATCCTCTACTTTTGGAGCACAGACACGTTACTTTTTGATCTTCGGATCTGGCAACACTGACTCAATTATTTAAATCAACACAATGTAAGAACCCCCATTTGCTGTAATGGCTAGTACGCTTGATTTAGGTTCGCATGGTCCCGAGCTCGATTCCCGGTGGCGGTAATGTTCAACGACCGAAGTTTTTCGGATTCCACTATGATTAGTAACTCCACGTCTCCTTTAGCTGCCCTAGCATAATCGTGAGACGTTAAACTAAAACAAAACAAACCAAAAATCAACACAATGTGTATTACTAGCTGTAAGTCTTTGAATAATTGCATATAGCTATATGGTATGGATCGAGTTTGAGGTGGTCGGTGGTCAAACTATAACAAATGAAATGCAGTTAGGGTGTAATTAAAATTTTAATAAAACAGTGTTTTAATCTAAAAAATACACCAGGCCTAAGGTTTAGGGAGAACAACTAGTGCTACTGAAAAGTTGTCAGTTACGTTTAATTTCAGTTACAATTTACTTTTACATGTAGGATATTGCTGGAACGAAAACTTTGACATTAACATTATAAGTAGCCCAAAGACCATGAAAAATATCGTGTTTTGAAAACATTCTTGCACCATAAAACAAATTACGAGTAATTTTAAAATACTTTGCACTTTAGCTACGTTATTTGCACTATATTTATAATAATATTTAGCAATTTATTTAATTTTGCAACACTGCTTAAAATAATGTAACTGTGACTTGTTGTAATTAAAACTACTGAACACTAATGTTATAATGTTCCTGCCATTTGAGTTATTAGAGATCTCCAAAATGTTGATGTTAGTGATATGTATTGTCATTTGTTACACTGAGTAATATATGTGCTTTTGTGGTTTAGTTTAATATCTGAATTAGAAATATGTAGAGCTCTTTCGTGGTTAAGCAGTTAGCCTATGGCGTGAGAGACCCGGGTTAGATTCCCGGCGGGAGCTCATGTGGTTTAGATTCAACGTTAATCAGAAGGTTCAGTCTCATATAACCTCGCTGCTGAAAGAGGCGTTAAACTCATTTAAAAAATGAAATAAAATTTTTGAGTTTTACGTCCCACGGTTATGCCGGTTAGGCTAAAGGAGACTGTGATGATGAGAGATGAATAAAATGGTGGAATGAAGAAAGTGGGAGGAAACAGGAGAACCCCGAGAAAACCCACGCACTCAACTAAATTAACTGAACAGAAATATGTAATATCAAACGTAGTGCAATTTGAGAGATTACGATTTTATGTTGCGTTGGCAACATTGCTTGTTTATCTAGTAGTATTGCAGAGTATCTAGAAGAATTTCCCATTCCATATTTCACACAGCATGTTAAAAAAATTCAGCATTTTTAATATATATGACTATTATATATAACTAGATGAAATACCCATTTTTCGCATGGGACCAGTATTTGGAAGTCAAGGCCTCTGGGAGTATCACTATCTCAGCAACCGCGAAAAATATGTATTTTACACTAATATCGGTCATTTTGTATTATTTTTACGTCTCGGTACTCCCCTCCCCCGCAAGTGAACCACGGCCCGCATGCACTGGTAGCTGACTTTGAAAGTCATCGCTAATGGAAATATCATCATTGATCTCAGCGACTGCGAAAACTATGTATTCGACACTAATATCGGTCATTTTCTACTATTTTTACATGTCCCGGTAAACGCCCCTCCTAATTAAAAAAAAAACGCTTCTTCTTGGTCTGAGGCCTGGGACATGATACTTGTCACCCAAATTTCGTAACTCTTGGACTCTCGTCTGGTCCCCAGGCCGCACACAGGCAATCAGAAAGATAGGCACGCAGACACACAGACAAACAAACTCTTCCTTTTACTTATATTAGATATAATATACAGGCGAGGATCCAAGGGGAGTGTTAAAGGGGTTATACCTCCCCTTGACGCTCAGCTATACACTGTATAAAATGGGCTTCAATCCTACTTCTTTCTTTACACTGGATAAAATGTCGAACTATGGTTTAGCCCCTCCCTCGATCATATCCTGGATCCGCTGGTATATATATATATATATATATATATATATATATATATATATATATATATATATATGTTAAAAGAGGGAGGGAGAGAGAGAGATGACTATACAAATCAGCAGTGGATTTTGTTTCGGGAGAGGCTTGAGAACGAGTAAGAAATATTTGTGTTGTACGTGCAATGCGAAAAAATGACCACAAATCTATTTCGGGAGGGGCTACAGTCCGATAGCCATCCCCTAAATACGCCACTGAACATTAGTCAACTGTTCCCATATTACCTAATACAGAAACGAAAGAAATTTTGAGTAAAGGTCAATCTTAATAGTTGTCTATATCAATATTCGAGACGAGACCGAGACTTTCGAGACTTACCTAAGTCTCGTCTCGGTCTCGTCTCGATTTATAGAGCTCCGTCTCGGTCTCGGTCTCGTCTCGGTAGATAAAAGGCAGTCTCGGTCTCGGTCTCGTCTCGGTATATAAAAGGCCGTCTCGGTCTCGGTCTCGTCTCGATAATTCGAGACGAGACCGAGACGAGACCGAGACTAGTCTCGGTCTCGGTACCATCCCTACTTCCATACAATATACGATTTCGGCTAAACTAATATTTCCTATTGCACAAAACGAGATCTTATTTCCTAATTAAAATTCATAATTAATTTTGAGTGCACAGAGAAAACGGTATTTAAATCCAATACTTCCTAATCTGAATTCGCAAATTATGAGAGCTCCTCCGTGGTTATATAGTCAGCGTAAGCTTCTCCGGTGCAGGACATCCTGTTCGATTCTCGGCAGAAGCTCACGCAGTTTGGATCTCACTTCTCATATAGCCTCGCTAAGAGGTCGCTCAAGTCAAACCCAATCCAATCGAACATGATGTCTTTCGACTACGAATTTAACATTAAATTTAATATTTGACAATTAGTCCCAAGATACTTCAACAAGATACTATCTCGATATCTGCCTGATAAAACAGCAAAAAATTGCGTTTGACTATCGAACTTCACTGAAATTTTATTGCTATTTCGACCACCTGCTGATTGTTATTTTAAGTACCTTCTCAATTTTACAAGAACTTGTAACAAAATAAGTTCAGAGTCATTTTTTTTTTCACGTGATCTTAACATTACTCGTGAAAAAGAAAATGTGATAAACCACAATACATAGGCTAGTGTTTCTTTCTTTGTGAATTATTTCAAACCTCAGATTGTACATATATTTAAATTTAATAGACCTAATAATCCTATTTCGCCATTAGTGCTCACATACTAAGTCTAAATAGCACAATCATTGTACCGCTCATTTTAGTGTGCTTGCTTTTCAGCCTTAAAAGTTCAAGTTCAATCCAGGGTACCAGCTATGCTGAATATTTTTCAACATTTTATTATATCTCGTCATGATGGGAACTGTGCCAACACTTATTTGAAAAGCTTATGTAGACTCAAAACATAACATACTTAACGCCAAAATTGAAATGACACCCATTTGCAGGAAATAGGATTACACTCATAATAGTTCATGTTAACTCGTAGTATGCCATTAAAGCATTTCTCAACCTTTGTGGTGTGGTTACTATCAATTCTCCCCAGATAAACGTTAACTTAAGGTCTATTATCACAAAATATTAAATAACAATGAATATCTGACACTTAAATAATTTCTTTCACGAACAACTCAATCATTTTACTGAGCTCCTCTGTGACTAAACGGTTAGCATACGTGTCTTTGGCGTGGGAGAGCCGGGTTTGCTTCCCGATGGGAGTTCATGTGGTTCGGTCTCGTCTCATATAGCCTCGCTGGTGAAAGGGATGTTAAACTCAAAATCAACTCAACTTAATCGTTTTACTATCTTTATAAGTAGCATGACCATCCTATCAGGAGAATTTATATAATAATTGACTTAATAGTGTACTATTTTTCTTCTTACTGAATAGTGTATTATTTTAGTGTCATTTTTACTACTAGAGCTTCGAAATTAATTGATATTTAATTGTTTTCAGTTTCGTATAACATACAAGTCTGTTTACATTTTTCTTTTTACTTTTTGCTTAATTCCTTATAACTACGCTTTCTTACAGTGAAATACGCCTTATATAATGAATATAAGAACTACGAGTATTAAAAACATACAATACGACAAAAACATACAATATTTTCTGAACCAGTAAATGAAAACTCTTCCGACTTAGATTGCTTCAAATCATTGGTTCATAAATTGTGAAACAAATGTAATAATAATAATAATAGTAATAATAATAATAATAATAATAATAATAATAATAATAATAATAATAATAATAATAATAATAATAATAATAATAATAATAATAATAATAATAATAAATTTAAACGAACGAATGGATTTGGTTCAAAGTGTCTTTAATAAGTTAACAGTTTAAACTTCTTTTGAAAAAAAATCTAAAGTAAGATTGGGTAGCTGTCATTTAATTTTAATAAGCAGTTGGATGTTTGTACCCACATGTAGTAAAATTTAAACAAACCAGTCGTTCAGAATAGTTTAACTTTGTTTGAAAATAACCTAATCTAAGTTGAATTGGAGGATAGAAAGTTGTGAATAGCTACTGTTTCAACGGAATTTGACTATTATAAGTTCGAAATTAAATAAATTAAAGTCTATATTATGGTAAAGCTTCGTGATAATATGCCAAATATCATAGCTACGCCAAATTCATGAAACAGCTACAATCATTTGTAAAAACCCAACATTTTATTATTTGCAGTTTTTTACGTTCCTATATAACATACAAGTGCAAAAATCTTTCTTTTAGACAAATTTAATATTTAGTATACTAAATAACTATAAAGTATTCAGTAGACCCTACATTGAATGCTATAAATTTCTTATATCTTATATGAGAAAAATGTATGTGACGTACGTAAAAACGTAGGTTACATGTGTAAATCATGTAGTTTTAGGACTTAACGTACAGCAAATGTATAACTGAAAAAAAACATTTTATACATACTTTCCGCATACATGTTTCGAATAAACGTACTTTCTGTACGAACGAAAGAACTGTATATAGGTGGTCAAGATCTCACATACAGATATACGCATGTAGCATACAACTGGCGTATGTAACATACGTATACGTATGTGATATAAGGAAGACTGTTAGATGTCATACATCCCGCAACGGAATGATGTAACATCTAAGCGGGGAAAGTCAGTAGCATATGGATAACGTATGTTCCGTGCAGATTTCTGTAGTAAACATAATGATTCTGTATATTTATACAATATACCGCTGTCCGAATAACGGACTTTTCTCAGTGTATTAATTAATAAGAATTTGCGTCCGGTGAAGGGGAATGTTAAAAGTTCGAAAAATTTTCTTTATATATATATATATATATATATATATATATATGTATATATATATATATATATATATATATATATATATATATATATATATATATATATATATATATATATATATATATATATATATATATATATATATATATATACAACAATGAGGAATATCACAGTCGAATCGATAAGTGTTAGTAAACAATACAAATGCTTAGAAGGTGGATGAAAAACAGAGCCGTTGGTAGAGATTTCGGCGCCAGGGGCGATGTAGAATTCGGCGCCCCTACACTCACCTTATCAAGCTTCCTTTTTTTTTTTTTTTTTTTTTACAAATAAAAGAAACAGCTGTTGTCGTTATGCTACGTTGAATTTTTATTATGCTGCTTGCACAGACTATTGCAACAGCCAAAAGTGATCATTCTCTATTTTTTTTACACATAAAAGCTGTTTTCAAGTGGCTTATTTTGGACTTTTTGTTAAACTTACAAAACTGCCTTTGCTGTACACAAATCCACTTTGAGAACAATTTACAACTATTTACGTTTCATACTATATATAAGAAATGAAATTTTAATACGTTAGAAATTATGTGATTTAAAAAAAAATGTTCGAAATGGGTAACAGCATCAATTTCCAGTAATAATTGTAAACTTTTGTAATTTTATGATATTCTGTATGTGAGCACATAAAGAAGATTTTAATTTTGATTGTTTTACGGTAAAAAATATTTTGTGAAATGTAACGGGACCTTCTTTGGAGATTTCTTAATATTGATCGATGGAGGTAAATAATATGTTTAATGTTTGTACTTGAAATCCAAAATGTAGTTTGGCTACTACATACACTACGTGATCAAAAGTATCCGGACAACCCCCAAAACATACGTTTTTCATATTAGGTACATTGTGCTGCCACCTACTGCCAGGTACTCATTATCAGCGACCTCAGTAGTCATTAGACATCGTGAGAAAGCAGAATGTGGCGCTCCCCGGAACTCACGGACTTCGAACGTGGTCAGGTGATTGGGTGTCACTTGTGTCAGAAGTCTGTACGCAAAATTTCCACACTCCTAAACATCCCTAGGTCCACTGTGTCTGATGTGATAGTGGAGTAGAAATGTGAAGGGACATGTACAGCACAAAAGCGTACAGACCGACCTCGTCTGTTGACTGACAGAGACCGTCGACAGTTGAAGAGAGTTGAAGAGAGAATAGACAGACATCTATTCAGACCACCACACAGGAATTCCAAACTGCATCAGGATCCACTCCAAGTACTATGACAGTTAGGCGTGAGGTGAGAAAAAACTTGGATTTCATGGTCGAGTGGCTGCTCATAAGCCACACATTATGCAGGTAAATACCTCGTTTGGTGTAAGGAGAGTAAACATTGGACGATTGAACAGTGGAAAAACGTTGTGTGGAGTGACGAATCACGATACACAACGTGGCGATCCGATGGTAGGGTGTGGGTATGGCGAATGCCCGGTAAACGTCATCTGTCAGCATGTGTAGTACCAACAGTAAAATTCAGAGGTGCTGATGTTATTGTGTGGTCGTGTTTTTCTTGGAGTGGGCTTGCACCCCTTGTTTTGCGTGGCACTCTCACAGCGCAGGCCTACATTGATGTTTTAAGCGCCTTCTTGCTTCCCACTGTTGAAGAGCTATTCGGGGATGGCTATTGCATCTTTCAACACGATCGAGCACCTGTTCATACTGCATGGCCTGTGGCGGAGTGGTACATTACCACAACATCCCTGTGATGGACTGGCCTGCACAGAGTCCTGACTTGAATCCTATAGAACACCTTTGGGATGTTTTGGAACGCCGACTTTGTGCCAGGCCTCACCGACCTACATCGAGTACCTTCAACCTTCAGCACCTCCTACAACCTTCCAGCACCTGAGTGAAAGTATGCCTGGAGAATGGAAGCTGTCATCAAGGCTAAAGGAGGGCCAACACCATATTGAATTCCAGCAGTACCGATGGAGGGCGCTACGAACATGTAAGTTATTTTCATCCGGGTATCCGGATAATGACTGAAAATTTTGAATTTAAGGTTACTTTTATTAATAAACATATTAAAATACATGGACACACACACACACACACACACACACACACACACACACACACACTCACTCACACACACACACACACACAAACACATATATATAATGTGTGTGTATATATTGTAGGTATGTAGATAAATAAAAAATATCATACAACTAGATACGTAAACACAAAAAAGAATCCTGGTAATACAAGTAGTTAATGCAGAAATGATCCCAATAAATTCCTTTAAATTGGAAGCATTTCATACGTCAATCAAATAATAATAATAATAATAAAACAGTGGTAGCGATCACTTTGAAAAAGACGAAATTCGTGGGGTAAAGTTCTGACCCATTAAGCCCCTATCCTACAACTGTTTCAAATTCAAGAACGTTATTATTCCCCTTGTTTACATTCATTTTTAATATTCCAGCGCGAGCATCAACTTGTGTGTCTCTTCACTCCTTTCATTTTTCATACCTTTATTCTCACCGTCGTGATTAAAACGAAGAACGTGATTAACTAACCAAAGTCATCATCATCAAAATGCGTAATTCGTACGTATTCAAGACGGTGACCGTTTCTGATTTTGAAAACGCTCTCGTTTACACTGTAAGTCATTACTTAGCAGCATGTATGTCACATCGTCATTAAGAAATGATAGCTTTTTTTTTTTTTTAAAGTAATAAGTAAAAAATTGTTCTGACTTATTGAAACGTTTGGATTGCGGGCATAGCGAGCAAGAAAATTTTTAACAAATCTATTTTCATTTCCAATACTTTCCTTTCTTCTTGCTCCTTCGGCACCCTCTTGCTATCAGCGTCCGGGGCAACCGCCCCGCTGGACCCCCAACTTAGTTACGACTCTGATGAGAACTATTCTAAATATAAAGCAATCTATTCTACAGTTACTAAACGGATAAGAGATAGCACAAGCACTTATATATTTAAAAATTAGTTGTATTTAAGGTAAAGTATTTTTATCTTGAAAAGATATTTTAACTTCCAAGCAACTTATTATTATGAGCAAATGTATTTTACTATCCAATGTAATGTAGCATGGTGCATTAATATCGTCACTGTTAGAACAAATGCTATGCTTCAAAGATCGTGAAAGAAAACAGGAGAGTGAATTAGTAAAGTACAACAATACAATTGATATTGTTTTCATTTGGTTATGTTGTACCTCAGATCAAGTGTTAATTCGTTTTCTAAATATTAAATTTTAATTATTCTAGATATTCTTTGGAACTTTTAAATAGCTTGTCAAATCACACTTTGAAATTAAAACTTGGTTTGTTTGTACTTGGAGACGGTTGACTTTCCTTCTTTTACTTGACCCTTTCATTAAGGACTAGATTCTACAAGAGCAGCAGATGTGCTGAGCATATATTACCCAAAAGCAGTGCGCAAATTAGGTTGTGTATATTTGAAGGGGAATAAAATAGTTCCTAACAGGAGATAGTTGATTGCTTTGTGAGCGATCAATGTTTCAATTTATTGCTTTTGGAAGGGATTAAAACAAAATACAAGAAAATTCCGGTCCGGGATTCGCACCCTGCCCTACAGACATGAGTGGCACAAGCTGGATGGTAGGCCCTGGTTCCATGAGATATGTTACGCCAAGAGAGTAGATTTATTTATTTGTTCGAGAAGTCTAACAAATTTAGTGAGAAAATTTATTAAATTGAATACTGCTTTCGCAAAATCATGCATTTAGCTTTTGTTTTTCTTTCTTCCTTTTTCTTTTTTTAACCTGATTTAACTTTCTTAAAACATTCTATGGGAATTTCACATTTCGATACTACGAAAAAGAAACAAAAAGTACTCCTACATTTGAATATCACTTCCTATCCAAATCTATTCTGTTGTTCTTTCTTTTTATTCGTTTCCTTAATAGCATAATGTTTGTAGGACCTGCACTTAGAAGATATATGCATCCTCTTCAAACAACTTGAGCAAACTGGAAGACGACCGCGTGCTCAAACAACAGACAAGAGGAAGAGCGAAATACGACCGCTTCTTTTTCTTCTTCTTTTACGCGCCTATTTTTACGCTAGGTGTATGGGCCAACTTGCGGACCGAAATTTACGACATCATTTTACGGACCGAAAATGCGCGCTGAAAATACGCTAGTGTATGTTGGCCTTAAATGATAAGGAAAATAAACTCTCCTGAAAGACAGTAAAGAGGATCACGTGATTCCATATCCTTTTATTATAAGCAGCCAAAATGTCTTTGCTACTGCACAGGTACCGTAAAATCTACGAAATGATATTGATTTTAAACGGGATATGGATAACCACCTTTAATGTCACCGTCATCCATAGCTAAAAGATGTTAACGGGATTGACTCCATTAACCAAAAGAAACATAATCCAAAAATTTGCTTTCATTTAAGAGTTATAGTGTGGAATAACGGACGTACTTAACAGTACAATCTTGTAAATCGCACTAAGGCGTGATCCTGATAGATACTTGGTGCTACAGGAAACGCACGTAAAGGAAAGTTATCCTATGAGAAATTTAATAATCGTCGGATGACATATAGATATTCAGATTAAAACGTCGAATATGGGTAAGACACGTCTTGTTTATTATTATTATTATTAATGAAAAATCATTATCAAACTTAATTCAATAACCATATGATTATGATTCTAGATGATTAAGAGACAGAACTTTTGCCCCAATTTGTTATCCTTGAAAAGAAGAAGGCGCAAGAAATCTTAATCAACTAGTTTTGAACATGAAATGAAGAATCCTTAACATGTTTATTGGTAATACGCCCGGGAGGTTAGCCTTGAATTGTAGTGCAAAGTGCGGTCACCTCTTATCTATGACACATTGTTGTTGTATCCATCAAAGTTTTCCCCCCTTCTCTTTTCTTCTTAGTAGAGTTTTTTGGAGGAAAATGTAGAAGTAATGTTCTGTTTGTCATCAAATTTGTTCCCTTGTCACGTAAAAAATGTTCTCCAGAAAGAAAAGCGGTTGGAAAAAAAAAAAAAGATGTCTTGAGATGACCAAAGACAGGACACACCTATTGAGCGGAGTCGTCTCAAATGTTTCTTCCTTTTCGTCATTTCCGGTCGAAAGTCATCTCCTTGTTAGGGAGCGGTGAAAGGACATTCGTGGCACACATTCGGATCGGAAAGGCGCCACAAATCTCAAAAAGGAGAAAGAGAATATTGTAATACAATTATTGAGTATTGGAAGCACACCGTGTGGTACGATTTCACTACACAAATGGTCATAAATCTTCGTTTACGTAATTTCAAGGGATGAAATTAAAAAGTTATTACTTTATATTTTTCTTTTATGACATCATCTTAGCGGAAGAGTTTTTTTCTCTCTCTCTTTTCACCCGAATAAAAGTCTAAAGAAAGTGTTCTTTGGTGGGGGTTCATGTAACTTGAAGCTGTAGATTCTAGAGAAGCATAATCAAAATGTGTGCTGTCCCGGAATACAGGGATTTGGAATTCCATAGTCCTGGAAAATCTTTAAGTTTTACGTCCAACGATTATGCTGGCTAGGCTAAAGGAGACGGTGATGATGAGAATGAATGAAAGGGCGAAACGGAGAGAGTGGGAGAACCTCGAGAAAACCCACGCACATGGTATTTGTCCACCATAAAGCTTACTTGACGCGAGCTGGGATCGAACCAGGGACCAGATGTGAACGCTCTACCACTGAACCACCAAGGTCACTTCATAGTCCCGGATATTCGAGAGTTAAACATCAGTCAATAGCAACAATCAACAGTTAGCAGAAAACAAAACGCTCTACTGTGAAATTTGTAGTAAGGGTTATCCTCCATTGGTACGTGAAATTTAAGTTTAATTCTCGGTTGGAGAACCACATTACTGTAGATAATCCCATAATGTCTCAATAACTGAACAGAAACGTTAAACTTAAAATAAATCAAAAGAATTTATTGTGTCAACAACTGGAAAAGGCAAGGTTCACAACTTTCACGCAAATGACTGATAGTCTGCATCTTCGTATAGTCTGAACATCTGATATGCGACTGTTTGTTCCTGACTTCTTGATGCTAAATAACCTAAAACATTTCTCTTTCAATTGTCTTAACCTAATTACTTTTCTATGATTGGCGCCATAATATGATTATTAAAAAAGCATTCTCTTTTTTTTTTTTTTTTAAAAAAAAAAAAAAGTTACTTGATTTGAGTTATATCTACTAGCCAGCTCTAAAATCCTATTTATAAGACAAAAATATGCGTTTATGAGTGATGTTATACAACATTGCTTCACAGATTTGTAATGATGGTTACAGAAATATAAGGAACATTGTAAGAATTAAATATAATAGTAAACGTAAATGTCTACTAGATGTCGCTACCTGTGGAATTGTTATTAATACCGAAGTCCTTAAATAATCGCATAAAAGATATGATATGGAGTTTGGGTTGGTTGATAGACAAACTCATAAATAAATAAATAAATTTGTTTAAAGTAAACAAGTAGAGCATGATTTTTAAGCCATAATGTAGAGTGGACGTAACAACTATTAATAAATAAATAAATGAACGTACTCTGAGGCTACACGTACCCCAAGTTAGAATCATATGACCTAGACAATGTATAATTCTTTAGGGTCTTCACTATGCTTTCCTTTTCTGTGAACTTCTAACCATGTTATGTATAAGTATGGAAATCCTTTTAGGACAGCTCCGTCCACCTATCAGGCATCAGAACCAAAAGAGAAAGAAATAGCGAGGAGTAATTTTCTGATAGGGATTAAGTGAACGATGAATTGAAACCATTTCCATTAACATCACTCAATTTTATCCCAGCAGTAGTAGTTATCGATCATTTCTGACTTTAATGTCGATCACTATAGAGCAAAAACTGTAAGAGATAGCGATAAATATGTTTGAATTAATCTAGTCTCCCAATAATACGTATATTTTACCTCAGCTTTAACAACTCTACTGTAACCGGAAGTGGCAGGAATATACCATTTCCGATTTCAATATGGATCTCTATAGAGCAAGAATGGTGACAGATACAAAGATGGGGGCCTTTGATATGAATACAGCTTTCGAATAACAAATTTGCATCTCCATCTCTATATCTCTACTGATGCGGGAAGCAATACAAATTTACTACAACTTTCAGTTTCAACATTTTATTCCTAAATAGCTAAAATGTTAATAGATAGCGAAAGATATTTTAGATCTATTTAACTAGTGCAAGAATAGATTTTATTTAAGCACAAATTCATCTGTTGAATCTTAAAGTAGTTAAAATATATCACTACTTCAGGTTTCAATATTTATTTCAATAAAGCAGAACGGTAATAAATAGCGGGTAACGCTTTTTTAAAAAAAAAAAAATCATATTATGCTATGGATAAATGACTGAATCTTAGGATTTTAGGATCTTAGATTTCTGGGCTTTCGGCATCTAAGGCCATTTAGCCCTTCACGTTTTGAGGGATGACGTCCCTCGACGAGCACACAATACGGGGAAAGGGAAGGAAGAAAGCGGCCTGGGACCTATAAGTTAGGTACCACCCCGGCATTTGCCTGGTGTGAATGAGGAAAACCCAGGAAAACCTCATTCAGGATGGCTAGTCTGAAAAAGCGTTTTACACTTTTTCGACCGAGTGCCCCCATCGGGAATCGAACCTGGGACCGCTCACACCAAAGACGAGAGCGTTAGCGACTACGCTACGCGGGGCCACATGACTGAATCTTGTAAAACGGCTATGGCCGTCCGTCCGTCCGTCTGTCTGTCAATGGGTAGGGGAAAGTCCCCCTATATCGTACCAACTCCTGAATTGTAAAACTGCGATTTCTCAGAAACAATCTGCATGATGGTTACGCTAAATGGCTGTTAAATATAATGTAGTGTTACTGATAATGTACTAAACGGTATCATTGTACGAGCTATAGTTTGTTCACAATACATGTTTAGATGTTTTTTGTTGTTTTTGATCTTATTTTCTGCAAGGACACCTAAGATCCTACACAACTCTAGGTATGTATCAATACTGTATTATACAGGGTGGCCCATAGTTATGTATATGATGTTATAAAAACTGTAGGAAAGAAGCTAGCAATATAACTTGAGCACAAAATTGAACATAAACACATTACTCTCATAGTTTTCCTAACAAGAATTTTAATCTCTGTTCTCCATGGCATGGTCCACCAATGCACCAACCAAATCAATACATGCCTGGAGACGAAGAACAACGTTGTCACAAGCAGCTTGATGGACCCGTACTGGTACCCTGTGGAACTCTTCTGTAATAGCTTCCCATAGCTTGGCCAAATTGCGTATCTAATGTTGATATACTTTGTTCTTTAAAACACCCCATAAGGGAAAGTCAGATGGTGCCAAATCAAGAGATCGAGCCTCCACGTAATTGTTGCAGAATACAAATGCACACAACGCACACACTGTTCCAGAGACAACCGTTCCGCCATTCTGTCTGTCACTGACTTAATGGTTTTAAGTCCAGTGACAGTTATCCTCACTCTCATTCTACACAATGTTGGCATATCGAAACTTTTTGTCCAGAATTAGAAATACCACAGTCAGTCAAACATCATATACATAATTATGGTCCACCCTGTATATAGTTAAAGATTCCCTAATTATATGTCAGTAATATAGCATAATTATCATAAAAAATCAGATATTCCACATTTGATAAAATGAAGGAGAAAAACAAAATGAACACGACTCCTTGCTTGTACCGATATTTTCCCCTAGATTTAAGAATACAATTTAGGATCAAAATTTCAGAAACAATGTCGTCGTTCCAGATGTTGACTGCACACCAAGTGCTTAGTTGTAAGCATCAAACAGAAGATGTTCTACTATGATGATTAATGAAGTTGGTTAATGATTACTACTGTGATGATCAATGATTAATGATTAAGTTGTTGGTTATAGGCCAATTAATTAACTTGTAGGGTGCAATCTGGTTGTGGTCTATTTCTTATTTTTTAAATATATAAATTCAGATCTTAGGTACATTACCTCCTGGTAAAGAACTGGACGAGATTTTTCTTCTATAACCCACAATAAGATGAAGTACAGACATCATAAAAGGCTCATAACCACTTTGACGATGTTCCGAAGAATGTATTGAATCCAGGAAAGGAATTTTTTTATTTACTGGCGATATATAAAGTTACTTGTTTAAAAAATAATAATTAATTTTGTATTCACTTGATTGATTAAGTGATTAAAATGTATACTTGCGGTAAATTTCGTAGGAAAAGAATTATAAACATTTTATTCAAAGTCAAAAAAGAAATTAAATATTTGTATTATATCGAGATAATTCTTGTTTTTGTTGCTATGACAACTTGTTTATTAAATTTAGATATTCCTCTTTCCTTTTATGTTGAAATTCAAACTGGTATAGTGCAGTATGAGCCAATTTAGTATAGATGCTTATAATAGGCTATTTCGTCCGCTATAACTACGTTGTCAGTTCTTGCTGTTTAAGTGCGAATTGTGTCTCGTATTTTATGTCATTCGTTCTTTTCAATCACGTTTGATAACCGGAGATTCATTCTTCGTAAATGTGAAGAGACTTTTGTTAACTTCGATTTTTCTATCTGTGTTTAAAACTATAATGCTTATGACCATGTTAATCAATTGAAAGAGAAATATCTTCTAGACACATTAAATACTGCTGCTCCAAAATAGTTGCAACGATTTATGTTTCTTACTTTGATGTGGTGATACATTTAATGTTATTATATAGGATTAGGATTTTTAGGTGAGCACCTTTTTCTCCAATAGCAAGAAATGACTCACAGGAAGTACCCAATGTCTCAAACGTTGCCTCTACATGAGAATAAACATAATTTTCCAGGACTATTTTTTTGTACCATTTTTGGTCCCATTGTACCTTCCCCCCTTAATCTGCCCCTAATCCTTTTTACCTTTTCCTCTTCTTATGGCTGCTACTTTCTAAAATTTTATTCCAATTATTTTAATGAAAAATCATATTTCATTTTGATTAATTTATTTTGTGTCATCATAGCTGTACAACAAGATGCCTTCATCCACGTTGTTCGTTACAGAGAACCATAGGCCTGATCCGTCGAAATCTCCCTTTCGTTACTTACTGGTGATCGTGGATTGAGTGTGGTCTTGTGGGAGAATTTAGCCAAGAACAAACAGTTTGTGCTTTCTCTGGATCTTAATAGGCCGTTTCTGAGTTACATTGTTGTCTTGATTATTTCACTTTCCTGACTCGACGTTTTCACCATTAAAGACAGAAAGACGAACACAGAAACATTGAGAACAGTTAAAATTAACCACTCTTTCAGTAAGGCCGAACCCACGATGGACATGTCTTTACGATTATCAGCCTAATAACTCAGACTGCTTTATATGAACATATGTCCTAAATTCCATAGTTTCCGAGCGAAAGACTACCGGAAATGGGAACAGGCCCGTGCTGGCCCACCGGGACACCGGGACGTGTCCCGGTGCGCCCTCCGAAATATCACAATATAAATAAAGGTACAAGTTTTTAGTAATAAATTCTTACAGTTTTATTGGTAAAGAACCCGTGAAAGGTGCAGTACGCTCTTTAAATTAGACGCCCTTGCGAGACCACATCAAATATGAACGATTTTATGTACTCTTTTGTATAGCACAGTTCTGTACAATAAATACATACAGTTACTGTTGGTAAAGAACCCGTCAAAAGAACAGTGCGCCCTTTGCATAAGGCGCCCTACGAGACATAACATTATAGATAAGAGGTTTTAGTTATGCTGTATACTAGCTTTCTATAATAAATTCAAATACTGACTGGTAGTACAGAACCTATGAAGAATACAAGGCGCCCTTTTCATAAGATGCCCTGCGAAATATCACATTATTTTTTTTTTAATTTTATTCTTCTGTATTTCAGTTTTGTATTATAAATTCATACAGTTGCTATAGGCAGAGAACAGATAAAGAGTATAATCACTTATTATAAAGTTATGTAGCTATAAAACGAAACAATGTGATACATCAAGAATAGTTCGGATAGTCAAACGTACGATGCATTTATGTAATACTACACTGACACTAGTCTCTAATTTACGATTTTTACGGCATCGAAGCTTTCACAGTCTTAATACACATCCATATATCCGAGCATATTGATTGTTCATGTGTGTTTTAAAGCAGTGTTAGGATAATCAGTACCTATTGTATTTGTGAAATATAGCTATATTAATTTCCGTAAAATGTGGTCTTCCTGTCATCACGGCATGTCGCGTCCTCAGGCTGTGGATCGAGGAGATGGCCTCTGGGATATAGAGATTAGCTGCGAATATACTGAATAAGCAGTCGCGGAGAGATAATGGGTGATTCTCCACCTTGGGGATTTGGTGTGGGGCTAACAACCTCATTCTGTAAAAAAAAAAGAAAAAAAAGTTGTTCAGATAAGTTCGCAGAATCTCCAGATCAGAACTGATAACTTGGTACGAACTTAGCAAAGTAAAATTGACATGAGATTTGGAACATGGAATATAAGAAGTCTCTAGAAAAATATAGGCCAGGCGCGTTCAAATTTGTAAAGAATGAGTTTAGAAATCGAGGATGGATCTAGTGGGATATCAGGAAGTTAGATGAGAAGGAAATGGAGGAGTCAAGTCGGGAAATTTTACGTTCTTTTACGGGCAACGGATTAAAAATTTCCAACTAGGAACAGGGCTTTTCGTTCACAAACGAATACGTATTATCAGCAATTCCATGGGTTGAATTTGTTAATGATAGATTTTCTTTTACTTCTCTTAAGGGTCGGTGATGTAATATTATTATTTTAAATGCACATTCCCCAGCAGAAAATAAGGATGGTGATTTAAAAAAAAATACAGTTTTTACGAAAGAATAGAACGAGTATTTGATCATCTCCTGCATTACCATATGAAAATTCTGTTAGGCGGTTTCAATGCGAAGGTAGGACGAGAGGGTATTTTCAAACCGATTATAGGGAATAAATGTTTGCATCAGGAAGATTGTGGCAACGGCTTTAGACTCGTGAACTGTGCAATATCCAGAAACCTTATCGTGAAGATTACAAAATTCCCACATCGCGACATTCATAAATATACTTGGACTTCATCAGATGGAAAAACACATAATCAAACTGATCATGTTTTAGTAGATAAAAGAAAACAGTCTAGCACAACTGATGTTCGTTCGTTCAGAGGAGTTGATTGTGATAGTAAGAGACAGACTATCGTTGAATACAGGAAATATTCAATATCTGATAACGGAGCGGTTTATTTTTTTTTTAAATAGAGGAGAGTCAGGTGAGAGGGGAATCAGATTGAAGTGTCGAATAGATTCTCGGTTTTAGAAGGCTTGGAGTGCACTAGTGTTCAGGATACTTGGTTGAAATTAGAGACAACATTAAAATTTCAGCAAAACAAATATTGGGGCACGCAGAAATACGTACGAACTAACATGTTCAACCAGGAATGCACTAAAGTAGCAGAGAAGAGAAAACAGAAGAAACAGCGTTGGCTACAAAATCCGAACGAAATAACTACATAAAATTTCGTTGTCATCTAGCAGAAAACTTCCAAAACTTTTAGAACAAAGAAACGCGACGTTTGAAAGTTAAAATTAATTAACTTGAAGATAATAGTGAAAACAAAAAAAAATTCGGGACATGTATAAATGCATCAACGAACTTAAGAAAGGCTACCAACCTCGTGCTTATATATTAAAGAAAGCTACGGAACAGTTTTCACTGATCAGTATAGCATCTTAGATGGAAAGATTTCTTTGACGATTTGCTTAGCACATAGCCGAAAACTAATGCGCATGGAAAAAGTGAAATGCATACAGCATAACCGTATATTCCAGAACCTAACCAGACAGAAATAGAAATCGCTATTCAAAAATTTAAAGAAACACACATCTCCGGGTACAGACAAAATTCTGGTTGACTTAATTTTAGCTGGAGGGAAAAAATGTAGAGCAAGATACACAAACTCATTCTCCATATCTGGAACAAGGAGGAATTACCACACGAGTGAAAAGAATCAATCATTGTTCCAGTTCAGAAGAAAAGCAACAAAACAGATTTAATACTTATTGAGGCATTTCTCTTCTGTCAACATCCAATAAATTGTCTTAAGCATTCTATTAGCATGATTTACTCCATACGCAGATGAAATTATTGGAGATTATCAGAGCGGATGTAGGTAAAACCGATCAACTATCGACCAAATATTTACCATTCTACTAATACTTGAAAAGAAATGAGAATACAATATCCTGGCATATCAATTATTGACTTTAGACTCGAGTAGGAGGGAAACATTGTACAAAATGCTTACAGAATTTGCAACACCAAAAAAGGTAGATTAATTAAGATATGTTTAAATGAATCCCAAAGTAAGGTTCAAGGAGAGAAATTCTTGTTCACGAGCTTTCACGTTGAGAATGGCCTGAAAGAAGGAGATGCGTTGTCGCCATTGTTCTGGAGAACTTTGTTCAGGAGAACACCTTCATGAAAATCAAAGACGGCAATCATGTGCTAGAGCTGAATTTTATTTGCCAGGTTATGGCGTATGCTGATGATGTAAATTTAATAGGGAATGATAGAACAATAGAAAGGAATGCAGTAAACTTAATTAACGCTTGCAAGGATATAGGCTTAAAAGTAAATGCAGAGAAAACTAAATAAATGGAAGTTTGTCGGGATCGTAATACTGCATTTTATGGATGCGTTAAAATACGAAATATTTTCTTTCGACAAAGTGGATACTTTCAAATATCTAGAATCATTATTAACAGACCGAAACCATAATCATAAAAAAATTTGATAACTGAAAACAGGGATTTTCTGTTATTATTCAGTGAAAAATCTTTTGCAGTCGCTAATTCTGTTGAGGAATTTGTAGCTCAAAATATAAAACGATAATCATGCCTGTTGTGCTGTATGGTTGCGAAACATGGTCACTGACTGAGGGAAAATCATAGACTGAAAGTATTTGAAAACAAGATTCTTAAACCAATATTCGGACTCCAAGAGGAACGGGAATGGGGAAAGGCGGAAACTTCATATGAGGAACTGCATAATTTTGTACTGTTTACCAAACATTATGGTCATCAAGTCTAGGACTTAAATGGGCAGGTTATGTAGCCAGAATGGAAGAAATTAGAAACGCTTTCAAAGTTGTAATTGGAAATCCAAATACGAAAACGACCATTAGGGTGACTGAGGCGCAGATGAGAGGACAATATTAAAATGGTTCTCGCAGAGATTGGAATATAAAGTAGAAACTGGGTCCAGTTGGCTAAGGACAGAAATTAATGTAGAGCTTTTGTAAATGTGGCACTGAACCTCCTGCGTCCATAGGCCATAGAGCTATATTAAGTTGTTGATACATTTAGCTTCTTTTTATTTGACATAAATTTTATTACAGGAACTAAAAAGTCTTTCTCTAGTAAAGAGGATTTCGATTCGAGGTTAGCTATTTACATTAATACTAAAACAAATTTGGTGATGATTTTGATATAAAATGGCACCCATACTTTCTTTCAGAGTCTCTCTTTCTCTCTCTCTACACACACACACACACACACACATATATATATATATATATATATATATATATATATATATATATATATATATATATATATATATATATATATATATATATATATATATATATATATATATATATATTCCCGTTTGTATGGGCGCCCTTTTAGTAGACTTGTCCACCGCCCTCATTAGTATCCCAGCACGGCCCTGAATGGGAATAAAGCAAACATGCTTAATGATTGCTCAAAGGATTCTCTAAAAGAGTATGAAGTAAAAATGGGTCGAAATAAATATCGAGGGAGCGGAATATCATTAGGAAATAAGATTCGTTGTCGGTAAATGGATATTCCAATCGAATTCAAAATGGCGGAAGAGCTTTAAATATTCTGTGTGGTTGCATAACGTCAGGGGGAGAGCTGCCACTAATAAATCTCGCAGATAGAGATCATTTATGGGCTACAGTACAATTACAAAGAGTGTTAGGTAATTGTAGCGACATCTCTAAGAAGCATCTCTCTAAAGTTGTTTCCCTATCATTTTTGGTAGGTTCTTGCACGCGAATTATATGATTTAGGACATTATGTCAATATTTTTCATATTTTAGAGTACAGAATAACCTTCCAAATTATGACACGGAGTTCGTTAAAACCCTGTATGTAAATTTGCCGCAATGGGCACATTTGTCTCTATAGTATTCTAATTAATGTGAATTAATGTGAATCACTTTTCTTCTTAATTTAGCATGATAGGGACATGGACAAAGAATCTTCGAGAATAAATTAAATTAAAAGACCCATGCTATTCAAAGGGGCTCGAATCTCTTAATGGATTTCGCCTCAGGATCGTCAACCTAACGCCCCAGACTGCTTGACTACGTCACACCAGTCTGACTACATCGGTTGGCTAACCGAGGTTATGCTTTAAAATATCTGGGACACAAAATAAAGATTTCATTTCATTTTACTTTGTTTTAACATCTGAGGACGAAATTATTTAGAAAATCTATAAAACTTGAAAATAATTATTGCCCCAAGAACTGACTGATATATAATTTTTAACTTTAAAAAAATAAGCATTTACAGAGTATAACACCTTAAAGAGATGTGACAGGTTGACAACAACACGTGTATTTTTGTGAAGTATAGCAGAAACAAACTTCTTTAACTCAAGAGATAATCCTACGCACTAATGTTTCTACCTCTTAATAATTGTTTGCTTTTCCTCTGCGTTCAAATCATTATTTTCTCTAAAAAAAATATCAACCAGACAGCACGTGGACTCACGTGCATTAACTTGTGATTTCATTGACTTAGGCACTCTGAAGTCATGTACAGTACAAGTTTCTGACGAAATTTCGTTGAATCTCGAAATTTCCGTGAATTTCGAAAAATCTTTTTATGAACTTTTCTTTTCTAAGAGCAAAGCATTTTCTATTTTTCAGTATAATCCATGAGGTAGTTACCACTAAACGTCTTAAATTTCTCGTAAGCTTTTATTAATTACTACCAAATGCCCCCACATGCTACTGTGCTGCATTATTCATATAGAATTCATACGTATGAAATTCCAACGCCTTATATGGGCATCTTAGTAAGCCGTCTGCCCCTCTTTTTCCTCAATTTTAGGCAAACATGTAAAACGAAAGAGAAAGAGAAAAAGGCTTAAGTACAAGGATCTTATAAAATAAAGGATCCGGCCTTACAACAAAATATTGAAGCCATACGTCACAGTTTCGCCACCCCTGCTCTGCCCACTCCGCCCAATAGGATCGCAATGTTTTGAACGAACAATCATGGCGGAAACGAAAGTAACCAATCAGACGATGGTAGAAATGAGAGTAGCCAATCAGTCGTGCCGATGCTCGGTTGCTTTTTGGGTTCACCGATTTAATAGGATGAAGATACATATGGGCAGATCCTCAATTTATAACATCCTTGCTTAATTATGTGTTTAATTATTTTAAATGAGAAGTCAAAATACCAAGACTCTTATTATAATAATTGGAACCTCCAATTTCTCTTTTACAAATCTAATTTCCTTTGTATTACCTTACGTCGCTGAAATCTCAAGTTTGCAGCTGAAAAAGTTTAGTTTATGTCCGTGAACTTGACCCCACCCACACCCGCACTAATTTTAAAACATACACCAAAAACTAGTGCCTAGTGTAGATGACCTGTAATATTTTTTAAAAATGTGCTGTTACACAAACGTCAAAAAACAAAAAAGACTCTGGGTGTGGCTAGATTTATGCTAGCCCTCGATTGAGATTAAACCTATTTATAAAGTTACTGCTAAATTAGTGCTGATGACACCGCAGAGACAGAAAATTAGTGCTATTTATTTCGTCATAAAAATTAGCGATCGATTGTTTTCTTTGATGACGCCGCTATTAAAGATTTTTGAATGTACTTTGGTAATGACACTATGCGGTATCATCAGCACTAATTTAACGCTAACTTGGTGTATGGGTTTAATCTCAATCGGTTGAGTGGGTGGAGCTAGTGTAAACCTAGCCCCACCCATAATCTTTTTGTTTGTTTTTATCGTTTGTGTAACGGCACAATTTTTAAAAATATTACTGGTCGCCAGCACTAATTGAGCACTAATTTCTGACATGTGTTTTGAAATTAGTTCGAGTTAGCTAGAACCAGATTCATGGACATGTTGCTTTAGTCAGTCAGTCAGGACTTTTTTTGCATAAAAATTGTCCTTGCAATCTAGGTTGTAGATAAGACGGGATATTCCGAAATGTCACTTCTAGGTGAAATCCTGATTTCTTTTTCTGCTTTCTAGATCTCCAAAGGTATTAAGCATTGCCTAATATGAAGTTCTGTAGGAATGATCTTACACCCTAGGCAGGGAATTTGCGAGATGCGATCTCAAACGTTTGAAAGGAAACTTGATTTTTTTTTCGTTCTCCAGATCTCCGAAACTGTACGGAGCATTATTCCTAAATTTTGTTTAAATATACCCGAAATACCTTAGGCTGAAGATAAAAGATAGATAGAGTTTTCCAAAATGTGATTCGTAAGGAGAAAACGTCGATGAACTTTTACGTATCTTCGAACTCGCATCAACAAGTATTTTGAAACAAAAAAGGGGGAATTCTCCTAGTAAAGAAATCCATCGGTCTAGAAGAATGTAGATCCCTCTTTAAAAGTATATTCACCCTTTAAAAGTATATTATGTTTCACATTTTATTTAAATATTAATTTACATTTAAAGAAATAGATTTTGAGAAGAATCTTGCGCAGAACGCCATAATGCATTGTTGTCAAATTTGTACGTTTACTGTGATAGTGTCGATAATAAAATTCCTGGATTCTACCCGTTACAGTTTGAGAAGCGGAACGTAACTGTTTATTGTGGTAAGGGTCGAAAACTAATTTCTCCAGTAAGTATCCAAGCAGAATTCCATGATTACTTCCTTTATTATCTGGAATCAGTAAACACTCGACACTATCTGGTAACGCCGAGCTATTTAAGCAGCGTTTAGCATAGCACCGAAAACACCTAGTGATTCACCTTAACAAACAAATATTATGAACAAACGAGAAAATAAATGGAGAACTGAAACGGAATATAACGGTACTTCGGGCGTTATAAAATGAGTTCCTCAGCTAATCCACAGGCATTCCTAATAGCATCAGTATATTACTGAATGAGAAAAACATGTCAGTATACTGCTGTAATTTAACTTACAACATACAACAAACAACAACGCTAATAACGACACCAGAAAACATATAACAGAACACTATAACTCAAATACGTCATAGTACCCGTGACGTATGGGACACCCTATATGTACAGTATATATTAATTTCATGGATCAGAAAGATAATAGAAGTGACATATATTATCATGAATATAAAGGCATTGAAGCGGTGGTTGGCTGGATAGTCTGTAAGAAGAAATTACCCATCTTAGCGATCTATTAACCAAAGCAATTCTTAGCTGGATACCACGATGGGAGAAAAGGCCTAGGAAACGTTCTCATGTGACAAAATCAAGAAGTACTGTGAAGTAACTGGAAGAGAATTAAAGATGGGTGCTGCGGAGAAAGATTGGACACACCCTCATCCAGTAGTGGATTGACAATGATTAACTATGATATGTTTGTTTTGCATTTATTTTTCTTGTCTAAAAACAATCATCTATATATTCAAATACAGAATTCCATTCAAATAAAATAGTTCTACAAAAATTTATATGAGTACATGTATCATTTAATTACAGTAAATTAGCAATAGATTCTGTTATTTAAAATTTCAATTAGTCCTACTTTAACACTAGAAAATATTTTCTAAATATGCGGTCAAATAGGGTTAGGAACATTTTCTTTAAAATAATTCAACAAAAGTTTAAGATTAGGAAGATTTTTCTATAAATACTACAGACTTACTCTTAACCATTACAATTAAAAATGGCTGGTTTGAGAGAGGTAGGAATTGGGTTAATCACATTATAAAGAAAAAAAACTAGGGACATAAAATAAGTAAGTATAAATTCAAAATCAGGTTCTTTCAGGAAAAATAACTGCAAACTTATTAGACTCCCCAACTATGCTATGCATAAGTATTGGAAATCTTATTGAATGGGTATATCAGTGCACTTCTGTATATCAAAGCAAAAATGGTAAGAGGTATCGAGAAGATTTTTTTTTTTCAATCGAATTAGCGTCATAAGAATAGGCTGCATCTCCTCGGTTAACCCTCTGTTCAAACTGCAAGTGGTAGAAATCAATAATTTACAGTTTTAACGTTGATCGTTATAAAACAGAAATTGTAATAGCATGCTTTTGGGAATTCCAAATTGTATTTCAAAGAAAGATACCATCTTCATCAACATATTTCTACTCCATCCATCCGGAAGTGGTAAAAATTTGCTACTTCTTCTGGTTTCAGTATTGATCTCTAGAGCTAAAACGGTGGAAGATAGAGATGACTTTCTGATATGGATTTAACATTCTCCCAAGATCGAATGTCATCTCGATGTTTATTCCTCTATGCAAATCGGAAATAAAGGAAATCTAGGGTTTTCGGTTTCATCACTCATCGCGGTAGTGGAAACTGTAATACATATGTAAAACGAAAAGCAGTTTTTTTTTTTTTTTAGATGAATTCTCTATCACAAGAATAGGTTCCATTTCTGGATTTATTCCTTTATTGCAACCAAAAGTGGTAAAATTAATCTGGTTTCCATGCAGCAAAAATGGTAAGATATATAGGGATGCGCACGAGACGAGTCGACACAGGATTTTCCTCACAAAATTCGAGTCGAGACACGGCTTTTCCAATAGAGAAATATACATTTTTCGAGTCGAGACATCACTTTTACAGCACATTTTCGAGACGAGACAGCCATAAATCTTGTCTCGTGCGCATCCCTAAAGATATAGCAAGAAACGAATATTTAATGCGGATTCAGCTACCAAAAGCATGTTTCCTCTACACTTTTAATCCTCTTTTCAAACTACAAATGATGGGTATCTCACGCATATAGAGAATAATAGGACCTTTGGCTCACCCTGTAGATCTGCTACTTTCGGTTCCAATATTGAATTTGCATAGTTTGGAAATCTACCGTAATTTACGTCACGTGAAACGAAACTCATTTGTTTATGAATTATATGACATTTTCATGATAGATTAGCAATCTCCTGGAATTTGGATCTTAGTATCGATAAGAATTGCTTTAAAGGTCTCACCGAACATTTATATTCAAGGGAGTGAAAAACATATGAAGACAAAAATAGTTGCACTAATGCTTGATGGTAATCGGGACGTGGGCACAAAACTTTGTAATGCTTAATGGTAATCGGAAAATGGACAAAAAACTTTCTAATGATGATGGTAATCAGAACGTGGGCATAAAACTTTGTAATGCTTGATGGAAATCAGGAAGTGGGCACAAAACTTTGTAATGCTTGATGGTAATCAGGAAGTGGGCACAAAACTTTGTAATTTTTTATGGTAATCAGGTGAGCACAAAAGTTTGTAATTCTTGATGGCACTCAGAATGTGGGCACAAAATTTATTAATCTAAGATAACTTGTGTGTTTTTATGTCAAATATTGTTTACAAATTGTACTGTATATTAAACTGATACTATATTTCTACCATGAATTTTCACATAAAATTAAATTCTTTGGCATTTCTTTCGGTAAAGATTGTGATATGGAAGATTGCTCTTTGTTCGTTGATATATGATTAGTACATCGCCTTCAATCGTAAATCGCAAATTTTGGCATTTTGGCAAATTTTGGTACTTCTTTTTCACCAATTTCGTTACGGTACTAGGTCAACAAGAAAATCTATGCCGTCACTGGAAATCGAACCCAGGACCGCGTGCAGTAACTATTCGCAGTAACACGAGATTACAACAATTTCATTATGTTGGAAATATTTTGTAGAGAAAGTAACGGGCTTAATTATGTCTCTTATGCATCATAACCCAAATACATTTTTTTCTTTCTACTCTAAAACACACATAAACACAGAGAAGAATGCAGGAGTGAATTCCACACACGCGCGCCACAGGTGTCTCGTATATGTGAAGCTTGGTTACTCATCACCATACAATGCAACAAGATGAAGAGAAAGATGTGAAAAAAGAAATTGGAAACAAAAACAAAAGAGATAAGTGGTACTACAACTCTCAGGTTGGTTTTGCTTCCTTCATTACCTTTACCTCTGGAGAAGATTACGAGAACACCTGCCTCACTACGCGCATTTTAATAGTTCATTACCCGATGCCCAAGACGTTCATTCACAAGTGAAGATTCTGGACCCTCAGGTACTACGAACCACGCTTTCATCTTGCTTTTATTTCAGCTTACTCACCAGTGATTAATGAGTGACACTAGGTCATCTCTAGTATGTAATCTTGGCCTGTTTACATCTTTCACAAGATGATGTTCTTTAAAAAAATAAAAATAAAAATAGTTGAGAGTAAAGTAGTTTTCATCGGCTTTACCCTGCAGATAGAAAGAACTACGTCAATGCGTAGATACACTACTACTACTACTACTACTATTTATGTTTGTAAATGAAGATCTGTAGGTATGATAGCAGCGAAAGATATGTATTTAAGATTGGATCATCCGAATGGATCAAAAATACGCGTAAATTTTTCCATCTATTTCTGAATATTCATAAGGTGTGTTCATGTATTTCTTTTTCGCATGCAGGCAGAATAATAACAATAAAAGTAATAAGCACACTAAAAGAACATAAAATTACGGCACGTCAACGTGTTTCGTATATTTTTAGTATATTGCGAAGGTGGCCAACTATATAATTTGGTAAAGGTTACGAAAATAAATTTTCGAAATCAACCCTACATAACAATTATTACGAAGCCCTTTTGTTAGAGCAACCTACCGTTTTGGGAATATTAGGCTTTCGTGAAGCATGAAGTTCATCAACCTTCCTTCCCACAGTCCTAAACCTTTGTCATACAACGTACAATTAACGAAAGGAGCATTACTTGAAATTAAAAGTTCAAAATAAGATTTTCTTCGTCTATCCTTTTCTTTTTTTATATGATTCTAATTTTAAACAATAGCCTCAATAAGTTAGTTAGGCAACCATTTTGGAATATTGTGTAGATGTGCATTAAGTTAAGTAATGGTATTTATACTATTTCTCATTAACAAACTAGCAGGACCAAAAAATGTTTATTGTTCCTCTAATTTGTAAATGAGAAATACTGTACATTATTACATATTATGCCATACAGAGGAAAAAGACTGAAACAAAATATAACATGATAACATTATGTTTATCATAATATTCATGGATATTCATAGGTACCAAGAAATCTTTTCGTTGTCGAACCTGAAAGGAAACCTTTAGGAATTACATAGCTATATAAAGCTCTTCAAGGGAAATTTTACGTATGGGGCATCGTCAAAGGCTCGTGTTTCTTCATTTTATTGTGCTTTTGCATATTGTTGTGTATTTCTTTATACACTCGAGACCAATGGGGGTCAAATTATAGAAAAAGCTGAGGGCCAGCCAAAAATAAAGATCATACTTGGGGGATCAGACAAATTAAAAATAAATAGTTAAATAACAATAAACATTAATTATGCAATTTAATAAATATTATTATTACTCAATTATTAAAAGAAAAATGTTGAATGTACAATTGAAAAACAAGCATTGCTTTTAGTAGGAATAATGAAGTTTGCCAAAAATTTAAGTTAAAAGTCAAGTCTTTATTCAGGTACAGTATATGATGGTGGTCAGCTATACTCTTTCTGTTATGCATGAACTTTAAAAATATAGAAAGGAACAGTTCACAGGTACTCTTAAAAATGTTATTCGTGGGCCAAATGAAACATACGTGAGGGCCTCCATTTGGACATCAATGTTTCAAATAGTGTCAACGTCTACAAATATTTTTTTTTATATTAATAGAGGAGGGACAATCCTGGATTTGTCTGGAGTAAACATGAATTTAATAGACGCATATTATCTACGCAACACCGGGGTAAAACAAAAGTCATGGGGAAATTGTACATTTTTGTCTGCTTGCAGATTCTTCAGGCATTTACCATAGCTCACTTGAAGCTCGTATTGTGAGAAGGCAGAACGTTATCCTTAGTTTAAAATCTTAAATACTAAAAGAAATCAGGTTTAACGTTGTTTTTAAAAGATATTTTTATATTCTTTGAAAAAAGTATCTATTTCTCTAAATTTGATGTCATGAATACCGGAGAACTAACCTCCATACATTTACTTTATTTGATTATAATTTCGATTCGATTTATCAAGATATAGACGATACAAGATAATAATGTATAGATAAGCTTTTAATAATGTTATCTGATTTGCTTTAATTGGGTTTATTTCAATTTCTTATTGACTGATATGTATGATTACCATAAAATTAACCCTGACTCGTCATGGAAATAAAATGTTGAGTTGTCAAATTAAACCAACAGAACTTTAGCTACTTTCAAAACAAAAGAAAGTAAAGTTACCCGCCACCTACACATAACCACTTTTTGATATGCCATTTCTTCTATAAAAACAGGAACATGATTGATTATTTAGTACCTACATCATTCGTTTAGCATAAGAATTCAGTAGAGAAATTATTTCACTGTTTTCTTTGAGATAAACTTGAATTTTAATGATGCTATTTTACTCTTTTCTTCTTCAAGATATTACTCTTTTAAAAGATAAACCACATTATATGTATATAAATTTAGCATTACTTAAAGTTCATTTGATTATTAAATATTAAAACTTGAATTACATATTGTATTGAGTGCGTTAAAAGTAACTAGACAGCTTTAATGCTTTATAAGCTCTATAATATCACTGAATTTCGTGTTGAAAGCAGTACCACAATATAAAGTATTTATTAACCCGGATTTTAGGTATATATATCTGTTGGGCGTTATTGTTCAATAGTATTGTTTATTGTTCAATAGTACATGCATTGCGAAACAGGTCACATGTGTTTAAGAAAGGAGCTCGTCAAGTTGATGGGGGTCATAACGTTATCCGTTTGGCCTTCAAGAGTATAATGCAAAAGGCTTATTTTGTTCTCTCGCAAATGCTGTCAAAAGGTTTTGGGGATCCAAGAACACACATATAAGTCGCTGACATGACCATCAGACAAATTACATGTGTTATGGCTTCTTTCCTCCTTCTCTTCCCTCTCTTTCTACAATTTCCTTATCATTCCTCCCCTTCTTGAGATCTGTACGATAACACAGGGGCACTCCAGAGAAGCGTAAACTTTTGAAGAAGGGAATTTCCAGAAAAAAATGCTCCATTCTCCTCGAACTCTCCTTTTGAGGTTTATGATACAGACATACGAATGGTGCCGTTTGGAAGTCGCTTTATTCTGAAGGGAATGAGGTACAAACCAAAATCCAAGAATAAATAGTGATGATGCAGTAGCTGCTTGACTGAAAGTCTAAAATACGAAAATACCAAAAGCAAAGGGTTTAAGATTTCACATTGCCTCCCTCACTTAGTTCAATAGTTGACCGCTGGAAGCAGCACTTGCAACGTAAAGAAACATGGTGAATAGCTTATCTGTTTCTGAGCGAGCTTAGATCGGTGCATGTTATGGTGTACGAAAACGATGGTTTTACTGCAGAGATGGTGATGCTCGTGAAAGTGCAATATCAAGACATGCAATATATTTGGTATTGCGTAAAAGAACTCAATTATCACCCATGGACATTCGTGGAGGCACGGATTCAAGAAGTTATTGCCAACGTTTCCAATTGGCTTCCTTCAAAAACTATCAATTGTGACCCTGGCAGAAGTGGCGTGGGTCAATGAAACTTTGACCCATAACTCACCACCTAACTTAACACATGACCCACCGTGACCCGCTCTGACCCACCACTCACAAAAACCCATCGTCATCAACTCTGGCCACAATCTACGCCCTCTTCACTGACTAAAGAATTTACACTTGTAATAAAACAAGGTTGTGAAATGTATATATTAATAGCGGTGTCTGTGAACAAAATACTTCAGATCCAAATCGAAAGTTACTATGTGTATGACTCTTAATCTCTTGAACCACCTGACCGATCTCGATCAAATTTTCGACGTAGATGCAGTTCTGGCCTGGGAGCGTTTTTAGCCATTCACTTTGACGCTAGAACTTAGGAAAAGGGGAGGAGAGGAAATTATAAAAATATAAATTAAAATTTTTTAACATAGATGACGTTCGTGCCTGGAATGGATTTTACTATTGCACTTTGATGGAATAACGTAGGGGATGGGGAGGAGGGGGAAACATACAAAAATTAATAAATATACAAACAAAAGTAACCATGTTCGTGAGTTAATAACTCTTGAACCACACGATCGATCTCAATCAAATTTTCAACATAGATGATGTTTGAACCTGGGAAGTTTTTTTTATTATTTCACTTTGAAGTAGAACTTAGGGGAGGGAAGGAGGGTAAATATATGAAAATGAATAAAACTTAATAATTCTTGAACCACCCGACCGATCTCAATCAAACTTTCAACATAGATTCGGATCTGGGATGTTTTCTTCACTCTACTTTGAAGACACAATGTAGGGGAGGAGAACGGGGACATATATGTAAAAAAAAGAAAATAAAAGTGATTTTCTTTGTGACTTTATCACGCTTAAAATACGGAACCGATCTTAATAAAATTATCAAAATAGATTAGGTTTGGACCTGGGATGGTTTTCATCATATCCCTTTGACGGAAGAACTTAGGGTAGGAGGAGGGGATGGAAGAGATATATAGAAATAAATAAAACTTAATAACTCTGGAACCACCCAACCGATCTCGATCAAACAACATACATGGCATTCGGGTCTGGGATAATTTTTATCATGCCGTGCCCCGCAACATGGGGAGGGGAGAGGGATATATACAAATCACCGAAAATGACAAATATCAAAGAGCGCTTTAGTAATAGTAAACACAGAACATATTACTATTTTTCCTTAATTTAACCGTGCGAAATCGGGGTGCGTCTTAGATTCGAGGAGTCTTAAGTTCGAGTAATTATCGAGAAATTTTTAAAGATATAATTAACGTGTTATTAAAACTACTTTCCTAGCCATGAATATTTTTAATTTTGTATTATATTCAATCATTCAGACAACAATAGTGTCCTGCGCCTGCTCAAGACGTGCAGGTTTGCTAGTTATCACTATTCGGAGTTTGAATTTCTACGGTCAATCGTTCAAGCACTGCTCTGTTACAAACCGGTGGATCTGACCTTTTTGATATAAAATGGTAAAGTGCTTGTCATGGGCCATATTACAATGAATTTCAATTTAATTATCACATATAATTATTTCCTCTTTGAATTAAAGATACTTTTCAGTGGAAAATAAGATGAAATTTGAGTCTCAAATCAAGGTAAAGTAGGTCAACTTAAAGGGGAAAAATCGACTGTGTCTCGAAAGGCAAGTAGTAAGGCCTATTGATAGTCTATATATTATAAATTATTAGAAATATCAATATCCAAAAGTGACTGAAGTTCTTTCAGGTAAGTAAATAGAAACAAATGAAACAGGAATAAAAATGGAGACCTTGAAAGTAGAATGTAGACAAATTCACCAGTGTTCAGAAGATGCTATCTACAATGCACTGAACAGAATGGGTCGATGGGTCGTAGTGATGCACTGGGTCAGAGTGGGTCACGGTGGGTCGGTTGGTCAGGCTGAGTCACGATGGGTCGGTGAATCACGTCCTGCTGACCCACGAGCCATTGCCCCACTAACAAATCTTGACCCACGTGACCCTCGACCGAATGGCCCACTCCATCTCTGGTCTCTGGCCGTTGGTTAACAATACAGGTGTCTGAGTTGAAATTTAAGCTATTGTTTTGTTTTCATATCTATGGTAAGATATGTACATCTTTTTCTAATAGATAAGAATTAATATTATAGAATTTAAAGTCGTTTTTAGTACCTAGTTATATTTCCATGTATACTGTATATAAATTTAATTTTCATGCAGTAAAGAAAATTTAAATAGAGTTGAAGCAGAAATAAGTGAAATCAAACCATTAAAATTCCAGCAAGTTCAATTGTAATCTCAATGGGCTAAAAGTCAAAGATGGCGAAGGCCTAGGCATTCAATACCGTTAAATGTCACATTCAAAAATTTCTTTACACTTTAGTTGACATTAAAAACTAAATTAAAACAAAAAAATACTATCCCTGCGTTTCTCAATATCAGGAAATACACGTGTGAGCTCATGACATGAGAAAGGAATCAAGAAATCCATATATCTTATTCTCACTCCCTTCCGGTCACTGCTTGCTCTTCATCTGACGTCATCCCTATCTTTGTTTTTGTTTCATTAGTTTTCAATTCAAATTGACTGCTTTTTTTATGTGAACAATGTGTAACACAGGTGTGATAGTCTTGCATATTGTCTTCAGGCGGGTAAACAGTTAAATGAACACTTGTTCATAGCTGTATGTTTAGGATTGAAAAATACTGATTATATAATAAATTTTATGCACGTAATTTAGGTTAAAAAGGCAAGCATTTATTTTAATAGATGATAGAGTCAAATAGATCTTGTAGCTAGCACCTCGAAAATAAATAAACCTGTGGATATTTCCGTTTATTTGCTTACTTATTATTATTTTATACTGACAATATTGAATATCAGCAATATTACTTTGTTAATTTTAACAGCTTGCATGTTATTATTTCATATTGATAATACTAAATAACAATGTAAATTTGTTACACCCTAAAACAAATAACATTAAACTGCTAATTTAACTGTATACTGCTAATAAGAGGCACGGTGGCTCAGTGTAGAGTGCTTACCTCTCATACGTGGGGTTCCTGGTCGATCCCGGTTAAATAAGTTTGTGGTGGACATCTTTTCGGTGGGTTTTCTCGGGGTACTCCTGTTTCCTCCCACTTTCCCATTCCACCATCTTTTCCATAATCATTCACTTGCTTTAATCATCATTCCCCTTCGTCGAAAAGGCATAATAGTGGTACGTTAAACTAAAAGTGTTCAGGTTTTGTATTTTCATAATGTATTTCACTTTATGTTAAAAATGTTAGTGTTGCACTGTGAAACAAATAAACCATATTGCAGTTTTAATTTAGCAGTTTGTTACTGTATACAAGAAAAATTTATTTTTTGTATTTTCTGCTTTAATTGCACAAAATAGCAAATACGCATTTTGTAATTTTACTAGATCACTTTTATAACGCAATTATGTAGGATTCCCATATTTTATTTGTTCCTACAGTGTAAATTATTTTATGATAGTGTCATAATTTATTGCAAATTTCATACATTAATAATATTTATTCAATCTTTCCAAGTTCTCGTTTATATCAATTAGTTACCGTATGTCATGATTTGACTAGCTTATATATAGGGGTAGTGATACTAATGACCAATTTTGTTACCCATTGAAATCCATATATGTAGGAAAATTCTTCTGAATTAGGTAAGTTTACAATTATTTTGTATTATCGCATTCTAAATATTTGATTTCTTTAATTGGGTTAAATATTTTCTAAGTTATTCAATCAGAAAATCCGATGATTATTACAAATAGGAGGATTATATTTATAGTCATGTATATATTTACATTCCCATATGTTTTAATGTAATGTTAGCATGGAAACAGGCGTGTGAACCCCTGATTTGCAGAACGTCTGGGGTTGAGATTAAAGTTAGTTTAAGGTTATTGCAAATGGAAGACAGTCGTGTTTAATTTCCGTTTCAGAACATATTTTAAAGATTTGGCTAATTCTAACAGAAGTAAGGTATGTTTTCAAATGAAATACAATTAAAGAAGCTCAAAAAGAAGTTTTGAATTAAATTTACTCAAGAGAATCTATTAAATTATTATAGATTTATTTAATATCTTAAGTGAAAAGTATCTTTTATTTCAGCAGTGATTAACTTGTTTAGTCTGCTTGCTGGTAACTACATCTTAATAATTACCACAAGCTGATCCCTTATTTTGGCTTAGAGAAATTTTCAAAATGAAGATAAAACTAAATATAACGGTTTTATAGTTCTAATATTGCAGTTCAAATTACTTTTACAGCAGAAGTTACATTTTGAAAGTGTAGATAAGAAAACTAACATGATTTGTGCTAATTTTGTTTCAGTTCCTCCTTCCACAGAGTAAAATGACTGCATTTCCGAGCACTACACATAATAGTTTACTATGTGTTTAAATTATTAATATCTTAGCAGAACGAAAGAGTCTTGGCGAATAAGAATGTAATGTTGATTTTTAATTCAATGACTTTGATTATAGTATTAATAAAATTCTTCTGATCAGTTTTGTTTCGTAGAATGTTACTTATTATTTATTGCACATATAATCACACCAAATTAATATCAATGGAACAAGTTCAGTTTAACGGATACTTTTATTAAAAATGATTCTTTGTTGGTGTTTACAAAAATTAATCCTCACAAATATTTATGCCTGACAACCTTCGTATTTTGACTTTGGTACAGATGCATGCTTAGTGGCCCCGGTTGCATTATGTTTTTATAATGTTTGTGTTTAATCATAAGTAATGAAGTGTGAATTATAGACTACGAATAGTACGTAATTTCTATTTATGTATAGGCCAATATTAAAGTAAGGAGTTTTAATATGTGTAGAAAGCATGCAAGGTTATTATCATAATTTAACTTGATATATATATCTTGACATACCGTAGCATGTTTAGAAAGTAACAATTTAGTATTTCAGATACTATTCGTGTGGACACCTAAGCGCAATCTTGTAAGAAAATGTGGAATATATCTTATTGCAAATTTTATAGTTACGTAACTATTAAAAATCGATTACAGCGACAACTATTAAGAAAACTGTGAATTAATCCAGATCAAATGTCACAAAATGTTTATTAGAGATTTGTTTTCCTTTCCCTTTTGAACGGCAAAGTATTTTGGACTGAATAACGACACGAATTCCCTGCCTTTAGTCGACATTTAATTTCTTCGTGAATATGATTTTGGTCCGTTAATATTGATCCTAGATATTCGGAAGTACCCACTTTGTCGAAAGTATTTGATATTTTAACGCATCCATAATTTGCAGTATTAGGATCACGGCAAACTTACACGTAAGTATTTAGTTTTCTCTGCATTTACTTCTAAATCCATGTCCATGTCCTGTTGAATAAGATCTCTGTATTTCTTTCTATTGTTCTCCTATCATCTTCTATCAGATTTATATCATCAGCATACGCCATAAATTGGTGAATACCATTCAGTTCAAGCCCCTGATTGATATCTTTAATTTTCCTTATAGGATACTCCAGAACTAAGTTGAATAATAATGGCGACAACACATCTCCTTGTTTCAGGCCATTCCCGACGTGAAAGCTCGTGGACAATAATTTTCCCATCAGAGTTTACTTTGGTATTTGTTTAAACACATCTTAATTAATCTAACTAGCTTTTCCGGTATTCCAAATTCCGTAAGAATGTCGTACAATGTTTCCGTCCTAACCGAATCGTAACCCTTTCTAAAATTAATAAATAATTCATGTACCGAGGTATTGCATTCCCATTTCATCTCGAGTATTTGTCGAATGATAAATATATGGTCTATAGCTAATCGATTTTGCCTAAATCCGCACTGATAATCTCCAATAATTTCATCTGTGTATGGGGTCAATCTTGTTAATAAACTATTTGAGAAGATTTTATAGGATGTTGACAAAAGAAAGATGCCTCGATAATTATTACAGTCAGTTTTATAGCCTTTCTTGTGAATTGGAGCAATGTTTCCGTCCTAACCGGATCGTAACCCTTTCTAAAATTAATAAATAATTCATATAGGCCTACCGAGGTATTGCATTCCCATTTCATCTCGAGTATTTGTCGAATGATAAATATATGGTCTATAGCTAATCGATTTTGCCTAAATCCGCACTGATAATCTCCAATAATTTCATCTGTGTATGGGGTCAATCTTGTTAATAAACTATTTGAGAAGATTTTATAGGATGTTGACAAAAGAAAGATGCCTCGATAATTATTACAGTCAGTTTTATAGCCTTTCTTGTGAATTGGAGCAATGATTGGTTCTTATTTGCATTTATGAATTTAGTGATTTCAAGTATCTCAATAAAACTGGAGTTGAAGCCCCCTTCCACCAGTTTAGATCCGCTACTGGTTTTATACCTTGCTCTGATGATAGTAGGCTAAATAATGCTCTATTTATTTATTTATTTATTTCGACCTGTTTGACATGTCGTGGTTAAGGCTATAAGAAGCCTTATCTACCACCTAAACATGATACAAAATTCAAAATTCAGAGAACATAAATTACAATGCCAAAAAAAGTTAAAAAGTAAAAAAAAAAAGACAAGAAACAGACGCTTACTTACACACACACACACATAACACACACAAATATCATAGTGTTACACTAGAATACATAGGTTACAATATATAATAAATGTTAAATTTTATTTCCTTATGTAGAGCTTCTCTATTGGATCTTCTGTCTCTGTGTCCATTCAACACTGCTTCGATGACAATAAATTGTAAACTGCTTTTCTGAAAGATGCTAGAGAGTTTAACTCACGTACCAAGGTTGACAAAGCATGCCAATCACGACACGTTGAAATTATGTATGACTTCGATGAATAAGTAGATATATGAACAGGAATTGCAAGCTGGCTATTAAAACGTGATCTTGTGTCCCTGTCATGGAAATCGCTTTAAAAATTTAAGGTGCTTTAGAAGGTAAGAAGGTTCTGTAAAAGTAAGTGTTTTATAGAGCTGTACCAACGAGTGCAATTTACGTCGTTGCTGCATAGCTTTTCAAAGAATGGTGTTACATGATCGGAGAATTTTAAGTTAAAAATAAAACGTATGCAAGCATTTTGCACTCGCTGCAAACGGTTTTGTAAATGTATATCAGCGTCAATTAAGGCGGTGTCACAGTACTTCAGATGTGGTACCACTAGAGTTTGAAGAAGAGTATCTTTCCACCTGTGTTGGTAAAAAGTTTTTTAATTTGCTGAGAGAATGAAGAATTCTAAAAGCCTTCTTCCATGATGCGTTAATTTGATCAGACCAAGTCAAATATTTGTTAAGTATGACGCCAATATTTTTCAGAGAGGGGAATATTTACGCCTTCTAAAGTTATATTGCGAACAAGTGAAGCATCTATTAACGTTGTTGCACGTTTGGAAATAATTAAAATTGACTTTGATTTGACTGGATTTATAATTAAACAATTATCTGCTGACCATTTAGCCAAATTACTCAAGTCTTCGTTCATCTTTGCTACACATGTATCTATTTGCCTTGGTGAAGAAGATAGATGCAATGGAACACCGTCCGCATGCATGTGACATTTACAGTGCTTTTGAGATTGCGGTAAGTCTTTAACATAAAGACAGAAAAGAAGAGGCTCTAAAACACTACCTTGAGGAACCCGCAAGGGAGGTTGCGCTAACCAGAAACTAAGTTGGCAACTACCACATACTGTTTACTTTCGCATAAATAATTCTGGATCCACTTAGCAGCTGAAGTAGAGAAGCTAAATTTTTGTACAAGTTTCTGCAGCAAAATGTCTTGGTTTACTGATTGGAATGCTTTGCTATAATCCAGTAAGGTAAGTATGGTTAGCTCTCTCTTGTCCAAAGCAGAACGTATATCATCAGTAATACTGGTAAGGGCTGTAGAAGTGCTGCAACATTTACGAAACCCGGATTGAAGGGTGTCTAAAAGGTTATAAGTTCGAAGATGCTCACGTATTTGGTCACTTACAATATATTCAAGAGCTTTAGATAGGGCAGGTAATATTGAAATAGGCCTTAAATCTTCTGCAGACCGGACATCTTTAGTCTTAAGGAGAGGCAGAACTCGTGCTGTCTTCCACAAGGCTGGAAATGTGCCGCTAGTAAGGGAAAGATTAAATAAATTGGCAATTGGGGAAAGAACGAAAGATATTATTTTCTTGATCAATGTTATACTTATCTCATCTGCACTTATAGCAGTGGATTTTATCCTCTTAATCGCTTTCATTACATCCTGTGGGATAACACAAGTGAAAGAGAAAACATTTTCTTCGAAATTAGAGATTTGTCCAGTATTATTAGATCTTACATTTATCTGTGAGCTAGAAGTATCAATTCTACAAAAATAATTATTAACATAATCGGCAGAGAAAGGAGCAACTACATCAGGCTGGCCTCTTTTACTGCTACGAATGCCAAGTCTATATATATATGGCTATATATATATGTATAGGGTAAGTTTGGGTAAATCCGGACAGTTCTGATATTTCTTTCTTTTACTACTACCCCGCTAAACAAAAATATCTACTTTGTTTCTATCAAAATATAAACAATACAAAAATACAAAAATATCTATCAAAATATAAACTTTAATAGTCGCACAACGAATAGACAGCGACAATCTTTATTTTAAAAAAAAAATCGATCCAACGTCCTAAGTGTGGAGAAAAATGGAGAGAATTAGCTGGGTCGAGCGGAAAACGAATGAGAGGGTGTTAGAAATGGTGAGGAAGAAAAGAACAATTTTAGATATTATTAAGAAGAGAAGAAGAAACTGGTTGAGCTATTGACTAAGAAGGAACTGTATCACGAGGGACGTGCTCGAGGGTATGGTGGCAGGAAAGAAAAGGAGGGGGCGAAGAACACTACAATTAGTGGACGATATCAAAACAGAGAAATTGTACGTGAAGACGAAGAGGTTAGCGGAAGACAGTGGAGCACGTAAACTTCTCAATTGCGGCAAGTGACCTGCCAATAATGGCAGAACACCTATGATAATGATGACAGCGTCTTAAGAAAAGATATCAACCTCACCCATATTATTCTACTAAAACCGGAAGTAGTATAACTTAAAAGTACTTCCGGTACTTTAATGCTTTAAAATTCCGGCTTTTTAGATAAAGTATAGACTTTCAATCAAGCGGCTACAGCATCTTCCCTATTTATCGTAGGATCATGGTTCATACCTCTTTTTGGATCAAAAGACCCAATATATTTCAGACAGAAATTTTCTTGTAGGCCTTATATCTGGAGAACTACATATAGTGTAGCCAAACCAAAACTACCACTTAATTCAGTATAATGTCCTTATTCCGTAAAAAATACGAAATCTTGATTTAGGGGCCATTCAAAAATTGTGTGGTCCCTGATCCAAAAAATCCAATATATTTCAGTCAATCAAGCATTTTCTTGTACGCCTTATATCTCGAGAACTACATATAGTGCAGCCAAATCAAAACTTCCTCTTAATTCAGTATGATGTGCTTATTCTGGAAAAATATGAAATCTCGATTTAGGGGCCATTTAAAATTTTTGTGGCCCCCTGATGCAAAAAAATCCAATATATTTCATTCAACCAAACGTTTTCTTGTATGTCTTATATCTGGAGAACTGCATATACTGTATCCAAACCAAAACTACGACTTAGTATGATGTGCTTATTCCGTAAAATATACGGAAACTCGATTTATCTAGAGACCGTTCAAAAATTTTGTGGCTCCTGACCCAACATCTAATTATTGGCCAAGACAGCAATCTTTTGATCCATTTTTTGGATCATTCCTAAAATTCTTGTTTTCTCAATAGAGCAATCTTTCAAACGGTACCATTTACATTTCCCTACCATTCCCCTGAGGCTGGAAATTTTACGAGAAATCGGAATTTTTCTCTGGAATTTTTTTTCAAATGTTGAGCCCCTCTGGACCTCTCTGTGTAATCGCAGAGATCTAGGAAAAAATCCGATAATTGGTGGACTGAATATTTATGCAAAATTTCTATCTTCTAGGTGCAAAAAGAAGCCCGCCATAAAATAATAAAAATAAGCCTAGCCATTTTTTTCAGGATCTCAGGTAAAGATTTCGTGAGACATCTTATTTACCCTAGGATCATGTTTCATCCATCATTCTCTTCAGAATAGAATTGCCTTTCAAATGATACCATTCACATGTCTCCATCATGCATCTGGGGCTAGAAAATCGCGAAAAAGGGGAATCTTTGGTTAAAATATCCCTTTTCTTTACCTTTCTGCCCTCTGGGCCCTTCTGTGTTAACGCAAAAAGATAAAAAAAAAAAAAAAATCTGATATATATACTACTCGGTGGACTGAATATTTGTGCAAAATTTCAATCTTCTAGGTGCTAAAGTAGACTTGTCAAAAAATAATATATCCACAATAACCCAGATTACCGCATAAAACAGAATCTCAGGTCAAAAATTTTCTGACATGTGAGACATCCCTATTTATCCTAGGATCATGGTTCGTACACCATTCTCTTCAGAATAGAACAGCCTTCCAAACCGTACCATTTACGTGTCTCCATCATGTATCTGAAGCAGGAAAATCGCGAAAAAAGTGATTTTTGATTTTAAAATATCCCTTTTCTTTACCTTTTTGCCCCTCTGAACCCCCCTGTGTCAACACAGAGATCTGAAAAATCTGATAAATACTACTCGGTTAACTGAATGCTTGTGCAAAATTTCAATCTTCCAGGTGCAAAGTGAGCTAAATAATCCAATTTCTTTAAATAATGATTCATATTGAAGTTGTAATGCCATGTCACGAAATGACACTCCTTCCATACCTAGAACAACAACAGAGGAAAATGCTCTGTTTATATTACACTTACGAATGATCTTATGAAATGTGTATTAACCTGTCCAGAGAGTCCGATATCCAAAGTTAGTTCAATTGCTTATTAAAAGATAATATTCAAGCCAAATATCAGATCTTATAAATCAATACACGCAAATACTTGATAAATTCAGATAATCACAAATATCTAATGAAAAAAAATAGAAAATTTAAACTCGTAACAACTAATAACTGAATGATATAGTAATATTACAATCATTTTGCACTCGCCGGGAGAATCAAGTGGGTTGATTTTTCACGCTATGAACGTCATGTAATACTTGTAAGAAGACTCGGGAACAATTTTAAGAACAAAACGATCGATCAATAGAAAATTCGATTTACTCCTTTCTTATACATATATGCGGAGGTAATTTGAGAGTATGATATATTGATGCGGGAATTATAGTGTAGTAGTCTTTGATGTTGCAGAAACAATTGAAAGTTCCCGGAAGAGCTTTCCTGGGGAGGGGGGAGAGAGTGGCGTGATTTGAGGCATTTCCTGCGTTTCTTTGAAGGGAAAGGAGGGAAATCAGCGTCTACTCGATGGAGTATGGGTTTCCCCAAAGGATAAAGACGGTGCGAACGCCTAGTGCATTCATAAAATAAAGTTTCGACGGCTAAGTGGGGGGTACGGGGAGAAGATGAGTAAATAAAACAAAAAAATACAATATATCGATATAGAAGAACATGCCGACGTTTGTAGACAGGGTGTATATAATATGCCGTGGGGTGAAAAATAACAAAAAAATAAAAATAATAAAATAAACTATGTAAGAAGATTCTTCGTCTGAATTAAACAAGGGTACGCCCCATTTTTCGCCTGAAAAATGAGGAATCGTCCGTTGGATTTTGGCAGACACAACAAAACCACCGATTGCCCTTTCTATGACGCGACTGACATACATACATAGTTTCCTTTTTCTTTTTCTTCTTCTTCTTTTAATCTTCCAACACAAAAACTGTTCCTCGAGGGCAATGATGTAATCCAATTTGTTTTTAGGCGCCTCACACGTTGTCTATTGTCTTGGACCACCGTAAGACGCTGGAAGCTTTGAAGTTCGATTCTCTGCACGGAAATTGGGAATAGCTCGTTAAAGAGTAATTACTGTTCTGTCTGGTATTTCGTTGTATTTACAATAAAAGCAATGGAAATGCAAGCTATGTCAGATTTACTTTACTTTCTTATTCTAAATGGGGCGAGGTGGCTCAGTGGTAGAGCGCTCATCTCCCGTGCTTGGGGTTCCTGGTTCGATCCAAGCTCGCTCCGTGTCGACTTTGTGGTAGACAAACACCGTGCTCGTGGGTTTTATTGAGGTTTTCCCGTTTCCTCCCACTTTCTTCATTCCACCGTTTCATTCATTTCTCATCATCAGCGTCTCCTTTAGCCTGACCGGCATAAGCGTGGGACGTAAAACTTAAAGATTTCATTTTTCTCTTATTCTAGGTCTAGAAAACGTATGAACAAATCAGGGGCGGATCCAGGACGGACTTCTGGGGGGAGGGTGGGTTGTAATACTGCTACTTAGAGCTACTTTTAAGATCTCCAAACTCTGGGAAGGGTTTTATTTATATATAAAATAAAAAAGTTTCCTCTTCTAGGAAGGCTGCCACTGGAACAAATCATGTATGGTTACTTTCGACCAACCTCTTTTTGTAAAAGCATATGAAAATATAATGTCAGCGGAGGTTGGGAGCCCTCTTTCAACAGTCAGTGTATAACTGGGCGGCTTTCTCTTGATATTGAGTTTCTTAAGTTCGATAGGTTATATCATGAGAGGCAGCGTAATTGACGAACTGTGGCCAACTGAGTATGCCAAAAACACAATTCCCCACTTTATGTCAGGTCATGCTTTCTCTCTATCCTTGAGAGCACATCTACTAATACATGCATTGTTTTATTGCTTATATGAAAGAAATAATGAATTAAAAAGCGATTATTTTAATACAATAATAACAGAGAGTGAAGAGGTACTTAGGAATGAAAAGTCATTGGCAGAATTAACATTGTCTAAAGGATGTGTCCAAGTAGTAGATGATTTAAATAAAATCTGTAAAAGAGCAAAGGAAAAAAGTCGAATCGCAAAATTGTGGCTTCAGTATATGAACCAATTGATACTGGTCATGGAATTCAACCAGTGGAAAGAACTGGAAACTGACGGAAGCATGTGGAGATAGTTAAACTTATGCAGCAGGCCACAATTTGTACGCAAAAAGTGTTCACATGTGACTTCAGTTGGAACTTGAATATAAACATTGAATGTCAGCACAACTTCGAAAAGTTTCTTTTCGTTCGGTATTTTGAAAGATATTGGTCGGGAGTATCCACTGACATGATTATAGAGCAATCACTGAACCGGCCGATAAAATCTTTAGGTAGACTTACTTATGCTAGAGACATAACAAATTAGACTTGGTTACGATGGATTTCTTCCTTACCACTTAGTACGGAAATATCAAAAGCAGTAGAGAAACTAACAATGTTTTACATCCTCTGAGCAGTATAACAATGTTTTACATCCTCTGACCGTCCCGGTAATTACATCCTCGACAGATTCGTAATTACCGGGACGCGGAAACCTTTTGTAAGTGGCTCTTGGAGCATAAACCACTTCATCAAAAATCTGGAGAACTAATCAACATCGCGTCAGAACTTGTTGCAGATGATACAGTAGCTTGTGATCAAGCCATACAAAAAGGAATGGCTTCCTTAACAGCAAAAGAGGGAAAATATTTTTAGGACTGTAATCATTCACAGGAAACATAAAGTAATTCTCTTTACAGCAAAAAAAAAAAAAAAAAAAAAATTAAGACTGTCATAAACAATTAAACAATAGCTGTCAATACGCAGCAACCTTTTAACAGGATATATCAGATCCTCAGGAACTGAGAAGGTGCTTCAAATACGAGCTTGCACCAAATCCACCATCCTTATTTGACAGTGTATCATTAAGAAGAAATAAAAAGGCATCTCTTTATAAATGTTTAAAGTCTACCGATATGTCGTATTTTCCCGAAGACTGCGTTCACGTTGCTGACGGTGGTTACTTACTTCATTGTGATATGGCTCCGACCTGTAACTTATAAGAATATTTTCAGAAGCTGTATTTCCTACATAAAATCATATTATGGAGGATCATGTACTATGGTGTTTGATGGATATCCAACCAATCCCACCATAAAAAGATGTAAACAGCAAAGGAGAGCTGCAAAGAGAACATCTGCAAACATACATATACATCTAAACTCTTCACTAACAAGTACACAGGCTGATTTCCTTGCAAACAACAGCAAAAGAGACAATTCATTCCATCAAGTCAATGCCGAGAACCAAACATAGATATTTATCAAGTTCAATCTGATGGAGAGTTTCTTGTCTCAGTAACCATAGATAAAGCAAACACTGGAACGAATGTCGTTGTGGTTGGTCAGGATATGGATTTGCTTGTTCTTCTAGCTGCCAAGTTTTCTCTATCTGACAAAATATATTTCTTCAAATCAGCTTCAAAGCATGGAAACAATCCATTGTTCAATTTTCCAGACCAAAAGGCCCTCCTGAGTGAGGTTTATGATGTTCCTTTTGCTCATGCTGTTTCTGGATGTGATTCCACTTCAGGCCTCTACATCCAAGGTAAAATAAAAACTTTAAATATTCTTCAGAAAGATTGTAAACTTGGGTCGACTGTAGAGGTTTCCAATCTGTCTTTGGCTTCGAACGATAAAATTGCTTCAGCAGGAGAAAAATTTACTTCAGTTGTGTTGTTGTAAGAAGAGTAAGAACCTTGATGATTTGAGGTATTACAGGCACAACAATGTAATAGTCAAACAACAAGTATATACGAGCGTTTGATCTTGCTATGCTTCCAGCGATCAGTGATGCGGCTTCACAGCGCTCATACAGGGACTATTTACAAATCCAACATTGGATGGGTAACATGCTGGACCCAACATTATGGTAATGGATGATCAAGAATAAATTGCTAATTCTCATAATTTCTTCAAAACAGCCTGTATCATCCGAACTGCTGAAACTAGTGTTCTGTGCATGTAAAATATTCTGCACTAACAAATATTGTGAATATATAAAATCGGGACTGGCCTGTTCACCAATATATGCCATGTGTCAAGAACTATCTTGTGACAATCATACAGAAGTCTCCGATGATGATTTGGAAGATAATATTAATGAGAGCCTTGAAAAAACCATCGGGCCAACCTATGATATGAAATAAACCATGCTATCAAGATGGGTAATATTCATAAAAATGTAATAATATAAATTTATCTACCTCTTATTTCATAGATTTTATTTTAGAAATGTAAAAAGAGGCTATAACAAAATCTTCGAAACTTTTCAAATAAAAATTTTGAAGAAAATGACTTAAAGCATTCTTGATTGCCATTTCATTTTTTTCTTTCATATATTACGATACAATAAGAACTCGATTGCTGTGATCTACCATTATTGCTGGAAAGACTGGACACTTCCAAAATTATGTTTAATATCTGTTAATGTCTGTTTACAACGTTTAGATCTTGTTTCTATGCAGCGTTGCCTCTCTATAACAGCAATAAGTCAAAAAGAGGGAATTTTTAGATATCTTTCCGAAAATTCCCTCCAGTATTTCCTTATATTAAACGCTGTAAACAACAACGGTATATCAATTCAATGTTTATTTTATTGTGATTTCCGATATGAATAACTCATATTATAGTTGCAGGTGGAATGGTGAAAAAAAAAAGTCTTTGCGAAACGTTACTGTAGAGTTCTTTAAGCAGTTCAAAGAGACGCAATTATAAGAACTGCTTATTATTATTCCCTAACTGTAGTACTTTGGTTTCGTCTTAATAATGTGTAGCTTTCAGAATATATTTATTATGTATGAGTGTACTTGTGCAATTTTTAGGGTATGATTTCTGTCCAGTGTTGCCATGTTACAACCGCAAAAAATCAATAAAACGGAATGTTGGGAACTAAATCTTAAATATTTCCCTCCATTATTTCCCTTTAATGGGTACTACGAACAATTGTTATATGTCGTATGAAAGCTTATTTTATTGTGATTCTAACGAGGTATAATTTGTACCAATTGACCAATTAGTGTGCTTGCTATATTATTTTAAACATAACTCTGCGACTTCTTTCGTAAATATTGGGTGTTCAGCCATTTCCCAAGATGGCGGCTTGAGCACAACTTTTATTTTGGGGGACTTTATATATTTTGAGTCCTAAAGGTATATAGAATGTTCATAAAAAGTCCCTTGCTTGTATGATTTTTTTTAAATTTTGCATAATGACTGAACTATCTCCCCTTCTTAAATGCCAAGTTATTTATAATTTCACAAAATATCCGTGCTAACGAGTCACTGTATCCTTATGTTATCAAATTCTTGAAGTTTCCGTATGCTGTATTTACAGAAATTCAAAACTAGACATCATTAACTACTTATTACAAGGCCTTGATTTCTTCTATAGTAAAATAATGTTAACCTATTTGGTCTATAGCCTGTCCCATACATCTTATCAAGAATTGTTCGCAACCTTGTTTTTAGCTATTGTTCGTCACAGAGTTTCTGCGCTACGTAATCAAGCAATGAAAGTATCATGAAAACTCCGAATCATGCATCATCCATTGTCATTACTCGTCGAAGAAAAAACAAAGCATATATTTTATTACTTCATAAAATAGCAAAGGACAAATTAAAACTGTCATTCTCCACTTCCCACACTTAATTTCGAAGTATCCATTCACATAATATGAGTCTTTTTTACTCTGTGTTCGGAAACCTAGAAATAATACAAAGATTGCTCATGCAGAAGCTTTTTACTGAACGAACAGATTTCCAACTACCACAGATATGTGTTCTCCTGAAAGTATTTTCGAATTCGCATTATACAAAATTGATTATGTTAACGTGCCATTTGTTGTCATTGTGTTATTATTTTTTTTTTTAATGTTTGATGTATTATTTTTGTTTTTGCTTGATGTGTCACTGTTTCAGCTTAAAAATGGCTAAAATGCTGTATCAGAAACTATGAAATGTAATTTAAATAGGATGTCCACTTCCTATTAATGAAATTTGTAGAATAAAACTGCTTTGTAGATCGCATTTCGTGTTGATAAACGCATACGAAGGTATTTCAGCCGGTCCCTGCGCAAGCTTGATTTGGAGTTCTACAACCTTTTCCGAACCGAGTATTATTATTCGTTTACTATATGAGACGTGAATCTACAGTACAATTTAACGTGGAATACGAGTCACGTGCGCCCTTGCCGAAGAACGAACCTGGAATCATGGGCGCATTTGACTCCAGAGCAGACCAAAGCTAAGCGACAGAAATGATCTAATTTTGCGATTTTTCAGTTGGAATACTTAGCCCTATTGAGCTGTTTTATTTTATTTTTTAATCGAATAAAATTTATCGTGAAAGTTTAAATCATCAGAAATAAGTTGTTTGTGTGAACAAATCTTAAGGAACAATTTTTTATTTTATTTCTTGTTTTGGCAAACTGTTACGATTGATTTTCTGTGTTCGAATCCTGATTCTATGAAATGAGCTTCATGGTGAATAGAGACAATATGTGTATGAGAGCTTTCTCAGCATGCACCCTTTCGTGTGGGATATACTTTCCTTGAATAGGAACCTGGCCAGTTTAAGGAGCAGCTCTTGTCTTATATAGCTATGGTGCTGAAAAAGGACCTTAAACTTCAAATAATCATTTTACCAATTTGAGAATACAGCCATTTACTTCCATTTTATGATTTTACAAATTATTTTGTATAGCTTCACTTTCAACTACAGTAGTCGTTTCAAATTGACCATTGTATGACGTAGTAGCGAGCTTTTGCAAATCAGAGAAATAGCAGAGAGAAACATTAGAGTAAATAAGGGAAGGGTTATGAAATAGGAGATGGAATAAGCAAGTATTAGCAATGTATGCATGGCCATGGATCCACGAGTAAATATGCCTGCAAAACAACCGGACTCAACCTCTCATCGATGTACCTCTGGCTAGTCATAAACCCCGAATTAAACACTAGCGGGCGCGGAACCCAATTACTCCTGGTGCCGGACTAGTGTAGCGATGAAGAATGAAAATGTCGCCCAGCCTGTGGCTATGGTTCCCTTAAATACAAATTCTGCCAATATAGTGCTGCAGAGAAGCGTTATTCGTCCGGGCTCTTCATAAGTGATATTCACGGTACAATTTAGAGCACACTGCGGAGCTGTACTATTTATACTTTTATGTTTCTTCCATCTTTTACTCATTGTGTAACTGTGGTTTCATTTCGACGCCTTCTTCTTGATGTTTCATTTCGACGCCTTCTTCCAACCAACTGATGTGCTTTGATATACTAATTATCAAAATTAAAATTTGTAATTCTATTAGAAGGAGTAAAAGTGTATACTTACTCCATACTTGAAAATACTTTTATCAATAATTGAAAGTAATATACCAATTTGAAAAATGAAATCTTTAAGTTTAACGTCCCACGGTTATGCCGGTTAGGCTAAAGGAGACGGTGATAATGAGAAATGAGTGTAATGGTGGAATGAAGAAAGTGGGAGGAAACGGGAGAACCCCGAGAAAACCCACGAGCACGGTGTTTGTCCACCACAAAGTCCACACGGCGCGAGCTGGGATCGAACCAGAGACCCCAAGCACCGGAGGTGAACGCTCTACCACTGAGCCACCGCGCCCCCATATACCAATTTGAGTAGCTTACAGTACATACAGAGAATTATCTTCTGTTCTCTCCATACGAAAGAAAATTCTACCGAAATTGGTCAACTTTTTCGGAATTTATTAACTACAGATATATATATATATATACACATGGCTTTGTTAATTTCATATGCACTTTTACCTTAATCATGACTTTTTTTCGTCTCCGAACCGATCTCTTACGCGCTACCTATTACGATTTAAAATTCTTGTCTCTGAATAAGGGCTAAGCGAAAATAAGAAATCAATAAGTCACTCTATGAAGATACTGTCCAGCTATTTGGTTGGAGAGGCTAAATAACATAGGAACAAATCTCACTTGGGAATCCAATACGAAATTTCCTAGAATGCGATTAGAACATTCTGTGTCCGTATACAAGTATCTCTGAGAAAGTTTGTTCTGTGTACAGTGTTTTTATCATTACTTGGGAGGTAATTAAGTGCCCAAAAGAATGGGAGAGATGGTATTTAAGTGAAATTGGTTTCAGTACAATGAGAATTTAGAAAAAGCAACTTTAAAAAATGTAAGTACCAACTAGTGTTCACTCTCCCTAAATTGTAAAGTAAGTTGAAAGGGCTTGAGAAGACAATGATTATCTGCATTATAAAATTGAAAGTGATTAGGTTTGTGACTCTTAGTCTCTTGAACCACCCGACCGATCTCGATCAAATTTTTGACGTAGATGCGGTTCTGGCCTGGGGAGGGGGAGATATATGTAAAAAATAAAAATGAAATGTCTTTGAGACTTCATCACTCTTGAACCACCCGACTGATCTCGATTAAATTTTCAATATAGATTAAGTTTGGGCCTGAAATGTATTTTATATATTCACTTTTACGATTGAACTTAGGGGAGGGGGAGGGAAAAGTTAAAAATAATAAAACTTAATAACTCTTGAACCACCGGACCGATCTCAATCAAATTTTCAACCTAGATGATGTACAACCTCAAATGGTTTTTCTTATATCACTTTCACCGTGTAACTTAGGGGAGGGGAGAGATCTATAAAAATAAAAAAAACATATTTATTAAAATTATCTGATGTTAGTGTCGAATCTATAGTGTTTTGGGGGTCGCTGAGATGAACAGTGACACTTCTGATGCCATTTAAATTCAAAATGAGCCCCGCAACTTGGAGGAGGGCAATGGGATATATATATAAAAATGATCGAAATGACCAATATCAGTGTCAAATTCATAGTTTTCGGTGTCGCTGAGATGAAAAATAACACTTCCGATGCCATGCTCATCAATATGGAGAGGGGAGGGGATATATAAAAATAATAGAAAATGACGGATATCAAAGAGCCTTAGTAATAGTAAAAAAAAAGTGACTGACTATCGGAACATATTACTATTTTGACTTAATTTAACCCAGTGAAGCAGGTAATTGATGCTAGTTATCTATATACACAACAAACATAATCAAATTCAGTCTTAATCAGCTTTCAGAGTATGTGGAGCCGTTTATTATTATTATTATTTTTTTTTTTTAGTCTCATTAGATTAACAACAAAGTATACTAACTTACACATGACTGTATAACAAACACGTAATAACCTGAAGAAAATAAGAAAAAGATGCAAATAAAATTGTAAGAGTTCTGTTGCAAGACAAGCAAGTAGGGAGATTAGATTGCACGAGCAGGACCGTGCCGTAGGGGGGCGAGTGGGGCGACGGCCCCGGGCGCCGAAGTAAGGGGGGCGAAAAAATCGGGAGAAAAAGGGGCAAAAGAAAGGAAAAAATAGTTGGAATAATGTATGGGGGCGCCGTCGTATACTCTCGCTCCGGGCGCTGATTTTCCACGGCACGGCACTGTGCACAAGCATGCGTATTGCGCTGAAGGACCGCTTATCTCTTGTGTATGTAGTTTAAAAGGAGCATTGATGCATGTGTATTTTCCGCAGTGATACAAAGCGATAAGATAATGATGGTTTCCACAACAAATCAACCCAGTAGTTACTGATAAAAACGAACAGACTGTACAAGTATACATAACCAAATTCCAGGATGTTATTTCTTTTAGGTATTGTGGCGGGCGAAAATTGTACAGAGAATCTAAGTTTTCAAATATGTCGTCTGTGATTTTTTTAAGTGATAGAAAGTGTAATCTGGTGTTTTGTTTTATGCATACAAAATAATTCCGACATTCAATTTTATCTTATGAAACTCACAAGTAGGTTGTGTCTCACTGTTAAGAGGCAACAAACTAAATAGATACTATCTATTACTTAACAATACCTTTTTGTAACATGTATAATTCATAAATAAATATGTTTCTGAAGAATAAAAGCTACCTAACTTGTTTGTCCCATTTATAAAAATCATTTTTCTCAAAAACTATGCATTCAGAATTTATCTTCAAGCACCTCATATTGTTCAGCTCGATCTTTTATCAATTGATAAGCATATATTATAGTTAAGTAAAGACTAAAATTTTAGAATTACTTATAATTCTGGGCTATACCGCATTAACATATGGTGGTTTCTTGTCTGCCTACTGTCAAAATGAAAAGCTTCATGACGGTATTCTTCAGTATAAGTTTCATCTTAACAGATGGCATGATTATCGCACAACATAAATTCTTAAATTTTCAAAAAAATGTGTTTTTTTGAAAATTACGCATGAGGATTTAGTCACCCATATCATTTGTTCAGCTTAATGAGATCTATCTATTTGTATGTGCCTCATCTGCACATTTTTTGTGGTGGACAACATCGTGTCCATAAGTTTTCTCGGGGTCCTCCGCTTCCTCCCACATTTTCATTCCATCAATTATTCCATGGGCATTCACTTGCTTAATCGTCGTTTCCCTTAATACAACTGGCGTAATCATGGGACGTTAAACTGAAATATTTCTACACATTTTTTTCCTTTAAACGTTGTTATTATTGTTCAATTATAGCCTAATAGCCAGAAAAATATCTTGTATGTAAGATTACTTAGTGAACAATACTTTAAAGTAGATGCACATTTGAAACAAGCTGATAACTAACTCTATGGCCTATGGATCCCGGAGGATATGGTTAAGGGTAGAGCTCTCCATTGACTACTATCTTTAACCAACTGGATCCAGTTTCTACTTTGTATTCCTATTTCTGCGAAATCCATCTTAATATTGTCCCCTCATCTTCGCCTAAGTCTTCCTAATGGTTGTTTCCCGATTGGACTCAAAACTTTAACAGCGTTCCTACTTTCTTCCATTCTGGCTACATGACCTGCCCACCTGAGCCTCCTATATTTGATGACTCTAATAATGTTTCGTAAAGTATGTAAATGATGTAGTTCCTCGTGATGAAGTTTCTTCCATTCACCATTCCCATTTTTCTTGGGTCCGAATGTTCTTTTTATAATCTTGTTCTCAAATACTTTCAGCCTACATTCTTCCCTCAGAGTAAGCGACCATGTTTGGGAACCATACAGAACAACAGGCATGATTATCGTTTTATATATTTTAAGCATCAAATTCCTCTACAGAATTCGCGACGACAAAAGATTTTGAAATGAATAATAAGATGAATTCCCTGCTTTCAGTCGACATTTAATTTCTTCGTGAATATGATTTCGTCTGTTATTATTGATCCTAGATATTTGAAAGTATTCACTTTATCGAAAGTATTATTTGCAATGCATCCATAAGTAAGATTTAATAATTATCACTACTATTAGGCCTATTAGTTATTCTTGTATATATTATCATGACTGATGTTTTCTTTATAATCTAAAACGTAGATAATACAATCGGGAAAAGAAAACGGATCTGGTTCTCTTGATCAATAACTTTCACTTGTTTTTATTATAAGGCAATAAAAGAAAGAAATTAATTCACGTGATTTCCAGAATTCGTAACTACGTAGATATCTGTGCCAGCCAAGAACATTGGCAATCCAAAAGTCGTTACGTATCAATTTCCTATTGAGAAAGGTCGTACGAATTCCATGGTAATCAAATATATATTTCCAGAATTCAAAAATCTCCCTATTGACCTTACAACTATGCGGATTACAATAGTGACATACTTCTGTGAAAGATCCCGAAGCGATGACTCAGTTTTCCTTGCAGTATAATAATGATTGAGCATTAATTTTCATGTTTTGAATATATGTATATAATGTTTACTACATTGGCGCCCAGTTTCTGTTGTTACATCTTGCACCATCTTGCGATTTATTTCGTTATTACCTGATTAGCATGTTAACCAACACTGCAGCTTTGAAGAAAGTTGTTGAATTAAAACCTACTTACTCGTACTGGTTGCATTAATGTCTCAGCTAAAAATTCCTTCCCCTCCACTTTTATAGTTGCTATCACTTGCTCAAGTTTTCTCTAGAAAATTTTCCATTCAGATATGTATATCCTTTGCTGTCTATCTATTGCAATCATTTTCCTTATTGTCTTAACCATATACTTAGTTCAATGAAACTTCTCATGTGGATTTTCCTGTCTTTCTCTAGTTCGGTAACGCTAATATTTTAATACGTCACACTGCTTCATTACTAATTTGTGAATAGAACCCTACTGCGCAGTTAAGAGTAATTACAATACGTCATTTTGAAGGTACAAAGAAGCACTTGTAATACGGATTATGGAGGAAAATAATCACTTCTATTGTGGTTTTGGAGTGGATTAGGAAAATGGAGAATCTTTGAGAATGGTGTACCTACGTGCTTCCGGGAACTGAATGATCACACATTACACATTACAATTTTCATAAAGTAAGGGAAAGGACCAGACTCGTAGGTAGGAGGTGGTGCCCTGGAGGTCAACTCCCGTGCAACCACCGTCCGACCCCTTAAAAATTTTAGCTGTTTTTTTGGTGTGTAAGGCAAATTTGAGTTAGCATCTCTCTGATGTATGGGGTTCCTGGTTCGAACCAAGACCAAATAAGTTTGCGGTGGATAACATCATGTCCGTGGGTTTTCTCAGGTTCTCCCGTTCCCTCGTGCATTCTCATTCCACCAATTCTTCCATTATCATTCACTTGCCTAATCATCCGTCTTCCTTAGCCGAAAGGGCATAAACATGGTACGTTAAACTGAGAGATCTAATTTGAGTTAGCATCTAAAAAGTTATCCCGCTCCTCCTGTCTTAGTACTCTGGAGATGGATACTATATTTGAATATTCCCTTAATTTTTTGATTCAATTATTATGAAACAACAAAGTGTATCTCGAAAACAATGTGTAGACAAATAAATAATTAATAAGTGCGTCCTTCCAATATATAATTTCCGCTTCCTAGATTTAGAAAAAATGAACAGAAAAATAGATGAAATCTTTTGCTATTGATGTGTTATCGACTTTAAGCTCACATAGCGTAAAATCGAAGCAGAGATTATAATTATGTAGGGTCTATACTGTTGAAAAATATTTAATCGAAAACGAGGTAAAAATAAATTCTTTCAAATACAAGAAGATTAAAACAAACATTTTTTATATAAAAATGAAAAAGTGTTTTAAAAAACATCATGATTCTTAAGTTGACGACATGCTGTTTGGGAAAAGTATTGAATTATGTAGGAGTTTGTTGTGAAAATATATGAAATCAAGTAATTATTAAGTTGTAATTTAAGATTGAAAAAAAAATTATTTTATTATTTTTGAAAAGATACTGAAAAGTGCAACACATTTTATTGAAACGTATATCCAAACAAACTGTAGTGTGTCTAATATCAGTGGCAGACGGTGGATTGTGGTTTCGGGTGTTGCAGTACGAACGATAAGAGACAGAAGATATAAAGTTGTCTCATTGAGTAATCAGCATAACTTTAGATGCAAATGCTATGTGACATGTTAAATAAAATTCTGTTTTTAAAAAATAAAAAATGCAGAATATTTTATCCGATTAATCACCTTAATTAATTAGTAAGTTCATTATCCTCTCTTTGATTGGAGCAAATCTGTCTAATACATGCTGGTTGAACTCCGGTATTCTTATTGTCAGGTCTTTTTCGATGGAAAGTACAACCAATGGTGATAACCTTTCTTTGAATATTCAATTCCTTGAAAGTGTCAATTCTTTCTCATGTGGAAAAAAACACTTTTCGTCGTTTGCTGACGCCATAGGTACAGTTAATATTAATTTCAGAAGCTTTGTAGATTCACTAAATATTTTTTTCTAGATTATTGCGAACGATTCACTCTAGCAAACTCAGTCCCTCACAGTGATCCGAATTTCTCTTTAGCGTTGAGTGAAGAGAGTTCGTAGCAGAGATTAGTGTTATAAAAAAAAATGTACATTGAACACACTTTATTTACAGTTTATCCCGGAAAATTTAAAAGAAATTGAGGAAATGTATCTGGTGCAAACAACACTACTGCCATAAGATATCCTGTAAATTTAAACTGGATTTTTTTTAACACACTCCTGAATTGCCCTTTGCTTGTTTTGTCTAAGTCTTAAATGCAAATTTTTCCTCAGTTGAAAGCTGGTCAATGTTTTTTGTGAGTTATTTACAGAAGTCATGGTATACAATTCATTCAGAATTTATAGGTTATTTACAGAATTAAATCACACACAATAAAATTAAACCTAATAATTAAAAACCAAAACAGATGATACAAAAGAGGTACTGGTATATGAATTCCGAATGTCACATATTCATACATCAACAGTCAACATACACACACATGTGCATAAAAGAAAAAATTACATTTTAAATGACCAGTCTTGGTTGTTACGCAATGCACAATGAACACAATATACTTGCACATGAGGTGAAACAACGCTTACCAATGTGATATGTTCTGGAAAGGAAACCTCGAAACCCGCCAGATGAAGGATCAGTATGTAACAGAAGCCAAAAATCAAAGAACATAAAAACAAACAGCACTGCCAGCTCTACACCCAGAAATGTTAACTGGGAGGGGTCAAAAGTATTTGAGGGAGGTCCAATACGTCTACATAATATGGAACCTGTCTTATACTGCACCCGAAAAGACGATAAGTAATTCTTACTTACTGTCTCCTATATTTTTAGAAAAAATGATAGAACAATTATTTCTATAAGAAGAGTATATGATAAGGCGTAAAATAAAATATTTAGCGTACATCAATCGCTTCTCTGTTAAACAAGTATATTTCGTTAAGAAAGTCTACAAATGTTAGTAAAGTATCGAAATTTTTGGGAGGTCCGGACCCGGTGGACGCCCCTCGTGGCTACGCCCCTGAGCATTGCTAACTAGTCCCAAATTCAATGTGGCGTTCCCTACCATACAGTTTTATGTGGAAATTATCAAGAGTATAAAATATACTTATTTTATAAAAGAAATATGTTTATACTAAAATGCTATCCACAAAGGGGGGGGGAGCGGATTCTACATACTGACTTATTAATATTTGATTCACAAATTACTGTAGAAGAAACCTTCATTATCAATATAAGCTAAGAATTAACTTGTAAATACCAGTCTACTTTCATTTGGTTTCTCCTTTACTAGATATTTTTTCTTATTTTGTAATTCTGCAATCACTTTTTTTAATTGTCATTATATTGATTTGCTTCAGTATGGTCCTATAATTTAAAAATATGAATGCATAAAAACAAATTCCGTTTGTTAATTGCTAGTGAAATAATACTTAGAAATCTTATTTAGCGCGAAAAACCTTCTCGTTCACTGGAAACCGTGCTGTGTTGCAGAAGCACTGCAACGACCAGTCCCTTTAACTTCTGAGATAGGGAAAAGGAGACTTAACATTTGCCCCAATTGCCGCGCTGAAGGAATCTGGTCGTTGTATGCTCGCTGCAACACAATATAAATTAGAGAGTCTGTGACGGATTATTTTTCGCTTTTTAAAACAGATTAACGGAACGGACAGTTACAGAAGTAAAAAAAAATGTTATTTAAAGTGTATATATGCGAGTAATAAAAAGTATTTTTTTCTGTTCTTTACTACTATTGATAATAATATTTTTTTCTGTTCTTTACTACTATTGATAATAATATTTTTTTCTTGAAATACTTTGGTCGTTGCGCAACGCTGCAACACTTACATTAGCCGCGACTGTCTAATATAGTTTAGTTTTAAAAAAATAAAGTTAAAAGGTGGTCCCACGGGTATTCTGGGTCTAAGGTTCTCTTATATTTTCTTGACTTCGGTATTTGTTTGACATAGCACTATACTCAACCGAAAGTTTCTACCCATATCCATCTTGTAGAGACTGGATGAACCTTCAGCCTTTTCGGAATGAGGGTAGAATGAAAAATAAATCCCGCTCTCATTAAGGATAGAATCCGAGCCATCCAGTTTGTAGGCAGAAGCCTTGCCGACTACGCTATTGAGGATATATTTAAATTAATGCAGTAATTTTGTATGGATTATTAATTTGTATCTGACGCTAGTGTGATACTTCCCTACAACATAGCTGCATTGATTGTTCTATTTTCATTATCACTTACTATTTGTAATACTACTACTACTAATAATAATAATAATTTATGTATAAGTGATTGTAAACATTTTAATATGCTGCTCTATTAGATTTTACGGACAGGTGTTATTTGTTTACTTAGATATTTTCTTGCATCTTCATAACCACACAGCGCAAGTATTATCTTAAATATTGTGAAAATATTGACCGAGTATTCAAAGTGGTAAGTAGTTCCGAAAGTTTTGATAAGGTTATCCAGCACTCCCGTTTCCACAGGACGGGCCCCTTAATTTATCTTTTATTTTGGGGGAAATTCTGTCCCAGGATCATCTAACATATCTCTGTAATTTATCATCTTCCTTCTATAAAGTGCTAATCCATAGTTTCACATCGTACACATTGAATTATCTAGAATTAGTTAAGCTGTGTAATGAGATCATACAATTACAGGAATTTTTTCGAGTATCGCTGTTGTTGTTGCCTCGAAGAATGTGGCTGTAATCAGGATTAATAATGCGTGTAGAATGCGTTTTATGTTTGCCAAGGAATTTTCAAAACTTAAATAAATTTTACATAATGAGATAAAAGAAAAGAAAGGAATGAGAGAAGGAAGTGTATTAAACTTGTTAAGTTGTAAATGAAGGTTCATTTAGAAAAATATGTTTATTTGTCAATCTTCATTTAGAAATAAGAAGGAAGTACATAAGGATAGTAGTAATAATTTTTAACACTAGTGCAGTGTTATGATAACATAGTGATAATTTTTACATGCAGTGATAATTTTTAAGTTTTCGCGGGAGAGCAAGTATTATTTGGGTTCTCTAGAAAAATATGTAGTTGGACCCCCTAGAAAAGTATGAAATATGCCCTCCCCCTAGAATTCAAAACCTAAATAAGCATTTTTATTATTTCTAGGGGACCCAGTTGGCCAAGATTAGGGCCAAGATTACATTTATGCTTATCTTAGGGAAATATAATTTGTTAAGGTGATAAGATAGAACAGCACCTTAAATTATTTTAAGTTCTTTTGAATATGGTATGATGGACACATTCCATGTTTCACTAGTTATACTGAGGGAGCAATATTTAAAACAATTTAAAATCTAAAGAAATTTATATTACTACTGGAGGCCCAAATAGTAGACATTTTTCTGAAATGGGCTCAGTTAGATTTAGGTTTCATTTTAGTTTTTATGTATGTATTTATTTATTTATTTATTGATGTGGTGGAAATGCTGAACCTTCCTTTATATATTCAGTTGTCGCGTATGCAGTTAAGAAAGTTTTATCTTGAAATGTGTCCCCCTCGACTTGAAATGTGTAATGGTACTGTCCACAAGTAGGTGTACTTCGGGCAAAGCTGGACGGATCTTCGTCGGATAAAAACGAAGCGCTATCTATTATAGAAAGGCGATAGACAAACTAAATGTAATGCTGGTTGCATATGTATGGGGCTACATCTGGCGGCCGCGGTAATTTCAATTTGGAACGCAATACATCGAATTTTGCTGTCAAATTACGTATGAATAGCGATAAATCGAGAATCACAATAATCGAGGTGTTCTTGCACTAACTTTTACGAGTAGATTATTATTTTTAAAAAAAAAAAGAAATTAAATGAGTGAATTTTATTTTCATGAAGTTTTATACTTTTTTCTTTTATATATTGCTTCTATCAAATATCTCCCACATAAACATAACGATATGTTTCAAACTAGTTTAACTTGCGAATCGATTGCAAAATAATCTATAGTAGATTTAGAAAAGACATGTAAAAAAAATTAGGCTCAGAAACTAGAAGAGGCTCTTGATTCTATAGGGGAAGAGCCTACTAACCTTGTGCTGTGGTATATGGTTCCCACTTGCCCTCTTCTCAAAATCCATGTCTTACCCTCTTAAATTCTCCTTACATGTCGCCCACAAAAGAAATGGTTACTTTTAAACTTTCTCGACGGATTTGGTCTCCAATATTACCCCTCCCTCTCTTTACGGTTCAGTCTTGATTAAAATTTCTTGTATAAATTATGTTGTGTGAAACTTATGCACTTTTAAAACAAAATTTTAGTTCCTAACTGTTTCTCATTTTTCGCTCCCCTGGAATTTCAATGCCACCAAGTTGGACGCCTTGTAGATACTCATGCTATGATTGTTTTTGGAGAAGTTTAAAATATTAAGTGGTTTAGCGTATTATGAAGTGCAATAATTAACTTAATTAAATTTGATTGTTTTTTGTGTAATTGTTAGGATAACAAATAAAAATACCACATTGACTAAAAGAATTGGGTGTATTGATAGACCTAATGTATACAACACAAATTATTCCAACTATTTACCTTTCTAGATTTTTTTAAATACCTTCTGTTTTGAGTCGAATAAAACAGCAGCCTAACTGTTTTCTTCTTCTTTTTACTTTTCAATATTTATTTATATATTTACTTAACAATTACGAGATAAAACTCAAAGGCCATTTTATTCTGGATATCTAATAACAACACTAACAATGGAAAGAATTTGGGAAGATATCGGCCAGGGCCTGTTTACTAGGTACCATCCCGGCATTTGCCTGGTAAGACAGGAAAACCCTGGAAAACCCGTCAGGATGGTCGGCAGCGGGAATCGAACCCACGACCTCCCGAATACGAAACGACGCTCTACCACTTGAGCTGAAGTATCTTTTAACGATATACGAAAAGTGAGCACACTTGATTTAACCCTTCTTTTCAGTTCCAAGGCTCAAATATAATCCTACTTCTTTATGTTCTGTGCGAACCAAATGTACTCATATTGAGATTATATCATTTAGCATTATTAGCACTCGCATGTAAGGGTATTTGACACCAACCATACACAATGTCTAAACTGGACGTCAATATATTAAACATAGCCATAATTACAGTTTGTTCTATCCAAATTATATTTTCAACTTTATAAACAGGTCAGATTATTATTTTTAGGATTAATTATACGCAACAAGACAAGAAAGTTAGTTTCAATTATCTGTATTTAGAAAGTCCCCTTTGATCTTAATATGATGGTGAAAATATAATGAGATTTATACATAAGATATCACCAGTCCAGTTGCGGGGAAGCTGGTTGTTGTCAAAATATTTATACAACTAAATCAAATATGATCTACGTCTTAGTACTAAAAGAATTTCCAGTATCCAATCAAAATAATATTTCAGCCAAAAATCGAATTTTCTGAATGGAAATATCAAATCAAATTTTATTATTTCCTATACTAGTAATGGGTTTCTCAAATGCAGAAAAGTATCTTTTCCCTTGATTTTAGCAACTCTATTTTAGGTATACATACTGTTTACTTAGCGTTCAACTTCAAATTAACGTTTAAAAGATTTGTTTCGTGTATTTGTCCCTAATTTCTGTTCTAAATAACAAATGGTTACTTTTTATTTTCGAAAATTTGATTAAGTCTGTATCCCAACTCTGATGGTAAATAACAAAGGAGCGAGAGAAAGGTCTGCACAGAAAGTATGTTACACAGCCAACCATGCTGGTCTAGTGGCTAAGGCTTGCACCTTTGGTGCATGTAGTGGCGGGTTCAATTCCCGTTAAGAGAGCATTAAAAATTGAATGCATTACGATGGTTCGGATTCTATCCTAATTCCTAGGTCCACGTCTTATATAACCTCGGTGCTGAAAAGGGGATTTAATAAACAAACAAACAAGAAAATATTTCGCATGTGTGCTAAGCAAGTTAAGATGTACATTCATGCATGGTTTAGTCAAGATTGAATGAGCTCTGTAGACCAGAGATGGAGTGGGTCAGTGGATCATGAGTCAACAGGACGTGACTTACTGCGACCCATCACCCACTGTGACCTACTCTGACCCACCGACCTACCATGACCCACTCTGACCCACCGAATCACTACGACCGACCGACCCACTCTGCTCAGTGTGTTGTAGACAGCGTTTTCTGAACACTGGTGAATTTGTCTACGTTTTACTTTCAAGGCCTCCATTCTTCTTCCTTTTACATTTGTTTCTATTTATTTACCTGAGATGGAACTAAGTGAAGAAAGAACTTTAGGCACTTTTGGCTATTGATATTTGTAATTGTAATAATAGCAATAGAACTTACTACTTGTCTTTCGAGACACAGGTGAATTTTACCCTCCTTTTTATACTTTAGGTTGGCCTAGTAGGCCAATGGCCTACTTTACCTTGATTTGAGACTTTCAAAATTTCATCCTAGTTTCCACTGAAAAGTATCTATAATTCAACAAGGAAGTTATATATGATAATTAAATCGAAATTCATTCTTAATATGGCCCATGAAAAATACTTTATCATTTTATATTGTAAAGGCCAAATCTACCGGTATTGTAAGAGAGCAGTGCTTGAGTGATTGACCGTAAAAATTCAAATTCCTATTATTGGTAATTTCACAATCTTGTTTTATTACAAGTGTAAACTCTTTAGTCAATGGAGAGGAGGGCGTGGATCATAGGTCAGAGTTGATGATGAAGGGTTTTGGTGGGTGGTTCGTCAAAGTAGGTGACGGTGGGTCATGGGTCATGGTGGGTCGTGGGTCCAATAGGTTGTTTGTCACGGTGTGCGATGGGTTAGTAGGTCATGGATCAAGTTTTCATCAACCTACGCCATCTCTACTGTAGACTCCTATGTTGTATACTGTCCTTCTGATGTTATTACTTACTAGAAAAATCAAATGAAGGGCGAAAATAATATAGATTATTTCAAACATTTTTTAAAAAATAATACTGTACTCAATTTTGCCCCAGAAAGTACGTTAAAATAATGACGAGAAAAGTTTCACACATAAGACACATTTTTAAAGGGAGTGTTTTAGACAAAATGTTACTTATCTTGTGCATTTCTTGAATCTGCATGATTTTGAATAAAACAAATACCGTATTTCGTTTTGAAGTTTCGAGTTATAATCTCAAGAGATCATTTCCAATTTGCCTCTGAAATTGGCAAATAATAATATAAAAAACCTTGAATAGAAAAATCATAAATTTAAAAAAGTGTCTCTTTATTAAAAATGATATTATAATAAACATGATATCTTTATTAAAAATGATTTATTTATATGGGTTAGAACAGAATTTTTGAGTTCTCTATCAGTCTTTAGATATAACTCTATTATCAATTTGTCTTCCAACAAAGTTAAAGCTGGTCATGGACTAATGTACTGTAATCTCTAAATCTCAAATTTTATTATTTCCTTTTGGCAGACACTGTAGTAACAGACAATAGCCCTTTTATTTATGTATTAGATAGTCTATGCTGTGGTTCATGTTCTTTAATTTACTTCTTGAAAACATGCTTCATTCATTCAACGTGAGTTAATAATGGCTAATAATATTCAGTTTAAAGTAACTTCTTGGTTTCTTCAATCAAGTATTTTTTTCTTTTTCTTTCTCTCTCTCTTCTTTCTTATGGACTCCCGTGATACAAAATGTGATATTGCGCCCCAGAATGAGATTGTTGTAGCTCAAACTAAGTTTTAAATTATTATCAATTTTTAATGTGTAATAATTGTAATTTATATATATATATATATATATATATATATATATATATATATATATATATATATATATATATATATATATATTAATACTATTCATATTGAAATAACATTGCAATTCCCAAAAACAGAAAGCATAATCGAGTTTCGTTTGAATCAAAGATTTTTTTTTTTTTAATTCTTTCTCTCAAAATTGATATTTCAGAGTTACAGCAGTCTTATTCTGGGGCTTCTATGTAAACTCTAAAATATGCAAATCTTTGCTTTTTGAAAAGTCTTTTCATTGTATTTCTTTAGGTTCTAATTTTATGTACTATTATCCATCGATGTACAGTGTATGTGTCACGGAATTATTAATATCACGTTGACGTGCTTTGTATATTGTTTTCTTATTAATCATACACGTAATTTTTAATTCCTGTTGTGTGTTTCTTTCACAATTTCAATGTTTTTATGCAGGCCTGTAGCCAGCCTGATTTCTTAGGGGGGCAGAAATGAATACTAAAGGGGCAATGACAAAGACATAAAAAAAAAAACACGATAAAATTGTATATTTATATATTATTTACAGAATTTGTAACAGCTATAGATTCTTTTATACATAATATCCTATATTGACAATATTACAGTACGCAACATTGATCATTAACATACAATGTTTTAAAAAATAATACTATACAATTGAGGTACTTGGGACAATATAATGCTATGGTAAACATCGGTGAGGAACGTTATTGTAGGTCGCATTTTCACTAAACAAAAGCTGATTAACTGAACGTTAGAGTGGGCACAAGTTCAATTAATCAGGATTGTTCCATTTACAGAAAACAAAATATTATAGGAGTCTAAACAGAATATTTTGACATACATTTTTTTTCACAACGAAACGCTCCAATTAACTGTTATTGTATAATGGCATAATTATATGTTCATTAAAACTGATTTATTATGTTTCTATCTACATAAAAAAAAACATTTTGTTTCACATTTTCATTTTCTTTGTTTGTTTGTTAAAATTTAGCATCTATTTTTCAGCACCGAAGCTATAACAAACGCGAAGCTTACAGTTTAAAGTGGAATACGAGCCACTACATTGCTCTCGAGTTGAGTTAAGTTGATTTTGAGTTTAACGTCCCGTTCAGCGCGAGGCTATATGAGACGTTGACCTACTGATTAACGTGGAATCCGAACCACATGAGCTCCCGCTGGGAATCGAACCCGGGTACATTGCTCTCGAATTTCAAGAATTCCACTGGTATCAAACACGATATCACTTTCAAACACACGCGCTCTATTCACTAGACCAGCAGTAAGGGACTATTTTGTAGTACTGTTTTACAAATTAGCCTATTAATTTCTCGTAAGCCTTTACTGCAGCTTTTTTTCTATTAACGTCTAAAAATGATGAGATAAAAACACTGAGTCCAAAGCACTCGCGTTTACTATTAGACAAAACTTAAAAGAGAATATTATTATATATGTATAATCGAACCTAATTTTTTATTTCATTTTTGTGTGCTTAATACAAGCACTTTGTCAGCTACTTTGTTTCATATTAATTAAAATTGAGGTATTTATTTTTAAACATTAGAAGATTATATTACAGCAACTTTAGATTATATAAATACAAAATAGAACTATATGTTTTATTCAGCGTTTTTACTCAATTTTCTACTTTCCAAAATAAGCGAGGCACTACGGTTATATTCACAACAAACGTTGTGGACTGTGATACTGTTGTTTGGAAGAGCACTTGGTATCCTCGGATGCATGTTATGGTTGCAATAATGGGGTACGGTTTGAAATTCTTGAAATGGGTAACGACAATGGAAGATGTTTAGTGCATCTACCAAGAAACATATAATTTTACCTAGAAATGAGTAGAATTCGCAAAGTTGAATTTAATTTGGTAAATATAATTGCAAGTATTTCACTGGTTTTGAGTCAGTTTGAAAATTCTCTTCAGCGTAATTTTTAGAGGGGGCAAAGAATAATTTAGGGGATACAGCCCCCTCTAGCCCATTCCTGGCTACGGACCTGTTCTTATGAAGCATGAAGAGAAAAAAGTAGACACTAGTTTATAGAAATATGTGTAATAAACGCAATAATACTATATTATAATTATCCAAAAGTTGTCTACAGTAAGAAGTAAGATGAAACAATTCACAGTAATTATCAAGGCATACCTCTGCTCCTAACCTACTATAAGATCTTACCTAACATTCTTGTATCACCATTTTTCTCCATAAGCATATAAATCAGAAATGGCCAGTGGTCTCAGACGAAATAGATCTACGTTGAGCGAGAAATTTTACGTCAGACAAATATTATACAAAATGGAGTATGATGATATGCAGGCCATTACAGCACTATTCGTACATTTAAAATATATATATATATATATATATATATATATATATATATATATATATATATATATATATATATATATATAATATATGATTCAGGTAGTAGAAATAGGCAAACGATATCTGAGAAGAATTCACAATTCTCAAAAAATATTGTAAAGTTAGTCGAAACGTGTATTGGTACAAAAACAATAAGATACGAATATTTAGAATTCGTAGCTTCCTGAAGCAAGTTTATCTCCATTATTATTATTATTATTATTATTATTATTATTATTATTATTATTATTATTATTATTATTATTATTCATTAGAACACGTTACTAGAAATGAGGACCGTTTTTTCAAAACTTGATTTATGAAAAAATTAAATTTTCAGTACTAACAAAAAACTGTTTTTAAGTCGAGGTTAGGTATAACTTTCTTGGTTTTCTGTTAATTGATGTTGCATATTGAGACTATCATGTAGGTCGTGGAGTAAATTGATTGTTGTACTATACTTTATACAAGCGTTTAAATATTTGCTGTTTTTACAAAGCGTGCTTTCTACATTAAACTTTCTGACGTACTACTGCTGGTTTTCGAGATTATTTTGTGTTTTATGGCGATTTGTCATCAAGGAATTAATTTTATTTGTAATACACATATTTTACAAATTATTTCTATGTTTTTGTAACAAGTACACTCAGGATTACTTCTATAAAAGTTGACAACGTATAATCAACAGAAAACTTGATATTGGGTCTTTTGTAACCACTGTGAATAATTTGTTAGAATAAATCAGGGCAACTACAGTCCCTGTTCTCGGTACCTCTCAGCACATCTTCATAGAGTTTTCTGGCGTTCTCTGGAACATTAAAGTATTGCATCAGCTTTTCAGTCAGCTTTCCCTGGCTTTAGTAATTCAACTTTCGTTATCGGTCCTGAGAATGTGTATGTTACTGAAAATGTCACAGTGCCTGTCTTGTTTGCTTTGTTGTAATGTATAACTCGAGTGTTCAAAAGTTTGAATGGTACTCTTGTTTTGAGAACCGAATTCGATTTCTTCTTCAGATTATATACACTGAATCCTGTCCTAATATTTTCACAATTCTATGACTGCTAATCATGTCATAATATTCACATGGAGAAATATTTTTTGTTTTTATATATTGCAAATTACCAAACACTTCTATCTGGAGGCATAAAACTATCGAATCGAATGAGGAAATAGTGCTGAGCTTTATTAAATAGTCCGGATCTTTCCAAATATCTTACGACGGCTGCCATCAATATACTATTTTTATTCAACAAAACATATTATTTTATGTAGAAAGAAAGTTTCGATAAAACTATTGCGTAGTAGAAGGCTAGTTTTGTAAAAACGCTTCGACTTTTGCGTACTACAGAAACGAGAAAAATCAGATTTTGTTCAAACAAACCACATCACCATGTAGCCGTCTTTATTAAGTAGGAAAATCGATTTTAAAAAAATGAATTTCGCTTTTTCTGCAGAAAGCAAGTTTTGAAAGAACGGTCCTCAAATGATTCACTTATAACAGAGGATTAGCATTGTGAATCTTCACCATCTGTTGATATAGATTGAAAATTTGGATTTAATAGTATTTAAAATCAAGTCAGTTCAAGATAACATAAATATCTTCCTGCTATCATGTAAAAAATATATCTAAAATACATACACAAAAGACGAAATATACATACTGACAAGATGAAACCACATTTGAGACAAAAAAATGTAATTTCTATTATTATTACTAGCAACGGGATATAAAAAGAATAACGTAGTATGCAAGCCACTTAGACTTTAGAGATCGTTTGACTATCTAACAATATCAGTAAGTCTTGAGGGATAACCTTACATTAGTAACTTAATATATATTGATCATTTTGACCATTGTTTTTATTTTAGAACTTTTTATGAGAAAGGTAAGTCGATTGTTAGACTTTTCGTGACGGGTACAAATAACCTCGCTGCTAATGTTCCCATTAAGCACTACAATCAATCAATCAACACAAATTAAAAATATGTCCTTGTACTTTCTATATGTAGCATCTGTATAAAATGATGAATTGTTCTTTTCGCTCTAAACATATTCTTATACTTTCTACTCTGTGTAATACTGTATTACTGTAGTTAATATTATTTTTTTCCATGTTTTAAACTGATCAAAAAAAATTGTGAGGAACTAAAACGCCTCAAGAAATATAATGTTCCAATGACAAGTAAATGATATTAATTTTATGCCATACAAAAATTTTCTGTTAAAATAATTTTGTAATATAATCTTAATAAACGGTAAAAATAAATAAATAAATAAAAGGCTAATAGTTGTAGCTAAACTCTGACCTTGAATTTTCCAGACCTTGAAAACCAGCTTCACTGCAAAATACTGTTCCAAAGCCTAAATGTTCATTATTGTAAATCTGCAACCCACATTCACTGAAAATTCACAGCTGTAAATTTGCACCTAGCCTCTAAACTACAGGGTGTTTTATTCCCTTTTATGTTAGATAAGAAATTTAGTTTAAAATACCAGTGTTTAACGTCATTCACTCATAAAAGCTATGATAATTATTTGCACTAAAATCGGAATTACCTCAAACACTTAATATTTTATTTTAAAAGAGTATATTAAATGCCTTGCGAAATGGTCTTTTAAAATTACCGGGTTTTGACTTCAGTATGTTCTCTCTATTATATTCTAAAGTAATTATGATCAGAGGTTATTAAAATAATCCAAAAAAATTTACATACCAGACCACCTGAGCGGAATATTTGAAACATTATAGGGGGTTGTTTTGTAGGAGTGTACTCGTAACATTGGCTGAGAGACATAATTTGTTCCAAAACCCACGCAAATACCAAAGAAAAAATCATAAATCTGTAGTTTTATGTTGATCTGAGACTGTGTATTACATTGAAATTGGTTGGGTATCTTTTTGTTTCAAAAGGCACTTCTGTTGGTGGTAATGGAGACTTTCTCTTGTTGCAGATTTTGCTGCTGAACAGAAGCGTGGGCTGCACCATCTTCTAAGGTAAGTATTCTTCCTCTCATCTGCTGGACCATTCAAAATGGCAACAAAGACAGTAGAGATTAAAAGAAAGAAAGATAGGTCCCGAACCCACACAGATTGTTTCAAAAGTCTCCATCTATTTCGCGATTTACGAGAGCAAATATCTTGAGTCGTCACGATTGTTTTGGGGAAATACCACAAATTGAAACCTGTTTCTTTGTAATTACGTGAGGAAGAAAAAAGGAGATCAAAGCTTGAGCATTAACGTTCTTAAATGTAAACAGAACATCCGATTCGTGTTAGGACTTTACCGGAGATTCTGAAGGTTATTCGTGTTCTAACAATGCCCTGTTCCCCCTTTCTCCCGGCAATACTTGATATGAATTTTAAACAATGTATTTAAACAACTGTCCGGATAATAACACAGTAGTACTATGACCTTCGAATCATATATCTCGGGAAATTCTCTTTGTAGGCAAAATATATGTTATGAACTTAACAATGCGTGGAATATCCACACTTCGTAGGTTAAAACTATCTATTAAATAGGCCATTAAATTTTCATAATAGTGTTTAAACCATTCATAGTTTTCTGGAATGTGTTAATTGCTTAAATCCCTCAGCTATTATTTGGCTAGGTGCTAAGAGTTAATTTAGATTAATTTAACCAGAAATCAAACCGCACATTAACATATTTGGGTTTCCAGAGTTCTTTTATGATTCAAACCCTCATGCGGTTGATGTTTCATAAGTCCTTACCATATAATATGTCGGAATGACTCAAAATTGATTGAATGACTATAAACCTTTATTTCACCAAAACAATCATACATTCCCTAAATGCCGAAACAAATTTAGTTTTCTATCTCTATATCTCTCTCTGTCTCTTGCCCCTATCCTGTGTCTCTTTCTCAATAGATTACAGTTTAGATTTTAAAATTTGTTTGATATAAATCTTTGTTAAATAAGTTCTAAAACTTTTTTGTTGTTTCTACCTAAACCTCACAATAAATTTATCTTTTTCAGTTGTGGTGTGTTCATTATGAATATTATGACACTTTAAAAGCAAATTCTGCAAAATAAATAGTAATAACACAAAACTGATTTTAATAATCTAAAAAAATAATTTTAAATTTTCCTTTTAAAACTTATAATATCTTTCCAGAGAAAATTTTAGAATCTTATTTATGACTAGCTGCTGATTTCATTGGCTGCAATTAATTTTTAGCTAAATGTTGTTAATTCGAAAATAATTGCATCCGAATGGGATCAGGTTTTAACAAGAAGCAGAACGACTCTTATTTTACTGATGAGAATAAAACAAAGGATATTTTGTACAAAATGCTACGATAGATATTTAACCTATTCATCATATGATAATATTACTTACCCTTTATTTCGTACAGTTTGCTCTGAATTTCGCAAGAAATTTACTCAAATTAAAAAAAAATATACATTTATTGAAACAGAACACAACAGGTGTGATTCCTAATTACAGTGCTAATCTTTCATGATATAATAGATTCACAATTTTACTTTTAAACTACATAAAGCAATCAGTATGAATATCAATATTGCTTGACATTCTTATGAATCTATTGTACGAGGTTGCTTATTTATATGAATCTATCGTACGAATAGGATAAGTAATATTATCATATGATGAATAGGTTAAATATCTATCGTAGCATTTTGTACAAAATATCCTTTGTTTTATTCTCATCAGTAAAATAAGAGTCGTTCTGCTTCTTGTTAAAACCTGCGTATATAAATCTATCGTAGGTTGCACTCATTCTTCATGATAGTGACTTACTTAGCATATTCGTCCTTGCTTTTGCATAATAAAAGAAGTTATAGTTTTCTATGCGTGATTTTCTATTTCGTGTGTTTATTTCAAAGCTCAAAAAGCAGTTCGTGGAGTGTGTTTATCATTAAATATTTTGTTTATCATTAAATATGTCATGTCATGTTCTTTATTTAAGAGTTAGTTTCGAAATTCTTGTTTAATGAATAACAATTTTCAGTTCTTCGAAAAAAATGTTTGTTTGCTTGTAAATAAAATACCTCAGAAATTTGGAATGGATTTTTTTCTATTTTTGGTTTAATGAGTACGTTTTTGTGTCTGGGTTCCATACAAGCTTCGGGCAAATATAAGTTTGAGACACTTTTTGAAAACTGGCAGGTTTAATAGCAATAAGTATCTATACATTGTGCAGTGTGCAATAAGCATAAGAATGATATGTTAAATATATGTGTGTGCCTATTTTAACATTTTGTAAAATATATTCTTTGTTTTATGATCAATAAGTAGTGTGTTCCGCTATTGCAGAAAAATTCACCTAACATTATTTTTTTAAAGCAAATTTTTATTATAAGCATGTAATAGTAATTAGTTACTTTTTTCTTTCGAAAATTCGACTAATACCATGACTTTGATGGCCAATAACTCAGTAATCAAAGATCTTCACACGAAAATATTTCATGTGCGTACTAATCAAGTCAAGACATGCCAAGTTTAGTCAAGATAGGATGAGTTATATAACTCAGTAATCAAAGATCTTCACAGGAAAATATTTCATGTGCGTACTAATCAAGTGAAGATATACCAAGTTAGAATGAGTTATGTGGATCAATTGCGTTTGATATTTTCTACGACTCCAAACTTTGATTTTGGTGGCCAATAGTTAGGGAATAAAACGTAAGAAAATATTATACACGTGTACTAAGTAAGTCGATGTCTACCTCTATTCCAAGTTTGGTCAAGATCTGACAAGTGCCGTACATAGCAAACGATATAGGGGAGAGTTCCCGATATCGCACCACTACTAGTTTAAAAAGAACCGTAGTACTAACATGGCATCTGCTAGTGAAATTAAATACCTAAGCACACTCTCATAATTGCACAGTAAAGTGACGACGTTCAGTAAGTTATGTGTGTGTGCACTTACAGTACAATAAAATTGAAGTATTCTTTACTAATTTTCTTGGTATTTCACAGTAGAATAGGAATTAAGGTAAGAGAATTAGCTTATGTTTCAATAAGTAGTAATAAACAAAATACCACTAATATTATAGTGACAAACTCAAGTTATTCTTTTTTAAATTTGTGAGGTATGTAAAAAATATTTGTTTTAAAAAATGGCATAGTTTCCCCAATCGCACTATTACCGTGTGTCCGAAATCACACCAATGCAGTTTTGACTCCCGTGTTGTAATTTTTTTCCTTGTTTCTTTCTCCTTACAATTCTCACAAGATGAGTACACGCCAATATGGAAAATGGTCTCTGGAATTTATGAATCGTGCTTTGAAAGAGTATAGGGAAAATAAAGTGAAATTAAATTAAATAGAATGTAAATATTGTATTCTAAAGAAAAAAATTGCCACATTACCACGGTGAGGTGGCACGTGGAACCGGATAAACGGAAAATTGCCAAAGCTACGAAAAACGGTTCATGAAATTATTACGCTGAGGAAGTAGGCCTACCAACAGACAACCACAGAGATGAGAAGTTGTCCCATCAAGTCCTTACAAAAAGCATCTTGAAGAACGACAAAGGCAATCAAGAATATCCAAACGTGTGGAGAGACCTAATCTTTCTAAACCCTGAGCTAGGTCTGTATGTGCATCAGGAAACCTTGACTCTGAAAAGTAGATACATCCAAATCACGATGCTCCGAGCTACATATTCGAAGTGTTTCAAATGTGGCTATTGAACAAGATTGGTTTTGCATCCTTTGTCAACAAAATTTAGTCGAAGATATGGTACAATGTGTTTTGTGTAAAGTCTGGATACATGGGTCTTGTTCGGATGTTTCAGGAGATGAATGTACATTCCAACGTGCATATAAGGTGTAGCTGTCCGTGTTTTCCATAAATACAAATATTTTTACGTTTCATAGGATTATAAGTCACATTGATTCTCATGGATTATTGCTTATTGAATCAAAATATGGGATTTTTTCCTTTAATGATATATTCTTTCTCGTATTAATAACACTCAGATAAAAGAATGTGATATATCATAGAAATATTAATTCGTTTTATTTATAGGTTGCATTTCTACTTAATTAGCTTATTTCTAAGGTTTTATTTCTGTGCTCGGTTATTTACATTGCAGTATTTTTTCTCTAAAGATTTATTATTCCTCACCTTAATAAAACATGAACAAAATAATGTGATAATGGAAATCATAATTTGTTTTATCCATATACTTTACTATAAAATTTGCGTGTATTCAAATGGCGGTGCAATTTTGGCTTCACATAGTTCGATTTGGGAAACTTGTTGCGTAAATCGCACCAATCGAAGACTTCTAAAATATCGTCATTTTCATCATGATAGTGATAAGATATCGTTATGAAATTACTGTGAAAGAATCGGGTAACTATAAAGTCCAATACGATCGAAAAATCATTTTAAATTTTCTCAAAAGTTTCGAATTAAAACAATTTATGGAAAAAGTGGTGCGATTTTGGCTACTCTCCCCTATACTGTACTCCTTATCTATTATTATTATTATTATTATTATTATTATTATTATTATTATTATTATTATTATTATTATTATTATTATTATTATTATTATTATTATTATATTCATGTGGCTAACGTATTTCCTCTTTCATATATATTCATGTTCGTATCGTATCATACAGAGCAAGAAAGATTTATCTTGAAGTGGGCCCTCTCGAACGGCGAAAAGCTTTAATGGGGGACAATTGTCCTCCTCCCCTCCCACGACAAGCTATATAGCACTGGATCTTATTAATCCCAGTATGTACTTGCATGGCTATTCGTAAAGCCATATTGGAAACTGCTGAAAGCGAAATTTACAAGATATTTCATTTGTTAAATAAATAAATACAAGTCGCTCTGAGAGAATAAATGATCAGAATCTAACTTTCAACTTTCTAAAGTAACATTGTCAAATAAATAATATTATATATATACAGTATTTAATAAGTTCAATGAACTTCTTGTCTCTAGATGATCTTGCCATTATTCCCTTTCTAAGTTTCCTTAGTGCTTTATATATGAATACTGGAAGCTGATTGGTTGCCCGTAAAAATGGCGGAGCATTTAAAACAACGAATTTGTTTTATGTAAGATTAAAAAGTTATACAGAAACTTGTGTGTGTGTGTGTGTGTGTGTGTGTGTGTGAGTGAGGAGTGAGTGTGTGTGTGTGTTATGTTGCTTGTTAATGCATCTGATTAGCATTAGGAACAAGAGGGCACCCTTATTTTCAGCTTATATTAGATTCTGCGATGGACATTCCGATGTGAATCTCTGGCATTATCGTGTTTATCAAATTAAAGCATGATATTGAATTAGTAATTACACTGGTTGATGCCTGTCTCGTCAAAACTTTTTAACTTTTCATTTTTTCCCTCAAATAACAACAACAAAACCAAAAAAAAAGTTATTTTGCGTCGTGTGTGTTATGTACGTGTATGTTAAAATTCGAACTAGCCAATAGTTACCTCAGGTTAGAATGTGGAAAAAATAATAAAATAAGAAGATGATGGGGAGGGAAAGAAAGCAAAGAAGCATTGTAGGAAATATGTCCGCAAATTTCCAAGAATTTGTGAGCCCTCCACAAGTTTTTGAACTTCATCGGCCCATTCAAAGCCACTGTTGCCATCTTTGAAGAATTGACTATGGTTTACACATAGATGATAAAATTAAATATTATGTATTCATATTACCATCAACTAACAGCAACCGTTGCTCAGAAAACAGATATAGCTCGTACTTCAAAGAAAAGAGCTATGGATTTCTAGGTAAATTTGATGTGATAGTTAAGAATCAAAATCGAGAGAAGTAGATTTAGTATTCATTATCGAAGAACAACTAAAAAGAGAGAAACAAGTATGCCTTATGAAGAGTTGTGAAAACAGCAATGTATTGATTAAATAAAATGTCATATATATTATATAAGATATATATCTTAGTATCATGATTACAATATTTTTGTGACAATTCTTATATAGTTTTAGGTCCTACTTTCAGAATCATCATCATTTCTATTTAGATAAATGAAACTTCGTTTGATAATGACTGCTTCGAATTTTAAATGCCTTTGTCTGAACTATACTGATTATCTTTTCATGATAAATTATATAACAAGTTTTATTCTTATTTTTTATTTTATTTTATTATTTTTTTAGTTATATTAACCCATAAATATGAAGAACATACATGTCGATGTTAAATTTTGACAATCACCTTCTTACGGCATAAATCAGCCACTGACATTTTCTCAAACCAATGAAAATTTAACACTTTTTCCTCCTTCTTGTTCTTCTTTTTCTTCCTTCTGAGGTAAAACTCCTTTCTTTCGTAAATGTTTCGTAAATATTCAATGTTTTGAACTAAACCGGCTAAATTTCACAAAAATGTTAGTGTATGTGAAGGAATTATCAGAAGATGAACTGAATAGTTCAATGTCGTTTCCCGATTGGATTTTCAGTCAAAACTTCGAAAGCGTTCCTACTTTATTTCATTCTGGCAACATGACCTGCCCACTTGAGTCTCCTAGACTTGATGACCCAAACAATGTTTGGTAAAAGTATAAATTATGCAGTTTCTCTTTATGAAGTTTCCGCTATTCACAATTGCCGTTTCTCTTGGTCCAAATATTTGTCTCACGATCTTGTTCTTAAATACTTTGTCTGCGTTCTTCCCTCAGAGTAAGCGATCATGTTTCGCAATCATACATCACTACAGGCATAATTATCGTTTTATATTAAATATTTTCTACTTTCAAATATTAATTCGTCCTACTAAAGTGAATGTGTGTGGAGAATGAAAGGTGAGGGGCAATGAAAGGTGAGGAAAAATTCAAAGTTTAAATTTTTATCTTATCTACACTAGGGCCCACCAAACTTCTTCACGTGGTGTACACTGACCCTGTTACTTGTTGAATTTCAGTGAATAACGTAACGATTTTAAAAAAATACTGAAAATTTAGAAAGTAAGCCAGATGCACCTTCAAAATGCTAATAAATGAGTTAATAATTACCTTCAGATCTTGTCTTCTAGTCGACGAGTACAGTGGCTCAGTGACAGAGCGTTGAACACTGGTGTGTGTGGTCCCTGGTTTCCTCCCACATTCTCATTCCACCAATGCTTCCATCATCATTCACTTGCCTTAATCATTCGTTTCCTTCAGCCTAAAGAGCATAATCATGCGACGATAAGCTGAACGATTTTATTTCGTTTCATTTTTGTCTTTTATCCCTCACATCTGGCTGCACAATTAATGACACCATAATCAAAATTTGTAGATTATATGAAAGATCTAAAAAAAAAAAGAAAAGAAAAGAAAAAAAGGAAAAAAGAAAAGCAACTATTAGTTCCTTTGATATAGTTCTATGAGTGACAAGTGAACTACTTCGCGATTTTTCAAATATACTTATTTATTTTGTTAGTGTTATTTACAAAATTAAGGAAAAGAGTTAGAATCATAGTAAAGACTGTTAACAGTGTTAAATAGCTGTGTCCCATTGATCTATATGGGGAATTATTTCTCCTGTTTTCTTTGAAACGAATTGGAATTTTGTGGATTTCCTATTTACTGATTTCTATTTGAAAACTCCTTGAGTTAAATAACATTATATACAGAGTATCCGGAATGGGACTGACGGTTTTTGAAAGTATATAGTTTTAATATGGTCAGAGATACAGAAGAGAAAAAAATGCAATTTAAAGGAGAACTCAGAAAGTTTATTTGGTCTTACTTACAAGCCATTCTAACTCCACGTGAGCTTCATTTGTAACTCTTACAATATCTAGCCTGAACTCAATCTCTCTCCACGTATTCTGTAACATCTGAGGTGTTACTGAAGCAATCGCATGCCTAATACGGTTCTTCAGTTCATCAGGTTACGGACCTTTTCACTAGAATACACAAGGTCTTTCACATACCCCCACAGGAAGAAGTCCAGGGGGTAACATCAGGAGAGCGTGGAGGCCACCTAATTGGACCATCACGACCTATTCAACGGCCAGGAAATTCAGTATCAAGGTACTCCCTCACTCGTAGGCTCCAATGGGGCGGGTCACCATCCAATTGAAATATCACTCGAGGTTGCAAATGTTGTAACTAGGGAATAACATAGTGTAGTGTTTTGTCTAAGAACACATTTCCTGTTATGGTTTGCTCTATGAAAAAGAAGGGACCTATAACTGCATTATGTGTTAAAGCACACCAAACATTCAATTTGAAACTGTCTCTAGTATGTTCTATGTACCATGCGGATTCTCAGATCCCCATATCCTACCATTATGTCTATTAACACAGCCAGATAATTTAAAACTTGCCTCATCAGAGAAAACAACGTTCAATAGGAAATTATGGTCATAATCAATCCTATCCAGAATTTCAGTAGCAAATACTGCTCTCTGTGGCTTATCGTTGGGCTTAATTTCTTGCAACAATTGAACCTTATACGCGCGCAAACGTAATAGTTTGTGTACTACATCGTGCACTGTTGACTTTGGAATTGCCAATTGCCTGCTCGCTGCGCGAATTGACTTCCTCGGGCTACGTGAGAAACACTCTCTTCTTGCTTCCACATTTTCTTCTGACACACGCCATTTACCATCGCTGTGTTGTTTCACTACACTCCCCGGTGATAAAAATTGATCCTTCAACGAATGGATACTGTTATGTGATGGAGGATCCTTGTGGTAAACATATTAGAAGTTTCATTGAACTTCAGCAACACTTTTTTGTCTCTGCAAACTACCACACGCATTGCGCCTTTTCGACTGCCGACGCCATTTCTGCTTATCGGCGATACTAGCGCCGTCACCGGTTCAAGTATGAAAATTTGCTGAACAAAACTTTTTTGAGTTTTCCTTCAATATGAATGTTTTTTTTTTTTTCTGTATCTCTGACTATATTAAAACTATACACTTTTAAAAATCATCAGTCCCATTCCGAACACCTGGATTTCTAAAAATGGGACCTACAGACAACAGAGTGCTGTTCTACAAGTCAAAATAAAGAAAAAAATGCTATATAATGATACCCTCCGGATTCTTCCTCAGTTGGAATAGAGAATCAAAAATTTCACTATGTGGCAACGTCATAGAATAATTTGAAACCATTAGCATTGCTCTAAGAACCCATTAAGCAGTTACATCGATTGTTACGTTAATAAGTGGTTCTAGGGTCAATGTCTATCGACTTTAACTACCGTTTATAAACAATCGGTGGTGTAACTATTTGATAGATTAATAGATCTATATTATGGTTCTTTCGACGTTGCCACATAGTACAATTCTACTTTTCAGGCAAGGATCTAAAAGGATTACAACAACCCCCATTTCAAACAGTAACTTCAATCACTTATGTTGTGGGTCGAAATAAATGGGAACGTTGCATTTTTATTTAACATTGGGCACATACAGAGTGTACAACCCAAACGGCTCGTCCGATTTGAAAAATTCCTTCACTTTAGATTGAAAGACATCATATTTGGAGACGATTTCCCCTCTTAAATAGAGTTACTCTATATCAGGGAACTTTTGAGACACCCTGAACAATATATATATATAGTACAAATTCATGTTCAAAGAATATTTAAGTACATTTGAATAAGATATCAGCAAAATGACATCATTAAAATTCGATATCATTTCAAAGAAAACAACAAAATTCCCCGGTGAGTGGCGGCTTTTGAGGGGAGTCAAGTTGGAGATTAAAATGTTTATTTTATCGTTATAAACTATGGGAAGAAAGCTTACATTAACTCTTGTATACAGCTTTCTGAAATAGTAGGAAGCTTTCTTTTGTTAGCTTGTAAGTGATAAAATTTAAATTTTTACCAATGTAACTCCCATGAAGAACCGCCACTGTCTCCATATAAATCAATAGGCTAAAAAAAGACAATATGGGGTAGGTAGTCGACATCGTTAATGAAACATGAATTGATGTGTTGAAAATTTGCCGTGTTTATACTGTTCCTGGTAATTACATATAAAATATTCTTATGTTAAGCATGGTGGTAAAGCAAAGTTGCTGATGAACTTCGTCCCAGATATAATTGTTTTCTCTCAATAACTTCTTCCAAGATGGCTACGATGGTTTGTTTCCTACGGTGAGTCACTGCAATAATATATCTGGCCCGAATCGAAACCAAGACACCTGCATTTTAGTATGTAATTTTCCAATGTTATTTCACATATGCTTGCGGGGTTGTTTTGAACAGAATTCTATATAATGTTGTATTATACGTGTATAAACCATTAATTTTGGTAATTATCAAACCATCTTTTTTTTCTTTTTCTTTTTTACCGAGCAAAAAGATCTGATGGAATGGTGTACTATCCCTTTGGGATGTACATTCATGAAGGTACAATATAATTCTCTCGCCTTCCAATTTGAAGTCTTGGGTTTGTTATGAATTGTTTCTGGGAAATATAATACTTGATTCACCCAAGACATTAATATATACGGAAATTAATATTGACTTCTTTTTCAAAAATAAATAAAAAAGCAAAGATGAGCCATATTTCATGGTGTTACATAATTGCACCTTTCTAACCGTGAGAATTGATTTGTATTTTGGCTTCAATGCACAAAGATAAACAAAAAACTAACAATCATGTTTATTATTATTATTATTATTATTATTATTATTATTATTATTATTATTATTATTATTATTATTATTATTATTATTATTATTATTATTATTTCATAACTACATACGTGCTAAAGGCTGGGTCATATTAAAACAAAATTATTATTTTTTATTTAGTATGCACGTATACAGGGTGTTTCAAAACAACATTGACAACGTTTAGGATATGATTCCTGACACCAAAATACAAAAGAAGAAAGTTAATAAGGATCTACGGGGAAAATTGCTTAGTTTCTCAGCTAGGACTGCCCAAAAAGCATAGAAAAGCTATATTACAACACGCATTATTTCAAGTACGAGAAACCGTGGAATTGTGGTCTATATCAGAACGTTACATGCTCCAAAATGAATGTTTCAGCAATCTGCAATGTTTTAGCAAGGAATTTCCTACTAAGCATAATTAACAGACATGTTCCCAACATATATGTTCTGATTTGAAGGTGGATCCAAAGTAAAAAGAAAAAAAAAGTTTTGAAAGCAGTGAATGCGGAATGCGTCAGCGAGAAGTCAGAAATGTTAGTAAACATGATTCCTCCTGTTCGGAATTTAAAAAAAAAAAAAAAAAAACTTACCCCAAGAGTATACTACCCCTTGTGGACATGCTCATGGAAGTGATTTATGTAATATTATAAGAATAATATTGAAATATTTATTTATGAAATATGACCAAAATTGTCCGTGTAGATTTTGAGAAAGTACGTAGTCTGAAAAGAAATTCATCCCAACAGTAAACTATTCCTTGTGATTTTTTTTTTCGTACGAAATAATTTAAACAATATTATAGAGTTATGCTATATTGTCAGGTTGTTAATGAAATATTTATTCATGAAAGATGAACAAAATCGCCTGAGTCCTTTTTGAGAAAATCGTAGTTTTTTTTTATTTCTACCCTTAAGTAAAACTATCATTATTTTTAGGGGTAGGAACAAAATTCGAAAAGTCTCCTGGATGATCAATTAAAATTTGGTTGAGATACGTTGAACGGTGTGGCCCCTAGGTGAGTATACATCAGGACGAACGGACGGACAGATGTTGAAAAATCACTTTTTCGATATGTGTGGGTCATAAAACATGCAAAACTGTTGACATCTCAAATTCAATTTTTTTTCACGGTCATCATGCTTTCTTTTCTCCTTTCGCCGCTCGAAAGTAAAAATTGTGAAATACAGGGTTTCTGATCCAATCGGTACATATTGTTAAAATTCTTCAAAATAGTCTCCTTGGGCGTCGATATACCGCTGCCAACGCGATTTCACGCTGCAAAGGCTTCTTGGAAGTCACTGCCGTAACCCTTTCAGAGATTCTGTGACAGTCTGTTGGATGGCGGAAAGATTATCGAAACGGTGACCTTTAAGAGTTCTCTTGAGCTCTGGGAACAGAAAACTATTCTGGTGGGCTCACATTGGGGCTGTATGGTGGCTATATTTTTGTCCAAACCTGTCGTTGCAGGGCGTCCATATCGATCCATGTCTTCAACGGTCTCCCATTCGTTCTTGCACTCACTGAACCACTGGAAAACGTGGGCCCTTGACAGGGCGTTGTCTTTGTAAGCCTCCTTTACCAAGGCAAGCGTCTCGGAAGCGATTTTTCCCAGGTGAGAGCAAAATTTAATCGCGTAGCGCTACTCCAGTAAACGCTCCATTTTTTACATTTTCTGCCGTGATAAAAACTCAAGAACAGCTTTTGCTCCCGCGCGATTCTCACTCCATTAGAGCTCGGACACGACTGCTGCCCGGTGCTACCCCCTACCACAAATCCTCCCGCTGGGAGCGCGCTGTTGGTGACTGGAGCGCCACGCGAAGACCACGCGGAGCGATTACTTTACGGACAAACTCTGTATACCGTGAAACAATACATCGCAGCACGTGTTAGTCCAAATACGATTAATCATGGAGCTGGCGTTTGCTAACATTTCCAACTTCCCGCTGATGCATTCCGTGTTTACTGCTGTCAAGACTTACCTTTACCTACATTGAACCTACCTAAGAGATATCTGAGGTCAGAGAATATCTGAGAATTTTGTTGGTTCGGAAATTACGCCATTTAGAGAATCCCTTCACATTGCTGAAATATGAAATTTTTAATGACATACTGTATGTGTAACCTTTTTTACATTCATATGGACACGCTGCACGGTTTCTGGTGTTTGAAATAACATGTGTTGAATGTAGCATTTCCACGCTTTGGAGCAGCCCTAGCTGTGAATAATACTTTCATAACTCAAATATCATCAATTCAATGACTTTTTTCCCTTTCTCGCTATTAAAGTTGAAGCTTAGGTTATAGTAGTATATACTAGAGTAAATGACTGAGACAGCGGTTGATAAGAAATATTGATTATAATAAAATGACTGGTGATGCGAATTAGTGTCTCTGGACTTTTTCGGGATTCGCCCGTTTCTCCCATATTCTCATCCCACCAACTCTTTCATAATCATTCAGTTGCATCAAGCATCTGTCTCCTTTAGCTTAGAGAGAATAACCATGGGATATTAAAAAGAAAAAAATATATATTGATAAGTCTTGGCTATCGGCTTCAAATCCTGGTTCAGTCGTCTTTATTGAAAATTTCCTCACTTTTCAGAACCTTATCAGACAAAAACAAGCTTTGCAATATTTCATCATGAGTCAGAAGACATACAAAATTATATATTTTTTTTTCTTTTAAGTGATAGTGCGCTGCTAAATCTGCACTATATTTGTGGTTTCATGGGGTCCTTGGGTATAAAGACTGGCATTAGTGGAATAACTCGAGTACATCATATTCTTTAACGCAGAAGTCTGCTGCTGCACAAGTCTGCTTCATTCTCAAGATAATTCCTTAAATGTCCGAAATGTCACCAATTGAATTCTCTTCAATATGGAAAATCCAGAACAGCCGGTGCAATGTTTCCTGGAGATGATCCAGAGTTCATAACATACACATCAGAATTAAAACTTTCATATATTTCAAAGTTCATTGGGTTGAGATTATGTGACCGTGGTTCCCAGCCGACATTGGTTCCAGGTATTATTAGTTGTCTTGTCATAATTCAGTGTAATAGCCTCATATATTCACCTCACATTTTAACTTAGTCAAAGACTAATAATTTTATAGTGATTGATCAATGGTCAACAGTGTACTTAAATTCAATTGCAAAAAACTTATTACCTGACGTAAAAGCCCTGTACCAAGTGTCTATTGACTCAATAACAAAATGATATGTTGAATATTCCAAGATCACTGTAACCTTTGGCAGAATGTCGTTTTATTTCTCTTTGTGATGTAAAACACATGCTTGATATGTTAAAAGTTCAGTAGAGCAAAAATATTTGTACTTAATATACTGTACATATGTTATGAATCATGAATCATGAATGTTGTTGCACAGAATATATCTCAATATGACGTCAACTCTTTTGTTAAGTTCATTTGTATACAATAAGTATTTTTCTGTATCCACTATGATATTTGTTACTGAGAGAAAACTTCCAGCATTCCTCTTGAAATTTTAAATATCCATATACAGTTGTAATAATTGTATATTAAACACGGAAATTGTTCAAATATTGAGTATTTATTTACTGAGCAAAATGACAAACACCGATCGTGAGAATCTTATTTACTTTTCCAAAAATACTTTTTTTTTTTTTTTTTTTGCATGGAAAGAAATAGTTTTAAAAATGTTTGGAACATTCTGCCATCAAACTCTGGAAATCGCTAGACAAAAGTTTGAATTCATTGCAGTTATTCCGTACCCCCTCAGTGACTTTTCCCAAATTCTTTCGTACGTGAAAGTGGTGTATTTATATATTTTTTTAAAAATCGCTTTTCGATCGTTGTACAGAAAGAAAATATGGGTTAAGTTCCAAAGTTGGGCGTCCGTTTTCAGCAATTTTTTTTAAAAAAATTTACAGGAAAGATATGGATAATTTGATCGTTTGTGAGCTTGATAATATATAAGGGTCTCGCAAAATTTGTTTATTTGTTATATATAAGCGGTTATGAACATGAGACTATATGCCGAGCGGAGGGAACTACTTGGCGCAAGGTAACCGAACAGTTGCATTGTGGAAAAGTAACGAGCATTTATGTTATCAACATGGCGAATGTACAAGGGCAATGAACTAACAGTTTTAACATTTCTGAAACAAAACGTTGATAACGAGCAAAATCTTTTAAAAGTTTGTGAAGAGCACGGATTAATGAACCTAATAACAAATTGCAGAAAATGTGGAAAGGAGATAAGAGCGAAAAAACGTGGTGAAAGCGGACGCCCAACTTCGGAATAAATGCCGAAAATATGTTTCATCATTAAACATATGGACTGCTTGGATGCCAAATGATGTTAACTCCAAAGCCGAAATTTTCCAGGAAAGAACTTTGAACTTCAAGATCTCATGTAAACTAAATTGCGTAAAGAGAATACCATTTACTATTAGCATTAGAAAAGAAACTTCAATTATGTTGTAACCGTAAAATAAATATAAATTTTTCGTGAGATTTGAACTTCAAAGGTGTCTCCTGAAAAATTTCCATTCTAGAGATACATCTGACCTGACACAAAGTTAATGAAATTTTAAAGAATGTAGATGGTAAATTTAGAAAAGTTTGTAAGTATTCTCCGTGAGAAAGCACAAAAAATTTAATATGACAATCATTTACTTTCGTCAATTATCCGTCTCCTTTAGCCTAAAGGGCATTAACGGTCGTTAAAGTATAAAAATTCAATTCATTTTTGTACAACTTTCTACATAAATAATTCTGAAAACTGGAAGGAACCATAATACCACAATTTTTTAAAACGTAACATTAACAATTCAGTGATTTAACATACGAGGATTTGTGTGGTTTATTAATGAAAAATTGTTACCAAGGATATATATATATTTTTTAAATATATTTCTTAAATCCCCACTAGAACTCGACAGTTCGAGACAAAATGGCACCAGGATTGGACGGAGTGTCTCGAACTCCTATTTCGTACAAATATTTTATTTAATACAAGTTATATTTTGGAATTTGGAATTTTTATAATGTGTAGATATGGATATACTGGTGTCAATGCTATCTTCAACTTATTTACTTTGTAAAGTTTATTATTAAGTGCAGATGAACTCGGACTTACGTGCCATTTTGGTTGCGATTAAAAAATATTGAGTGCAACTAATTTAATACAATTTTTCAACTTTGGGACAAAAATCGTGCATTAGTCGACTTGGCCAAAGTGTAATATTAAAAAGCACATTGCTATTAATGAATGAAGTGCATAAATGCCCACCATTTGAATTTAATTAGTTATTTGGTACAAAAACTCCATATTGGAGCAAATTATAAACTAAGTTTAATAGAAGTAGTACAACACAGAATGAAACTCTACACGAATGGCAGCTTATTATAAAGTTCATGTCCGAATTGGTAAATTCTATAACACTTCATGGTATACAATTCGGAGAATTGTGAAAATACTGGAAGATTTGAGATTTTGTGATTTGGGTCCTTATGATTGATGGGTGAACAGACCATCATACAGAATCAAGCCTTTCCACATAGGCTGTTTCTCACCATTCTATCCCGCCTGAAGCCATCTGGATCACAGGACTATGCCACGGTTCGGGCTTGCAAAATTTGAATTTTCTCAACCAAGACAGGAAAAGAAGGATAAAATGTTTATCTGCCTTTAGGATTTGATCCAAACTTAAAAAGTTCATTTTGAGTGAGGCCATAAATTATTCAAATGCACTACAGTTATATCAACTGAATAGTGATATGCAGTTTTCAAATTTTTCATAGATTTATCGTGTAGGTGGTACCAGTGTAGAACAACTGACTATATTTCTTAAATAATATTATTCCGAAAAGTTATGAACTTAATTTTGATAAGCATGTTTTCAGACATAGTGAAATAATGTATGAATAATATTTTTTTTCTGTTCATAGCTCTAATTATTAGCTTTTATTGCCTTTGTTCTTATACTAATACCATCTGAACGGCAATCATAGAAAATATTTTAAACCCGTAGGTCACTCTCCATTGAGTCGTTATTCATCTAGGTTCCATCACTGCCATGGGTACAAATATCTAGTTATATATATATATATATATATATATATATATATATATATATATATATATATATATATATATATATATATATATATATATATATATATATACAAAGTTGTGGATTATAACATCGGTAATTACAACAAGAAATTGAGGAGAACACGGTCTCTCACGACTTACCTGCATTTACTACATTATTTAAGACTGTCTATAGGCTATCTTAAACATGATTCCTAATTTAAGATGATTTCTATAGGCTAACAGGGTTATATAGTTAACTCAATGATTGGTGTGAAGGGTTATAGGTCAGTCTCCTTATAAAACTAAAACCTTTCATCGTAGCCTGTATTTATCGTCCATTGCCTTTAAAGAATAGAATTCAATAGTGGAGCATTATTATTATTATTTACTTGCTTTCACCAGTGGCGTACACAAGGGAGGTTTCGAGATTTTATGCCCCCTTGAGCGAAATATTATGTAAAAAAAACAACCATTTAACGATATACCCAAACATCTGAAATTATATGAAGTTGAGCGCTCAACCTCCTTTGATAAACTTCTAGATATTTATTCTAGGGCTCTCTCTTTCTCTCCCTAGATGTTTTTATATATCATCATATTTCAGTAGTCTAAGTTTGCAAGTGAAAGTAACCCTACATGGTTCAACAAAACACAATTTTGAACATAAGTTAACTTTGTACGTAATTTAACTGTGTTGAGCACCTTACCCATCTTTTTATTCCATTGTTTTATATTGAGAGCTCCCTCACGGCTAAGCGGTTAGCGTAGGGATTCAACGCTGTTTAGGGGTCAGATATCAGAAGTAAGTCCTTCAACCAATGGAATTCATCCCCCCTTCCTCCATATTTGCTTGAGGTACTTAGGATCTGGATATCTTGGCGTGGATAAACGAAACATGTACATACTTGAACAATTCTCCCCCATCTAAAAATATACAGAAATTGGCGCCGCTGCCTTGAAATAATAATGTTGTATTTCGAACCCAGGACCTCTTGGATAAGAAATATTTCATATCCTGTCTAACATCGTATTTATATGGCTGTGTTTGTGTGCAGTCTGAGTGATTATTTGAAATCAACAAGTGTACAACTACACTTAATTTATTTTGTTCATAAAATTTACCCTATAAATAATTGTTAAGTGTTGCTGAGAAACGTACAGTCTATAATAAGTTGGTACAAAAATTTCTAAGTAAAATCCATTCGCCGTAGTTTTTGTGCTCTGTATAGTGTCAAGCCACATCCTATTCTGTGAATCTTTTACAATATGATTTGTTTGTCATGGAAATTATGTGTAATGTTCTGATGTATCTGCATTGTTAAATCTACCAGAACAGGGATTGGTTAATTTTTATGTTGGGTAAGTTTTCCACATATTATAAAATATAGCAATATTATCATTTTCTTCATTGCTTATATCTAATCTAAATTTTTAAAAGTCATTTTAGTGCATCCTCAAATGATGCGCCCCCAAATGAATTTGATTATCATATTATTTGAAATCACCAGCTGTTGTTGGCAGAATACATATGTTTCTTTTCTTCTTTTGATGGAGATTTTCGTCTCTTTTTAAACGTATATGGATCACATAATTGATCTTTTTATCTTCTTTTTTTCTTTTATATCTAGTAAATAGGAATGAAAGTGATTTAGTTAGTGATCGCATAGCGGGAAAATTGTTGAATCCCTTGATATGATTTTTTTTAATGTTATAATCTGCCTCAAACTTTCTTTATCATGTCATCTTTATTAAAATATATTTTAAGGAGAAGAGGGGAGGGAAAGGGGGAATTTTAACCAAAATAGAACATCCTGCGATCCCCTCAACTTAAGAGGATGAAAATCAGAATATAAACTCATTATAAATATGCGGACACGAGACACAGCATTTTCGAAAATTCCACTTTGAGAGAGAGGAAGGGCGCAATTTCTACGTGTAAATCTGTTACCAGTTTGTATTATTACAATGATAAAACTGAAGTGAACCGTTTAAAATTATTTTTTGAACATTGTCATTATCTACCTCCAACTGGATTTTTATCAAATCCGTTCCATTCAAATACGCATCCTAAAGATTGGGGAGAAAGGGATTCAAATATATCTTTCAAATGTTTCCATAAACTTCTCCTTTCCATGAAAAGAACTGGCTTTTCAGCTAGTATCCTTCTATTATTAACAAAGTTGTACTTACTTGCATATTTTATAAGCAAACTTGAATAACCTTAAGCACATAAAATTCCAAGTGTGCTTATCCTGTATTACACTTAAAATTGATATGATAATCATTAAGGCTAGGATTTCTATGACAAGTTTTAGGTTATATATATGGTCCGAAATGATATAAAAAGGCATTTTTGGTCATAGTTTAGACTAGTTGTACTTAGTGCTCAGAAACATATATTTGCCAGTATTGACTGCAAGGTTATTTACCTTTCTTAAAACTGGCCTTGTACCAAGTTTTGAAGAAATACTGTTCAGCATAAAAAGTAAAGATAACATACCTTCATAACATCAACCACTTCGAATAGAGAAATTAGCTTCTATCTGTCTCTCTCTCTCTCTTTCTCCTCCCCTTCAGTGATACTTTAAATCCCCTTTCTTTGTATGTTGGTAGAACTGTTTTCCAGCCACATCCGTGGAGAACTTTCAATAAACGAGGAATGAAAAAAAGTACACTACGAAAATACTGGTAATCCATATTAAACCCTTCTGGAGCTATAACCAGGGAGAATTCCCAGGTCATCTGAAATAAATAGCACTTTTTTTTTCACTAAGCGTAGGGCTATTTTTCGAGTGTGGGGATATTTACCATTCGTTTGAGACGTTTTTGTGTGAAAGATCTTAGCATCGCTGAGTATAGTGTTTTCAAGATGCCTAAAGACATGTGCTCTAGTAGTGTGAAGTTACGTGATATTTTAGGTCATGTGTTTGTCATTTTTAGGGACTAAATGCATGCACAATTTCAAAATTTTGTACGTCATAGAAATCTGAGCCGTATTAATGAGCAGCAAATTAGCGAAATATCACTGTTGACTGCGATGGAAGCAAGAGCTTTAGAGGTGCACTACATTATGTTGCTTCTGTTGGTGGTAAACGTAAATGGTCTAGAGTTGCAGGTCCTGTTTTATTCCAATAGAAGAGATTTTGTAGATTCTAGCAACGGTGGATAGTTATGTAATAACTAATTAGTATACAGTAGTTTAAATATACTTCATCCAAAAGTTTTGTACTATAATTATGTTAGCATTGAGTGAATATTTGAACTGCAAATCTTTAGAAAATCAGGAGCTATTTTTTTTTTTTTTTTTTAATTTAAGAAAATAACTTTGTAAGTTAGATGTTTAACGAAAGCAAATAATTACCAGTGGCTGCTCTTAAGGGAGGAAACGAGATTTAAAAAATACAGATTTTATCGCTACAAGCTAAGGGAAAGAGGTTTACCTAATGTATTAATACTTGTTACATGAAGTAAGAATTAATACGTTAAGTAAGCTTTGTTTCCATAGTTTGTAACGATTCAATTTATTTATTTATTTTTACCAATGTTTCATAGCTCTTATATCAAGTTAAGAAAAGCGACCATATTTTATAATAACTATTACGAGGGTCATCCAGAAAATAGAGACCGTTTAGTTATACAAAATAAAAAACACAACAGTTATTGGAAAAAACAATTCTGTTACATACCTGAAGCTTCCTTCACCTCCCTACATGATCACTAGCTTCATTTAAACATTTGTCATATCTGTTCATGAGCTTCAGAATTCCTATGTTAATACTCTTCTGCCACCAGTTCAATAAGCCAGGTGGTCACTGCATTCTCCAACTCTTCAACACTTCCAAAACATTTTGCGAACTGAAACTCTTTCAGCTAAGGGAAAAAGTGTAAATTGCTAGGAGCAAGCTCCAGACTATAGATTGGATGATCAAATATAAATTTTTGTTTGAATGCAGTGACTACCTGGCCCAATGAATTGGACGGCAGAAGAGTATAACATGGGAATTTTGAAACTCGTGATAAGATACGATGAATGTTTAAATGAAGGTGGTGACTATGTAGAGAAGTGAGAGAAGATTCAGGTATGTAACAGAATTCTTTTTTTTTTTCAATAAATATTGTGTTTTTAATTTTGCATAACTGAACGGTGTTTATTTTCTGGTAACTTGCGTATTATAAAGAGAAAATATGCAAAAAAAAAAAAAAAAATCACAAAGCTTTGGGATTTTCAGATTTGTATTAACCTCCTTTATCAGCAGCGAGACTGTATAGGACGAGACCTCCCGTTTAAAGTGAAAAGAAAGCAAGAGTCGACCCGAGGCGATGCACAGCAAAAATATATGGACTAACCACTAGACCGATATTAAATATTTTAAATAGAAATAAAGTAATCTTTGAAAATGAAAAACAAAAGTGAAATAAAATTTCTTATTTTACGTCCCACGAAAAGACGGCTTGTTAGGGAACCACATTGGTTAAAAAAAAAAAAAAAAATCTTGCTTGAGATTAAACTAACAAAGAATTCTTTAAATGTTGGTGTATACAATAATTAATGCAGTAGATAACCTTTATTCCCTTAGTTTCAAGCGACGAAGACTTCTCTCACGTGCCGCCTCTGCTCCCATGATTATGCCCTGTATGCTAAAGGAGACATTAATGTTTAGGAATGATTATGAAATAATTAATGGAATGAAAATGAAGAAGAAAATTAGACAATCCTGAGAAAATTCACGGAAACTATGTCCATCACAAACTCCATGGTCTGAGATCGAACCAGCAACTGCGGTCCCGGGTTCGATTCCCGGTGAGGACACTCGGTCAAAAAAGTGTAAAAGCTTTTTTAGGCCAGCCATCCTGAGTGAGATTTTCCTGGGTTTTCCTCATTTATACCAGGTAAATGCCGGAATGGTACCCAACATATAGGTCCCAAACTGCTTTCTTCCTTCCTCCCCATTCTTCCTTCCATTTCCTCGGATAGTGTGATCGCCGAGGGACGTCATCCCTCATACTTGACGGGCTAAAATGACCATGAATGCCGAAAACCTAAAACTATAATTCCTAAATCCTAAATCCTGAATCGGAAAACATCATACCAAACTTCAACACTGTTGCTAAATGATTTGCGTTCTTTCGGTTAAGAACCATTATTACTTCCTCATCTAAATGAGCCTCTGATTTGTTTTGTTACAACTTGAATAGGAATATACACATATTTTCCCCCTATAGTCTAAATACGTAGACCTAGTCACGTAAATGAGTGAAAGGAGCTGCGGTTTACCTAAGCTATATCCAACATGAAGGTAAATGCTGATGAAAGGAATCATGCCAATTGTGATAATAAGTAACTTTTTCTTTCTTTCTGTGGTCCCGTTTTTTTCTCTCCCGGTGTGTACACACTAGTGGAAGTGGTCGATTGTGATGTCATATTGGTGCTAACAAAGATGACGCAGCTTGTTTAACTATAACTGTCGTTTGGAAAAAAGGAACATTTCCATCAGGATATAAACACACTCTCCTGTTCCTTGTGCTATTTTATTTTTAATGATGACGACTGCATTTTTTCTTTACGAATTTTATGTAAGACACAGTATAATATAAACATTTCCCATTGGATGCTTTAGTTGGATTGTTTATTAAAGAAATATACATATTTCCTATTGTTCGAACAATGAATATTGAATAATGTACGATAACGATTCGAATAACGAATATTCTAATAACAAATATGCCGAATATTCGAATAGTTGTTCGATAACGATTCGGATAACGAATTTTCGAATAACAAATATGCCACTATTCGAATAATTGTTCAAATAACGAATATTCGAATAATTGTTCGATAACGATTCGAATAACAAATTCACCGAATGTTCGAATAATTGTTCGAATAACAAATATTGAATGATTGTTCGATAACGATTCAAATAACGAATATTCGAATAACATATATGCCGAATATTCTAGTAATTGTTCGAATAAGGAATATTAAATAATTTTTCGATAATGATTCGAATAATGAATAACAAATATGCCGAATATTTGAATAATTGTTCGAATAACAAATATTGAATAATTGTTCGGTAACGATTTTAATAACGAATATTCGAAAAACATATGCCGAATATTCGAATAATTGTTCGAATAACGAATATTGAATAATTGTTCGATAACGATTCGAATAACGAATAACAAATATGTCGAATATTCGAAAAAAATGTTCGATTAACGAATATTGAAAATGTTCGATAAAGATTCGATAACGAATATTCGAATAACAAATATACAGAATATTCAAATAATTGTTCGATAACGATTCAGATAACGAATATTCGAGTAACAAATATGCTTCTATTCAAATAATTGTTCAAATAACGGATATTGAATAATTGTTCGATAACGATTCGTATAACGAATATTCGAATAACAAATATGGCGTATATTTGAATAATTTTTCAAATAAGTATTGAATAATTGTTTGATAACCATTCGAATAACGAATATTCGAATAAAATATATGCCGAATATTCGAATATTTCGAATAAAGAATATTGAATAATTGTTCTATAACGATTCTAATAACGAATATTCGATTAAAATATGTGCCGAATACTCGAATAATATTTCGAATAACAAATATTGAATAATTGTTCGATAACGATTCGAATAACGAATATTCGAATAACAAATATTCCGAATATTCGAATAATTGTTCGAATAACAAATATTAAATAATTGTTCGATAAGGATTCGAATAAAGACTATTCGAATAACAAATATTCTGAATATTCGAATAATGGTCGTCGAATATGACGAATTTTAACAGCATAAGATGAAACTGTATCTTCTATCCAGAATCATAGGTACTAAAAAGTATTTTGAAATCATGTTAATTATCATAATTTATCTGACAAGGTACAAGTTTAGGGAGAATTTGATTCACTAAACCAGTGATGAAAGAACTGCGACGCACGGGACAAATGCAGTTCCCCTACTCGGCTTGGGACATGATTCCTAATCTGATGGATTTTTAACTTCACTTCTGAAAAACCAACTCACACTAGTCCGAACCAGATTATGGAAAAGTTTTAGAAATGTATTCACAGTTTTATTCATCACACTGTCCTTCATAATTTTTCAATCAATTCTATTGTTTACTATTACACGAATGTTGTAAAATATACCATTGTCGGTGTAATTAATTACATTGATCCGCAATTTTCTTTTTTCTTTGGTTCCTTCTTTAAAAAAGTTTGCTTATCACTGTCGTAGACTGACGGTTTGTTATGACGTTGCGGTACACACGCATATTGTTTTTATATTACAGACATCGAGAATCAAACTCAAGATCTAGCTTAAGATTAACATTGTTTACTAGTATTTTACCTCAGTCAGTGAAAAATGTATATGCTTATGTCTGCAATTGTAGCATATAGTTCAAACGGTTTTCTAAGGCACATAAGATTAGTACCTAGGTATTACCTATGAAATGAGACGAGAAAAGTTTTTCATCTCATAAATTTTTTTATGGAATTTACGTCTTGTGTTTCTCCGGATAAGAAGAGTAACATTGTTTCCCATGGCCATTCTACTTTCTCTTGTGAAATATTCGAGTTCGTTGTGTCAAGGTCATGGTAACTTACTATTTGACTAATTGATTGATTCAGTTTCCCGTTCAGGATCGGTGCTATATGAGACGGGACCTACAGCTTAACGTAGGATCCAAACTGCAAGAGCTCCCACCGAAAATCGAACCAGGATCTCCTACGCCGGAAGCGCGTACAATAATAGCTATAAAGGAACCAGTAAGAAAAGATCTCATAACCCGCAGCGGCGTTGCCACTACTTACGTATCAAGGACTTTCTGGTGCATCTAAAATGAAAATTTTCTTAATGGTGTAAAACAAAGTGACCGTAGTTGGTAACACTAGAACCAAAGTAGAGACTGCATTTTTCGTCTACACCAGGAAAGAAACTTCAGGGGCCATCTCCTGATGGGTCCTCTATATAGCTTAGTAGAAACGTCAGTTCGTAGTGTACAACATTGTGTCAATTAGTTGTTTTCAAAATTCTGCCTGTTCCTCAAAATATATTTGTTTCCATTTTTTCAACCACCTCCTTTTTTACAGACGTTTTAAAGTAAAGACCTACAATTGCAAGGCAATATCCGAAGAAGATACTGGTATCATAATCTCAAATTGTTTAGAGCCCCTCTCAGTACCGAGAACCTACAGTTTAAAGTGGAAACCGAACTAACATAATGTATACAAATTTCAATTTTTTCCCATCTGGAATCGAACTCGGAACTCCATGCACCAGAGGTGCACGTGCTAGCCACTAGACTAGGAAGGAAAATGACTTTCCTCTGGTGTTGTGGTCGGACTTAAGCAAAATCGTTTCTTCTTTACTGTGTGTCCTGGTCATTAAGGACTTTTCTTTCTATCCTGCTTGTTGATAATATTACTGGCTTATTATTATTATTATTATTATTATTATTATTATTATTATTATTATTATTATTATTATTATTATTATTATTATTATTATTATTATTATTATTATTATTACAGAGCATTAAAGGCAGATTTTAAAATATGCTGTATAATTTTATTTTAGGTTATCAGCTGTCCAATTACTTAACACCTTAGTTGACATTTAAATCCTTACTTGTCTATCACCCTACTGGCGTTATATAAATAATGCCCTGCTAGTAAGACTTTTCTAAGAACTCCATAGATGGCACAGCAATGTCCTTTTTTTTTTTTTTTTAATACTCTACATTTAGCAAGTTCGTACTCGAGATCCCACCCATAGGACAGACATTTAAATGGCAAGTGCATACTCGGAAACCCGACTTGAAGGAAGTAGCTATGCAAATAATATATATGAAACATATGGATATCTGTTTAAACTTTTAGAAAGCAAAGCGTTGCTAGTTTATCTAAATTTCAGGTAAAAATAAAATGTGTATTTTTTTAAATATATACATCTTAATAAATAAACTGATTTCTCATAAAGAAAACATGCTGCTTATGCTCATCTATGAATAAAACATGTAAACTCTGAGGTGATACATACTTTGCATATGTATAAATACATACGTACGTACATATAGACACATACATAACTATATTAATCCAAAGAGTATTTTTAGAAGTTCCTACAGCAGTAAAGCACACGTCTAGCAGTTCATAGACTCCCACGTGATTGCATTCCTTAATTATTCACACGAAAAAATCTTACGTATATTGAGTAACGGATGCGGTGACGAAGCATGTTGGAGAGATTAAATAAGAAATCAACAATAAAGAAAAATATGACGTTGAAAATTCCAAAGGATTGAAACAAACCCTCCAAAGATTACGTAAAAAAAAAAAAAAAAAAAAAAAAATCAAGAGTTACTCCCACTTGAAGGTTGTGGTTAATTTTCAATGTCATTTGTACGCGACGAAGACAAAACGTGTGAATGGAAATATTTTTTGTTCTTTTACGAAATTCAGGAAGTAAATGAAGTAATTTTATATTGCAATTGTTCCTCCATTTCTGCCATATGTTTGGTATCTATCAAGGAACTAACGGAACAGGAAGGGAGACGAAGATATGGGAATCACCTCATATCATGATACGTTGACCGTGACAATGCACAATATTATTTAGCAGTTAATAATGACTTAACAAAATATTGGTGTATTTTGAACAAAATCTTAACATTTGAAAGAAACCCCAAATATTTTTGGTTTAAAAGCCCTCAATTTGGACATCCCTGTATCCTAGACACACATTCTATATTAGAGACAATTTTCTTTATACCTATTAAATTATGAAGTCCTATTCATTTTGAACTTCCCCTGAACACCACTTCCCCTGATCTTGGACCTTGGACATGTTTGCAAGGTAAGTAGACCAGCAGCTTTACTTCTGCTTGAGATGGAAAGGTGAGAGCGAAAAAGTAACTTAAGACAAATTTCCGAAAAATAATGTCACTACTAGTAATAATAATTTGTTCTTTGATAACTTGTGGGATATTTTACTTCGAATTCACAGAGAAGGAAATTGAAGGTTCAAAGTAGCCGTTCACGTCATAGCACACCTGTTTTTGTTGTTGCTAGTGTATAGTTGATTACATGTATACGATGCGTTCAATAAGTTCCGGAACTAACCTCGAAATAATACACTTAATGATGCCAGCAACATTTATTACCATGTTCATTCCTCTTGATACAAACTTAACCACGCCACACACTCGTGAGACTCGTCATAGAGGCTCTAGTATGGACGAGGAAAGTTGTCCATTGGTATACGGATCAGCACCACTATCACATTTTTTATTTGTTGTATTTCTTTCCTCATTGTCAGTGTTGGGAGAATGGAGTCAAGTTTTGTGTTAAATGCAGTGAACCGCGACCGAAACGTACAGAATGACGACAATGTTCTTGTGCATCAATTTTTGGGCTAAAGAAAAGTTTCAGTCCTTGAGTCCTTGAACACCCCCTATATTTGCCTAATTTGGTCCCAGCTGATTTTATGTTCTTTCATAAGTTCAAATATGCCACAAATGGGGAGCGTTTTAAAGATGTTACATCCATTTAAACGAATACGGCGGCGATGCTGAAGAGTATTCCAATGGACGACTTTCCTATGGCGTTCAAAGTATCTACGTCCCATTCCGCGAATGTATGGCGCGGGAAGAGATGTATGTGGAACCGGCATCGTTAAGCGTATTAAGTTTACTTCGAGGTAGTCTCGAAACTTATCGAACGCACCGTATATATGTAATCAACTATTATATATATATATTAGGGTGTCCCTTATTTTGGGTAATTTCGTGTTGCGGTACGCACACACCCCAAATGTATTCTATGTGACTGTAAACACGCATTAGTGAAATACCAGCTAACTACGAGAACGTTAACCCGTGCTGACTTGACGACCGTCATGAAATGACGTTTCCACATTATAATATAATTTAGAATTTTCAATCGTGATAACAATGAATCTAAAAGAGACAGAGAAATGAAACTTTGCACAAAGCAACTAGAGAATGAATTACATCTGCTCGTATATTGGCTAACATCACCGGATGAACAGTGTTGCCAACCCAAGAAAAAGTTATGTTTTGTAAATGGAATGACCTAAATTCGATATCATCAATGGAAGCAGCAATAAAAGTAAAGACAAAAGAGATGATAAACGCAGATCAGTGTTGCAAACTTTTTCAAGAAATAACGTGAAACGTGTTAAATGCAAACACCGTTGGCGGACACAAGAAGTAAGGTACTAACGTTTTGCACACCTTAAATCAGATATTGACAAGAACTGTTTACGCTGACTCTTAAATCTACCAGGATCCACTGAACAGTGTTGCCATCAATATAAGAGAAAAGTTCAGTTTGTAAAGGGTACAACAACTCGGAAAATGTCACTAGTGCTCTATGGTTTAAAATCTATAATGCAAGGCGGTAGAGCATGAGGGATAGTTCCGTGGCTATGTGAGATCGATAAGTCACGTACTGACCGAGATATACGGTATCTTGTAAAAGCTGACAAAGAAGGTTTATAAAAGATGGCAACGTTGCACAGCGGGTTGGAATCCCAACAATCTGGTTAAATATGAAAACAGCGTGCAATTTGTATGGGTTTATGTACTCGTGGGCTTTTGAGGTCGCTGATGACGATTATGACATCAAGAGTAAAAAAAACTCCCGCTTTGCAGCGTTGCCATCTTTTATAAACCTTACTTCTGTCATTTAACAAGATACCGAATACCTCCGTCAGTACGTGACTTATCGATCTCAGATAACCACGGTACTACTCCTCATGCTCTACTCCCTTGCATTACATGCTTCAAACTATACAGCATTAGTGACCTTTTCCAAGTTATTGTATCTTTTCCAAACTCAACTTTCCTCTTCTATTGATGGCAACACTGTTCAGTGAATTCTTGTAGTCTTAGAGTCAGCGTAAACAGTTCTTGTCCATATCTGATTTAAGGTGTACAAAACGTTAGTATCTCACTCCCTGTGTGCGCCAACGGTGTTTGCATTTAACGGATGTTTCAAATTATTTCTCGAAAACTTTGCAACACTGATATCTATTTACCATCTCTTTTGTCTTTACTTTTATTGTTGCTTTCAATGATGATATCCAATTTAGGTCATTCAATTTACAAAACATAACTTTCTCTTGGGTTGGCAATACTGTTCGTCCGGTGATGTTCGCCAATACACGAGCAGATGTCGTTCATTTCTAGTTGCTTCGTGCAAAGCTTCGTTTCTCTGTCCGTTTTCGTTTCATTGTCATCACGATTGGAAATTCTAAATTATATTGTAATGTGGAAATGTCATTTTCCATTACTTTGTCGTCAAGTCGGCACGGGTTAACACTCTAGTAGAGAGCTAGGGGGGCGCGGTGGCTCAGTGGTAGAGCGTTCACCTCTGGTGCTTGGGGTCCCGGGTTCTATCCCAGCCCCCGCCAAGTGAACTTTGTGGTGGACAAACACCGTGCTCGTGGGTTTTCTCGGGGTTCTCCCGTTTCCTCCCACTTTCTTCATTCCACCGTTTCACTCATCTCTCATCATCACCGTCTCCTTTAGCCTAACCGGCATAACCGTGGGACGTAAAACTTAAAGATTTCATTTCATTTCATTTTTTTCTAGTAGAGAGCTGCTATTTCGCTAATGCATGTTTACGGTCACATAGAATACATTTGGGGTGTGTGGGTATCACAACATGAAATTACCCAAAATAAGGGACACCCTAATATATATATATATATATATATATATATATATATATATATATATATATATATATATATATATATATATATATATATAATTGGATACATGCATTTGAATTTATGTGCTATATATATATATAAATATATTATGGTGAGAATTATCAAATAATGTCTTAATGAATCACTACACGATAAAAGGGTAGTAATTACACTTCGGAGAAAAGTTTTAAAAATGGCAGTTAGTTATATTATTCCTGTTTCCAAATTCACAATATTCTGTCAAAAGAAATAAAACTTGTATGGTATGTTTCTACATGGACTTAGTTTCAGATACTACAATATATAGAATTATGTTAATTGAAAATAAAATCGCTGTCTACACCATTATTATTGCACAATACCATAATTATGTTGCTGGAGACTGTATAGCATAATGCACAGTGAATCGTACTCCCAATAGGTATTTTAAATACGAGTATGTTGGGTGCTATAGAAATTTTATGAAATTTTAATGCAACTTAAAATTTCTTTAGTAGATTCCTATTTAAAACGTAATCCTACATATTGCCACTCCATTGTTCATGATATCTTTTCGAATAGTTGTCCTTTAGAGACGAATTGTCGTTGCGCTTTTTTTGTCTGTTTGTCCTTGTGAGTTGAATGATTAAGTGAAACTTGACTTGCTGACGTCATTTATCAGGAGATTTTTCGAAGGAATTGGAACGTGTGACATGACAGGAACCCGTCATATCCGATTAACTTGTTCTTTTGTGACCAACCATTTCGTATTTTTATTTATTTATTTATTCTTACCAGTCTCTCAGGTATTTACCTGACATCCTTTCATCAATGGAAAGCGTATGCCATACAACCATTTTAGAGAAATGCGAAAGGATGTTTGTGTGTGATGTTCATTATTTTGTTACTTCCATTATTATCATAAACCTTTTCATAAAATATAGTAACCTTTTTTTTCATACTAGTGTAGAACTGATACAAGAAATCTACAATATTATCTGAATATAACGAGAAAAACTTGTCCGAAGATAATGACACATATCAATCGATTCATGACATAAAAGTGAACAGAGTGACATGCTTAAGGATAAATTTTCATGCGAGAAAATCGAGAATAGCATTTTTTTTTATGAACTCAAAACGTATTGTGGTTCGATGCCAATCTAATGGAACTATTTGGATCAATTGTCATTTGATTTCTCCTAAGACTGACAGCAGGGCCGCCCGTGTGTAATTTGCTGCCCCGTGCAATAGCAGCAGTAGCTGCCCCCATCCCACTCCCTTCTCCAGAAAGAACAAGCTGCGATTTTAAGTATGAAATCCCATCATGAACAACACTGGTGCTCAGAAAGACCTAATTAATACAAATACAATCTTTTTGTATCTCTTTTTCTTTCTTTAAATAATAATCTATTATATTAATAAAAGATAAAGCAAACACACTTGGAGAGGAAAGATGGTAATCCTTTTTATAGAATTCAATATCGAACTTCAATCTCAATGTATCAGTTTGCAATTCCAGTACAAGTAGTTCTTTTATCTTTATTTCTTGATTTTTATTCTAGATCCCTTTATTTTTTTTTAAGAAGGTGGTTTCTACCTTCAATGATAAGAAACTTGTTTGTGATAAAGGCAAGACTAGTTTTTACATCAGAACTGTGATAACTAAGTAATAAAACAAGGACTCCTTCGTGGCTAGGCGGTTAGCGTCCGCGCCTTTGGCGTGGGAGACCCGGATTCGATTCCCGGCGGAAGCTCATGTGGTTCGGATTCCACGTTAATCAGTAGGTCCACGTCTCATATAGCCTCGCTGCTGAACGGGACGTTAAACTCAAAATCAACTCATTAAATAAAACAAGTGTTCGCTATTGTTCGAGAATTAAGTTCTTTTATTTGATAACAATCAAGCAGTTCATGCTGGGATTTGTTTGACCATTTGCTTTCGCACCTTCCATGTGACCTTAAACTAATGCGACTTAAACATGATTTATGAATGCAGTATTCAAATAGAAGGTCAGCTTAGTAAATTTAATTACCATCATCAAGAAATCTCTTTCTCACAAGAAATATTTATTTTAAATAACATAGTTGTGACAGATTTTGCTGTCCCGTGCAAATGCATATGTTGCATATATAGTAGAGCCGGCCCTGAATGACAGGCATATAAGCCTATCACAAAACTAAAACTATACAATAGAAATTAGGGTTGCATAACCAGTATTTACAAATGTCTTGTACAGTACTATGGGGTTCTAGTACCTCTGGTTCATAAATAGACGTTTTTTTAATTTTACAACCTGTAAGAAAACCACTTGTAAATTTGTAAAATTTGTGAAACTAACTCTAGGACTATGTGACCACTGTCATAATTTGTATAGGATCGTTATTTGATATTATTATATATTTGAGAAAATGTACTTCTTCTTGTTCACCTCAACCATAGGTTGGTGGGCAACATGAAAATTTTAAAACTTTTCTCTCGCTTGGGAGAGCTGTTTTATACTGTGATAAGGCCTCTTCTTCGTAACTGCATCTACATATTCTATCCTTGGTCTTCCTCTTCCTGGTTTTCCTCCTGCCTGTCCCTCTATCAGCACAGTGATCCAATTGGAGTGTCGAATAAGATTGCCAAGCATGCTGTTTCTTCTTTTTCTTATTATCTTCATGATCTGTTGTCCTTCATTAGTGTCCTTTAGTAAGTCTTCATTCATTCCTTTTCCTTTCGGTCCATGATATGCGCAGCTTGGATATGCTTCCATCTTGGATTTCAAATGCTTCCATCTTGGATATTTCAGCTTTTCTTAATATCCACGTCTCTGATCTGTACAGCGCCACGCTAAATACTAGTGTCTTAATAAATCGTTTACGAACGTCCAACGACACATTTCTTGAGGTTAGTAGTCCTCTTTTCCTGTTTTGCTATTCTGGAATTTACATCTTTTTCACTTCTTCCGTCCAAGGATATTAGGTTTCCTAAATAGGGGAAGGTCTTAACGTCTTCGATTTTCTCTCCATCTAGCCATACGTTTGCCCCTTCCTCCTGCTCTTGTGCACTGTATCATTCGTTTTCTTCTTATTTATCTTCATTTTGCATGTTTTTTTTTTTTTCAGTTGGCCGTTCAAGTTTGAAAGTGCTTCCTGCATGTCCTCATTGTTCTCCGCTATCAATGCTATGTCGTCAGCCATCCTTATTGTGCTGAAAACCTGACCATTTACACGGTAAAAAATGGTTGTGTTAATTCAGCTCAGTTTTAACACAGGGTAGTGATTCCAGCGTGACTACCACTATGCAGTGTTAATTCAACACAGACCCCGCGGTGTTGACGTTAAACACAGGGGGTGTGTTACGTTTTTAACACATAATCGGTGTTGAGTCGTGTTAAATTCGTATCTGTGTTAGTATTTTCGGTGTTGATTCGACACTATGTCAGGTCGGTAGTGTGAGGAAAAGTGTTGAGTGTTACTTGTGGCAGTGTTGCACCAACACGAAAATGTAACACAGTGTGTAGTGTGTTAATAATTTTGTGTTAATATTACACCATGTCAAGTATCAATATAACACAGTCCCTGTGTTATTTCAACATCATTTTATTATTTTATTTCAACACACAATCTGTGTCATAATTCAAGGTCAAGGCCGTATAAATAACACTATTTTGTTGTTAATTCAACACTCGCTGTGTAAAAATACAAGCTCAGACCACCAGATTAATACCGTTTTTGGTGTTAATTCGACTCCACTTATGTGTTACTACGACACCTATTTATGTGTTAAAATAGCTCCGTGTGTGGTGTTGATGTAACCGTTTTTCTGTGTTGGAAAAGCTTGTGGTGTGCATGCTTACATTCTAATTTTAAAATATGAATAGTAAACTACAGAACACTTCATTTAGAAAATCTTCATAAACTTTTTTGTCGTCCTCCCCAACATTTATTATGAAGTATTCCTTGATGGTGCGAAACACAACCTTCACAAACATCTTGTTCAAGAATGATAGGAAACTCTTACCTATATCCTTATGGTATTTTTGCCTCTTAATCGTGTTCCTACTTGTTTTCCTCCATTTTTGAAACACAGTCCCCGATTGACTGGTGTGCTCTACTGCAGTACAGAAGTGACACAGTAATACGGTGTTGTTTCTCGCTGTTGACATATTTCTTCAGAAACATTATGTAAAACAATTGAGAACATATCGCGCAGTTTGCACGTTAAAATGTTGTGAATACTTGGATTTGTTTAAGTATTTTTTTCTACTGTGTTTGTCTGTAGCTTCAGTATTTAACCCTTTATAATTAGATGCCCACATATTTGGCAATCACGCAATAAACAACACCGAATGTTCTACACTTGTGTTAATTTAACACACAGGTTGTGTGTCATTTCAACTACCAGCATTTGACACACAACTCCAAATGGAGAGTGAGTTGTTCTAACCGTCTGTTTGTGTTATATTTTAACACAATCGTGTTAACACATAGGCATGTCGTTGAAATAACACAAGATTTTTTACAGTGTACTTTTACGCCTTTCTCATTTTTATTCAAGAATTCTGTCATAGCCTCTTCTATATAGACGTTGAACAGAGAGGTGAAAGTCCATATCCTTGTCTCACTCCTTTACTTATTCTTGCTTCCTTCTGATCTCTTCCTATAACAGCTGTATGGTTCCTATAAAGTTGGTATATTATTCTTCTGTCTCTGTAATCTACTTTCAGATTCCTCAACGCTCTGAACATGATATTTCAGTCTACGTTGTCAAAAGCTTTCTCTATATCTACAAATGCTATCACAATTGTTTGTTTATTCTGATGTGCTGTTCCATTATCAACCGTAGACTCAGTATTGCTTCCCTTGTTCCTCTTTTCCTCCTGAATTCAAACTGGTCCTTCGATAATCGTTCTTCGATCTTCCCCTCTATTCGTTGTGCGATAATTTTGCACAGTATTTTTTATGCTTGGGAAAGCAAACTTAACGTTCTGTGTGCTTCGCATTTCCGTGCGCCTTTCCTCTTCGGGATAGGTACTAATATGCTTTTCTCGAAATCTCTTGGTATTTTTCCGGAGATCTATATTTCATTAATAAGATTAAATAGTTTCTTCTTTGTTGTTATTCCGAGTTTCTTAATCACTTCCGTTGGCATTTGATCTATTCCTGGGGCCTTACCATGCTGCATTTCCTCCAAAGCATTGTCAAATTCGCACTGTAAAATTGATCGTCCTAATTCATTTTCATCCACGTCTTCTTCCTTCTCTATCTTTTCTTCGTTCACTCTGTCTCCTTTGTAGAGTTCTTCAATGTATTCCTTCCATCTTCTTGTTATCTGCTCCTCTTCTATTAGCGTTGTACCGTCCTTGTCTATGATAATGTCTGTGCGTTTCTTCTTCTCACCGAACTGTTTTCTAATCTTTCTATATGCCGTGCTTATAAATCGCAAACCGCTGGAGATAAATGGATTTAAAAAAAAAAGAGGGAAATGTCAGGAGGCGCATCGACTAGAGGGTTCTTGATCCACGGTGCCCTATTATAGGAAACCCTTGTACGATCACGCGAAATGAGACGATATTTCATTTGATAAATCATTGTAAACATAATGGAAAACTTTTGTAGGGAACAATTGTTCGTTTATGTATTGAAGCGTCTGTTTTTCAGCAGCGAGGTCATAGGAGAAGTAAGCCTACAGTTTAAGGTGGAATCTGAACTACCGAAATATGTACAAATTTCAAGGCATTTCCATTGAGAATCGACCCCCGGAATCTCGTGGACCAATGACACTAGACTAGGGATGGGCAAAACTGGTGTTTATAAAAACCGAAAACCGGTTTCTAGAAAAACCAAAATCCGAAAATCGACATTTCGGTATTCTCCAAAACCGGTTCGATTTTTCATCAAAACCAGTTTCGGTTTTCTCCAAAAACTGTTCGGTTTTTCGCCGAAACCCGTTCGGTTTTCTCCAAAACCCGGTTCGGTTTCCCACCAGAGTAGAGTTTTGTTGTTCCCCGAAAACCGGATCCGTTTACAACAAAATCAGTTTGTTTTTAAACATATTGGTTTTTAAGCATATCGGTTTCGGTTTGCACTTCCTTTTTATGAGAATTTCAAACACCATTCTGGTCAGAAATAGAACCAGTTTTGAACAAACTGAAACTGGTTTCGATGAAAAACTGAACCGGTTTTGGAGAAAACCAAAACCGGGTTCGGTGAAAAGCGAACCGGTTTCGGTAAAAACTGATAACCGATTTTGGAGAAAATCGGAACAGGTTTCGGCGAAAAACCGTTTTTTTTTTAATTTTCAAAAAACAGTTTCAGTTTTTCTAAAGACCGGAAACCGCAAAACCCTGTTTTGTGCCTGCTATTCACTAGACCACCCGTGAGGGAAAAGTTGAGTCGTGTTTAGCACCTTTTACAAAGACTGAGGGTGCTATGAGAGGCGAAGAGATGTTTTCTACTTAAGTATTGTAGTACAGTTAAATGTTTGCATTTCTGTAAACTGTACACCACAGGGAAAAGTTTTTTCTACGAAGGTTTCTTTGTGTTTCTACGATCTTCTTGATGAATGAAGTATGTTGCACTCCCATCATTAGGGATGCTCACGAGTCGAGTCGAATCGATATTTAAACCTGTCTCGACTCGTCTCGAGAAAATGTCTCGACTCAAAAATATGTTTCTGTCTCGACTTGAATCGAATTTGAGACGAGACGTCTCGAAATTCGAGTCGAGACAAAATATACGAGTTAAAATATACGCACACATCAGCCAGACCATTATGACTACCTACCTAATTGTCAGTATGTCGATCTTTGGCACGAATAACAACGGCAACACGTCTTGGCATGCACGCAATGATCCTTGGTAGGTCGCTGGAGAGAGTTGACACCATATGTGCACACACAGGTCACCTAATTCCCGTAAATTCCGGGGAGGGGCGATGCGCTCTGACGTCACGCTCAAGCACTTGTTTTCAAGGCTGTTTCTGTGTGAATACTATCTTCAAAATAATATTAAAAATTATAGAAAAAATTTCGACATATTCGAGTCAAGTGGACATTTTTGCGAACAGTGTCGACTCGAAAATTCGAGTCGAGAAATAAGTTTGTCTCGACTCATCTCAAATTTTACAAAGTGTTTCTCGACTCGAATTCGAGTCGAAATTCGAGACATGTCACGACTCATACGCATCCCTCCCCATCATTATGTTATTATTAGTATAAATAGTAGACGTATATTTAATATTTTCTTCAAATATTGAAAAATGAAAGTTGTAAGACTATACATTAAAAATGTCATACTTCTTATGTGTTTCTACTATTTTGGTAACCAGATGTATATGAACCAATAAACTTTCACACTTTCCAGTGAAAATGTATCCATTCTCAAGTTACCATACAGCACGTAACAAGGAAATGTCCTATTCACGTTCGATACTCCCTTCCTCTTAGCTTTACTGAGTCAATATAATTGGGGTGAAGTCATGTTCTCCAGTGTAGGCAGAAATATTACCTGTTAACCACACCCTTGGCGCTGATTAGATCTACTAATAATATGCTTATTTCATTTTGTATATTTTTCCTCATAATTTTTATGCGCCAATAGACTGCATCCACAGAACATCATATAAATTTATCTTATCTATATACAGTATTTTATACTTTTGCATACCAGAGTCTCTCGAAGTAACAATGGCCAAACCCAATATTTACAGTTATTGAAAATATGTAGTGAAAAAGAAACTTGGGTAGTTTATACACAAGAGACTTCCGTCACCCTCGCAGGCTAGAGGTTAACGTTCTCCCTAGGCAGTCGCTAAACTTCTGGTTCAAATCTCGCAGCGGCCATCCTGTGGTTTTTCTAGGTTCTCTTTTTTCTTCCACTAGATGAATGCTAGGATGGTACTTGTTTGACTTTCTTTACGACTTTGTGTTTCTCTTTATTAATTTTTATTGATCCCAATATAAAGCAAGCATTGCAAGCCGTATCTCTAAGTTTGTTAAATAAATAAGTATTAGTAAACTTTTCGATTATTTACACGAATCAAATCTTTACTTTCTTCACGATGAGTGTGAATCGATTTGTATGGGGAGATATGATAGCATCCTTTTTCTACAGAATTTTCGGTAAAAATAGAATGTTTATATAAACCATGTTGTCTATCAAGTTGTAAGGAATTTGTTTTACGAAAAATTCGTTTATATATTTACTCTGGCTGTCCGAGAGGCTCAATATATCAAGAATTAAGGTGGATCACTAGGTCTGCCGTGTCGTGACAAAACGCTGTAACTTTGGCGAAGAAGATTTGCGAAAATGAGCCTTAAAGTTTTCATTCGAAAATGTGATCTGTATCGTGTAGAACCAGTGTATCTTGACTTTGGAAACACGTGGTTACATGTAATGTTAGGTAAATGCATCTTGTGTGATTAAATTTGGTGAAAACTGATTGGGTGACCATTATTGCCTAGTTACACTGGTTCTACACGATACAGATCACATTTTCGAAAGAAAACTTTACGGCTCATTTTCGCAAAACTTCTCAGCCAAAGTTACAGCGTTATGTCACGACACGGCAGAGGTGTTCTCGGTGCTATGCTAAAAACTGCTTGAATAGTGCAGCGTTGTCAGGTAGTGTAGAGTGTTTACTGGTGCCAGATAATAAAGGAAGTAATCATGGAATTCCCCTTGGATACTTACTGGAGAAATTAGTTTTCGACCCTTACCGCAAATCACAGCTAAGTTCCACTTCTCGAACTGCAAAGCTAGAATCCAGAAATTAAACGTACAAATTTGGCAACAACGCATTATGGCGTTCTGCGAAAGTTTCTTCTCAAAATCTATTTCCTTAAATGTAAATTAATATTTAAATAAAATGTGAAATATAGCACGAAAAACGGTCAAACAATTTATCTATTTTGTAATAAGATCGTTACTTTAAAGTACTTTACACATTCAAATAAACATTTCATAAAATTGGGCACTTCTAGTGAGATCTTGTGTGCCCATTGTAACAGCAAGTGGCATCTTGTGTGCTCATTGTAAAACGAATCAAATATTTTCTTTTATTTGTTACCTTTTTCGATATCAGAAGACACAACCAAATGAATCAGTGTCTTGTGTTGTAGATGAATCAAAACATTATCTTATAGTACAATATTTATAATATGTAACGTTTCATTGTGCAGTAGTTAAGGGAATGAGCTAAAATATATAATGACTTCCGGGTGGTGATCCACCTTAATTGATGGATCATCAACAATTTTAGCCAGGATGTACAGTCAAAAGTTAGGAATGGACTTTGTTGAAGGAGATGATCCATTTAGGTATAATATGGTCCTATGATATGGACATTCAGAAATTGATTCGCCATGTATTCGTCTGGGACTAACTATGGATATTATCCTTACTTGATGGACTACCCGCAGTGATGTTCAGATTAGCAGCTTAGTATAATGCTCAGGATGCAAAATATTAATCTATCCGTGAAATACAACGTTAAAATGAAACTAAAGAAGTTTCTACTTGACAAATCTCAGAACTTAAATATTTTCTACTTCATTCATCTTACTAAAGTCTTTGTGTTTGAAGGTGAGGGGCAATGCAAAAATTCAAACTTTAATTTTTATGTTGTGTACACTAGGGTAAAACAAACTCCTTTGCGTGGTGTACAGTGTGACGCTTCTACTTGTTACTAAAAATATAAGTTTTCTTCTCTTTGGTTATTTTGCATATTGGACACCTCATGATTAAGCCCATGAAGAAATCGATGATAAAGTGAACGATGGTAAAAGAATAGATAAAATGAGAAAGTAAGAGGAAAGAGAGAATCTCAAGTCTAATGTGAATCACAAGTTGAAGCTCATACAGGTTGGGATCGAATTTGAGACATCCTTTATATCGGAAGTGAATCCTCATCGCTTAGCCTTCAAACAAGGTCTTGACATATTTCACTCAATCTTCTTCTTCCTTCTTTTGGCAATAAACTTTTAACAAATTAAATCATTTAAGTTGGTGCTTCTGGAGACGAATATTTTTGGCAATTTTACTTGGTGTACCCAATTCTCAGTGTGAACATCAAATTTCCGATATTGCTCAAGCAACATTAGATAGTTGAGGAAACACCGAAAACCATAGAAATAACGACTAAAAAAAAATAGCATCGCCTAGCAGAAAACTCAGAACCTTTCACAGCTCTGGCAGCGCTAAGAGCTGAATCCTATTTACTCGTAGATTATCACTTGATGTGAATAAATGATGGACGTGTTTAAAATTTTTAATGAGTGATATCGGAAATATGAAAAAAAATACGCAAAGAAAAGTAGTTCATTGTTCCATACTATGCTTCCATAAATGTGGGAAAGCCTTATTGATTGATTGATTGATTTTTACTGTAGCATCCCTTTCAGCAGCGAGGCTACATGTTCCATGGACCTTGAGCTTAAGGTGTAATCAGAATTACATGAGCTTCCGCCGGGAATCGAGCCCGAGTCCTCCGTACCAAAGGCTCGTACGCTAACCGCTTAGCCACGAAGGAGCTCGGAAGGCCTTATAGAACGGCCATGTTGATCAGATTGTCCATCAACAAGTATTAAAGGAAAAACGGCGAGAGATACCAAGAAGTGGTTTCTTGGGATCAATTCAGTGCTCCAAGAGATTCAGTTTTTTGTTGTTGTTAGGATTTTTGGTTTTAAAGTGTACAGTTTTTGTTGTTGTTGTTGTTGTTGTTTTGGTTTGCTGTGAACTACTTTTTAAATAATAGGTCTAGTTGTATTTGGTTTGTAATAAACAAAATAGTTTTAACATACAGTTATTAAAATTAAATAATAATGCTATTTAAAAAGTAGTTCACAGCAAACCAAAACAACATGATACGTAATCAAATGCAGTTGAGTTCGTTCTTCTAGTCGCTGCCTTAACGTAGATTTTAGGGGAATTTTTATTCTGGCAACACTGTAATTGCTATGGATGGCAACACTGAACATTCTTCAGCTTCATATTTTCTGTTGTAGAATAACATTATCTATGATTGTGGTAAGTTGCATTTTGTTATCTCCTTTCACTTATGAATAAACAAGCAAAAGAAAAATGGTAAGGCAGGCTGCGAATACCCATAGTCTGCACCTTGTGAATAAATAAAGGAAAATTTCGATATTATTGAAATTGTCCCCCTCCCCGTTAGAAGCGAAGTTTTACAAAACGCTGAAACACGTATTAATAGTTTATATACTGAATTTTACATCTTCATCTTAAGTGAATCCTCACACTAGACATTTCTCAATAAAGAAAGGAAAATTAGTCCAAACTTTCCCCCTTTGAGCTGAAATTTTCGAAAACGTTTAAACATGTATCTCTAACTTGTGAATTCTCACATTCGGGATTTCGTTCTCAGAGTTTCGGAGTTTCGCCTCTCTAACGCCAGAGATTCGTGAAATACGTACGCTATTATTGGAGGAAATTTTTAACCCCATTAACCCCTTTAGGATAAATATTTCCAAAACTTCTTCCTAATCCATTACTTTCATGACAAGAGGAGTATTCTCTCCAATTTTCATGTTAATATCTATAATAGTATGGCGTGGGCGATGATGACTAACCGCCCTCCTCTTCTACTATTTTATATAATAGTAGCTTACAGATTTCTTTTCAAATTGCGTAAACCATATTTTTCCTGTGCATTTCAGCTGGCCTGAGAATCGACATGAATAGCAACGTCGAAGGTGTTCCATTTCGTTATGCATTTCAACTCACTCCATTACTTCAGAGTTCCAAGCTAATCGCCATGGAGATTGAGAATGGGTGGAAAGTAAAATGTCCAAAATAACTTAGATTAGTGTCGAACCCATAGTTTTCGTGGTCGCTAAGCTGACTAGTTTATGTCCGATGACATTTAAGAACGAGTTTAGGCAAGAAGGGGCAAGTCAGCTGACGCGAGATTTAATAGTGGCAACACTGAAGGCGTTGCTGTTTGTCATTTATTTCATGCATTTCTTTGTTTTCATTTATTGTATAAACCTTAATCTTTCCGTGCGAAGAACGGGTATTTCAGCTAGTTACAAATAAATTATCAAGGAAGAATTTAGGCAATGAAAATGTGCAAGAGAACTCTAAAATACCAAGAACACTCACGGATATGCTGTTGCCCAATCAGGGGCGCACCCACTGGGAGTCCACCGGGTCCAGACTCCGCCCCTGGCCTATAGAACTTCCTAACTCAACATACATTTGTATACTTTCTCAATAAAACTATCCTTGTTTAAGAGAGAAGTGATTGATGTAGCATGAAAATTTAATTTTACACTTCATCTATACTCTTTCTTATATAGAAACAATCTAGTTCTATAATTTTTTCCCTTGCAAATACAGATGAAGTATTTTGCAATTACTTATAGTCTTTAAGGATGCAGAATAATACCCGTTCAACACTACATAGACGTAGTAGCTTGTAGTATTGGACTCCATTCCTAAAGCTTAGACGCCTCTCAACAAACACTTCTAGGTGCGCTCCTGTGTCCAACTTGTTTGTTTTTATTTTAATGAATATAGGGACTAGAACGTGCACCTTTAATGCATGTGGATCCCGACTTCGATTTCTAGTGGGAGAACCTTCAAGCTTTAAACGCATTACGATATTTCGGGTTCCACCTTAAGTTATATTTTCACGTCTCACATATCTTCGCTGCTGAAAAAGGACGCTAAAACCAAAATTTAATCAACTAACCGACAACGTTGAAAGACAAGAAGAGTATTATCGCTATTGCCACAAGCGAACTCAACAATAGTATCACATATTCATTTAGGATCGAACTTGATTTCTGCATTTGAGTGCGAGATCTAAATTTGGACAACCGATCAAGGTGATTTAAATATGCAATATTCTCTGTACCTGGAAATTCTTGAGGAAGTAAAATTCTTTAAATGTGCTCTTGTTTTCGTTAAAAATTTAACAAGTTAAGATCAATCAGTCTTCTTGGAAAACGTAATCCAGTTTAAATTGTCGAGTATTTATGTGTATCAGCAACGTCACAGAAACTTTTTGTGCAGCAAAAAGAAGACTTGCTCTTCTGAATAAGGAAAGAGCAAGGCGTGCTTTGTTGAATTTTGTGGGGGTAAGGTGGGCGCTTACATCATAAAAGACTCGTTATAAATTCCAAAATGTGGGTAGTTCATTTAGTAAGAAAGTGCTAACTCCAGTCGTTATATCGCTGTCTTCGTGTGTGTTTCTACTTTAGATTCAGTAGACTTCTCTGCGTATATACACCTGCTGCTTCTTCTGGTAAGTTCTACTAAATGTATTTTCTCTAGCATTTTAAGGAGCTTCTTTACTTCCACAAGTGTCTATTGCAAATATACAGGTTTAAATGTTATGAAAAGAACGATAAAATAAATCGTTTAAGAGTTTTAAGCAGTAATTCATGTATGAAATGTTTTCCTGGATAAAAAGAATGTGTACTCTGCTGTACAATAGAAAAGGTTTTTCCGTATTACATAACCAGCAGCAGACACTCAGCGAACTTAGTCAACCGTATCTTGTTTTGCTTCACTACCAAAAGGTCACTAGTTCTTATCCTGCCCGGATCGTGGTGTTCCTCCTCCACGGAAAAAAATAATAATAATCAATTAATTACGAAATGCTGGCGTAGGCTTCTTAGAATTCTAGTTTGAAAATCAGAGCCGGCTATGCTGACTGCGGCGTTTTTATGTTCTTCCATAGCTCTACCAAACGAATAACAGAATGATACCTTAAAATATAAGCCCTGCTTGGTTTTCTTCCTAATTTTTGTTACTGCTGATTGTTACAATGGTTGGAAATTTATTAAATAAATAAATAAACGTAATAAGAAAATGAGAACAGATAAATTGATTCATGTAGTGAAATTCTTTGTAGTTTAATGTAGTTCTATTGCAAACATTTCGTCCTTCTTCGTCAAATTGTGATCATTCACCGTTTCTGTTATACATAAATAATAACTCTGGAAATAAAACAAAACTGATCAAAGCACTAAAATACATATTAATAACAATTGTGTAACAGTTTCGACAATGAAACATTGCTAACGTGTCTGATAAATGCGATGTTACGTTGCTAAAACTATTACACAAGTGTTACTAATATGTATTTTAGTGCTTTGATAAGTTTTGTTTTATTAATACTGATAATAAATTTGGTGGAACATATTCCTTACAGAAGGAAAGACAAAGTGGGAAGACTCACCTCTAGTGCGAGAGGTCCCTGCTTTAATCCCAGGTCAAGTTAGTTTATGGACGACATGCCTGAGCTTTCTCGTGGTTCTCCCGTTTTCTCCCACATTCCCATACCACTAATTCTCTCATAATCATTGAGTTTCATCGATCGTTCGTCTCCTTTAGCTTAAAAAGGCATAAACATGTCGTGTTAGACCTAAATTAAAGATTTATTTTCTTTTTAAATATATATATATATATATCTTACATTGTTACATAAAGTGATTTACCATTCTAAATGTCAGCCCAATAGTAGGCCTAATGGAGACAACCCATAATATAAAGACGTTAAATTAAATAGCAATACTAGTAACAAAGTACGCTGTACGTAAATTTCCTATGTCGTGTTATGTGATTATAGATTTGACTCTGCACACTACACCGTACTTTAAGAAAAATGTGTGTGTTCTTTAGGTAAATATGGAACGTAATACCGGTACTGTGATCCGAGAAGTTTTTTTTTTTAATTTTTAGTTTATTTATAATTTTACGTCCCACAGTTCTACTCTTTAGGCTAAGGGGAACAATGACAAATGATGATAATGGAAGATGATGAAAACATCCATACCCGCAATAGATCGTCAACATTATTACCTTAGTGAATTTGACGACATCAATGTTTAAGGAGCGTGGTTTAGCAAAACTCCTCTTTATATTTACAGTATTCTGTCTGTCCGTGTGTCCGTCCATCTAGGATACAAAACATTTCAATAAATACTTGACAGATCATTAATTTTGGTCAGGATAGAGAGAGTCAAAGTCAGGAATTGAGTTCATTGAGGAGGTGACAGAAATCAACCATTTCCGGTTTCAATATTGATCTATAAAGAGCAAAATGATAAGAAATAGCGAGAACTTGGTTTTTAGTCGATTTAACGTTCTGAGAATATGTGCCATATTCTGTCTTAAGCCTCTATTCAACCCGGAAGTGGCAGAAATCAATAACTTCCTATTTTAGCGTTCATCGCTATAGAGTGAAAATGGTAATAGATGCGAGAAGTTGTTTTCTGCAATCATGTAAGTGTTTTAAGAGTGTATATTCCATCTCCGCTCTACCACTACCGGTTTCAATATTAATCGAGAATATATCATGCCGTGTAACCAAATTTCTTCACGTGCCGTACACATGATGTTACTGCTTGTTTAATCATTAAATACTAAATATACTGTACATTTTCCAACATCCATTGACTAAATTCCCTGACATTAGAGACCACAAAGGACTATTACTAGTCAGTTTATTGATGCATATCAGATACTGTCTTCTATTGCCATTATTTATTTATCTTTTCTTTAGTCGGCTTTTAATTCAAGTGCTCTTCCAACTCCTACTGTATACAGTGGATTGAGATCACCAAAACTTGTTAATCCCAATTCTGACATCCTCACAAGCGATCCAAATGAATTAGTGCATTATTTACTATATGATAAAAGGCAAGACTTGCTAAATTTAGGATTCTTGCGGAAGTAAATTCCAGTTTATATATATTGTAGATGACACAAGGAAACTTTACATTGTCTTTCGGTTTATTTTATTGACCTTTAATCGATGTTTGATGCACATTAAGATGTACAATCTAACGTGTAAATATTTAGCTATTATGTTAAGAATATCAATAGATGAACGCAGAAAGCAAATAGTTCTTTACTTAACTGGTTGGGTGGTGGGTATTCTAAATTCTTTCTTTAATTTAAGATGGCCTCCGTTTATGTACGTATATATTGTTTAGGTACTCTGATCAAGGTCTTCCGTGTCTTACCCTTCCTTTCTTATTTAACTTCAACATAATATCTTTATTTTATTTTCTTATTTATTTAGTCTGTTCATTTACATAGGAAATTATTTTTTCTTTCTTTTTTTTAGTTATGCACCGAGGCTAAAGGAGACGGTGATGAGAAAATGAATGATAATGGTAATATGTCGAAAACGGGAGGAGAATCCCGATAAAATTCACACAAACGTTATTTGTCCACCACAAAGTCCAGTTGGCAGGAGCTATGATCAAACCAGAAACTCTACGCGGACGCGCCAGAAGTGAGCGCTCTACCACTGAGCCACCGCGACCTGATCTTTAATCATTACTGAAAGTCCTGTATTATGTAGATGGACAATCATTGTGTTTTTTCTCTTTTCTAGATACTCAGAGTCTACATACATCGTCATTTCTCTTCTTTTCTATCCTTCATCCACGTAATATTCTACATCAATACTGTTTCAAAAGCACTTAGTTCTTCCTCTCCATCTTCCAATACGTGAAATTAAAAATTATCTATTCAATTCTCACTATTAGCTTTAAAATACATATATTTAAACGGAACACCTATATACAAATGACAGATTATTTTCATCACTAAGGTAATTTTCTGGGGGAATAACAGTAAATCACAAATTGAATATTGGTTCATGAATTCAAAGTCAATAACTATAATATATCGAATATAAAAGGCCTATATATTAAACATTCATTTTTCTCTTCTCCGAAAATAAAAATGAAATGAAATTTCTAAGTTTACGTACCACGAATATGCTCTGTAGACTAAAGGAGACGGGATGATTAGTGGAAGTGAATGATTATGAAATAATTAGTGGAATTAAAACGTGGGAGGAAACGAAAGAACACCGAGGAAACCTACAAACACAATATTGTCTAAACTCACACGGCCTGGGATTGAACTGGGGGCCTCTCATACTGATTTATATATAATTTATAAAGGGATTGGTGCATGATTGTTGTCCTTGTCTATGTTGTGTTGTAGCTGTTCATTATACAGTATAATGGTTGTATTCTTATAATGTCTTGATGTATATCTATGTTTCTATGAAACTCTTTCAGTTTAATAAAGTTATTGTTTTCATGTCAGTTAACATGTCGCTGAAGAAATGTTATCTTTCTGCATAATGCAGAATATTTCTGCATTTATTTATTTCTGATCTTCTATTAGACAACACTCATTTTTGGGTCACTTTTTTACACAATCTTTTGAAGAATCCGTTTCTAAATGCATTTATGCAGTGCATATGTTTACAAATACACATACTGATTAATATTCTACCTAGCTTTTAGATTGGTAATCCATTAAAGTGAGAAACAAACCCAATTCCTCTAACGTGAGAGGGTCAAGTAGTCTCGATACTGACGTCTTCATGAAATCGCTAACTCCTAATCAATCAATCAGGCTAACTAGTTTTAATTCGGGGGTAAAAGTGAAGGGGAACGTGGGAGAAACTGTTCCCTTACTTTCAGAAAATATCTATGGCGTTCTTCCATTTCCTAAAAAATTACAATGAGCAAATATAGGCGCGGGAACGGCGTGACGTCATACGCCCCCCTACTTTTTCAGATTCACTTTTACCCCTGGTTTTAATAGAATTGTACTCAAATTTATTGAAATATCGTTTGCAACTTAGCAATAATCCTCCATACTTTTATGTATGTATGTATTCAAAATTCAACCCTCCCCGTTGGTCTAGCGGCTAGCACGGACGGCCTTGGTGCTCTGGGTCCCAAGTTCGATTCCTGGTGGGTAATCCTTGAAATTTGAGCGCATTACAATGATTCGGATGCTACCTTACACTGTAAGACCTCGTCTCAAATATAATCTCGGAACTGAAAGGGACTCAAAACCTCAAACCAATGTTCAAAATTCAATTGTGTTATTCGTTTTTCTGTTATAAAATATCCTTTATATTACATCATGAAGTAGTGTAAATTTTTATTGAAAAATAGTTGCAGATATTATAGCTCTTTCGAACTTGACTATACAATCATACCAAAATGATAGCTTGTTGAATTGTTGTATTATAACTCTTTTTTACATTTGGTTGAAGGAGTAGCCCGTAGTTACTCGTTGAAAGAAGTGACCCTGCGATCTGTGGTGGTTTTACATTGTACGATACTCTGGTCTTATGTTACGATAACGAAATAAAGTAGTTTTCAATGTCAAGCAGATGGTATCCAATGTTGTTAATTTTCAGCAGATTGGCAACATTGCTCTTCTGGGGCAAATTTCAATTGGGTATTCTTGACTCCACGCTTGACAGGTCTTCTATTCTTTCACACAGCTCCCATTGTAGGAACTTTAAAAAAAATAATAAACAAAGAAAAAACAAGAAAATATAAAAATGATCTGAATAGACACACCGAGAGAATGTATACACATGAAGTTTGATGCGTCAAAAAGGAAAAGTAGAGGGAATTCTGGGAAAAGCATCAATTGAGAGTCTACCTGATTGGTCAAAATCTCTTGCATTCTCCTCGTCCTGAAGTCCTATTCAGTCAATACATAACACAAGGGCGTAAAATTTGGTCCACATTGTCATGTTAATCAGATGGATTGTTCTTTCCGAGTTCAAAGAACCAAATTGGTAGCTTTGGCTGGGTAGAACTAAGGGTAGGGTGTCTTTGCTCTCGTTATAATATCCAACAAAATTTTTCCAAATTATATTTTTTCTCTTCCTCTGCAATTAGCTCTTAAAGCAAATTAGTATAATATAGGGGGGAAAAAGAAAAGAAAAGAAGTTTGTTACAAATTAATAGAACAACCTCGTTAACAAGACGGAATTGAAACTCAAATGGGAAGTTACTATAATAGATTTTTTTTTTCATTTAAAATCTCGTTATTACAATATTATACTGTTAAATGTACAGCATCATCACAGTAGAGAGAATAACTTAAGAGACAATTAAGATCATATTAAATTAAGAAACGCTTTCAAAGTCTTGACTGGTAGACCCATAGGAAAACGACCATTAGGAAGACCTAGGCGCAGATGGAAGGATAATATTAAGATGGATCTCGCAGAGATAGGAATACAAAGTAGAAACTGGATCCAATTAGCTAAGGATAGAAGTCAGTGGAGAGCTTTTGTGAACGCGGCACTGAACCTCCGGGTTCCATAGGCTATAGAGTTAGTTAGTTATTAAATTAAGAAAGTGAATTACATAATATCTGCAAAATGTATGAATTAATAATTTGACCACACTTTGCAGAAAGGTCATAACTAGACCATTTTATTATTATTACTTATAACCTTTTCCCAAAGTGAGATTCAATTTATTTCAAGATCTTTAGTGTTAACAATTTTGACGTCACAAATCACGTACCCAAATTTGTGGTCTATAGGAAAAGATTTTGAAGATTGTTACTGGTCTCATAATAGCATTTTGTAGATCCACTTGACTCACTTTCTTAATTTTTGATACTCTTGATTTTAAAAAAAGGCCGGGTTAATTTAGCGAAGAGCCTTAAGGAATAATACTATAGTACCTAATACGTTCATTTATGCTCATCAACTTCAAACACAGGTATATAAAATAATTTAATTAACTGAAACGTTTTGATAGTTCTCTTTATTACGTATCTTCATTTGTTTGTGTTTTAAAAATATTATTTATGTCTTTTTGGGCAGTTTGATAGTTTTCTATAGTAATTTATCTATGCATTCTTTTCAAATAACATTAGCCTTTCTTAAACAACAAACGATTTCCGTATAGTTGAGTATATTTTGAGTTTTGAGATCAATTTTACATTAAGCAAAAAAAAAAAAAAAAAAAAAAAAAAGCAGGAGGGAATAAGTATCGCAAGTGAATATCGTTACCATGGATATCATGTTCACTCCGTGGGGTGGATGGTTACCGTTGAAGAACGCAAACTGAAAGTATTTGAGATTAATCCTGAGGCGAATATTTGAACCCAAGAGGAATGGAAATGGGGAATGGCGCAAACCTTATAACGAGGAATTGCACAATTTGTACCGTTTACCAAACATTTAGGATCATCAAGTCTAGGAGGCTCAGGGGGGCAGGTCATGTAGTGGTCATGGAAGAAAATAGGAAAGAAAGTAGGAACACTTTCAAAGTTTTAACTGGAAATCCAATCGGAAATCGACCATTAGGAAGGCCTAGGTAGGGCAGATGCCAATAGAGAGCTTTTGTGAACGTGGCATTGAACCTCCTGGTACCATAAGCCATACAGTTAGTTAGTTAATTAGTTAAGTATCATATTCGTAAATCCTGATGCATATAATTCGATAGATAGATAAATTTCGATACAGTGTATGTAATTTCAACTCTTGCAAGGTTTTTATTAGTTGATCTCTAGATTTTTTTTTTCAGATCTGTAAACCCAATGGCAATATATATATATATAATTATTTAGTTACCAAACTTGTGAACATGTAATATAGATTTTTCAAGAACTTCCTTAATCTTAACAGGACTAAAGGACTAAGGGGAGAGTGAGGACTATAACATGGTCACACTTTTGAAATTCAGGTTCTAATTCTTGAATGTATTTGTTGTTCCTTCCACTCCAGCTTTTTATTTTGTGTCAATAAGAGTGTAATATACTGTATTTATTTTCTTAATGATTTTTTTTCTGGTTTTACTAGTGAAAGATAAAAGAATAAAAATAATGGAGTGGATACAAAGTAATCCCGTCCCATCTTGGTGCCAGTAGTTGTTATTTATACCTTTTGGATTACAGTGTTAAGTTAATGAATAAATACAGTGTTGGTGGAATATTTCTGTTTATTTGTTTAACGAAAGTGGGAAGAAACTGAAGAACCCCGAGAAACACACGGTGCACACGGTGTTTGTCCACCACAAAGCTCATTTGACGCGAGCTGAGATCGAACGAGGGATTAACGCACCAGAAGTAAGTGCTCTACTGCTGTGCTTGTCTGGCCCCACAAGGGAACTCGTAAAGAAAGTTGTTATGACACAAGGCAGGAAAATTTATGCCGTTGAGCAGTTTTGGTCTTTCGGCTAGAATCGTAATCAATTAATCTCTGACGGAAATTAGCCGTGGTGAATTGCACGTCACTACGCAATAACCGAAGAAAGTGTTGAAATCTAGAATGGAAAGAGACGATAGTGGAGCACAAGGATGAACAGCTGCTGCGTCATGCGTTGTCCTTGGTATACTGTATCTCGTACGTTTCGTATCCGCAGTTTTCTTTCGGTTTCACTTTCCTTGGGCTCTAAGTCAGCGACCTCGATCAGTACCCAACGCCTTGAACTTCATTTTATACGCAGCACAATACGCATGGTAGAGTGGAGTTAAAACGTTTGATAAACAGCGCCAAATGTGAACGCACTCATACGTCATGTCACATTCCTTATTACGTCTGTTCAATTGAATGTTTGTACGCATTTTACGTCAACTGCTGGGCGCTGGCACGAGACTTGTTGTCGGTATATCGGCCTCCTAACACACATGGACACACATATTTTAGAGATTCACACACACATGCATATAAGCACGTCTTTAACTGCGTACAAGTAGTGGTTTAAGTGACATGCGCATTTACCTACAGTATATTACAACTTTTCTTTTGAAGCAGTTTGGTCTATATTTTTACTCTCTAGATAGTAGCGCAGCAAGGGCGGACAAGGTGGGTCTCAATCATCTTTAGCGATATACTTAAAAATGCGATAAAATGAATGTTTTACGCGATGTCTATAATATTTGACATTTAATTGCTAATTTTGCAATAGCATTTCTCACACTGTACCAGAAATGTTGACAAAATTTATCCCAAATGTCTATGAAACAGAAATGTTCATGTTAAAACAGACGCAGCATTTAATATTAATACTAAAACTAGATGCCAAGTGTTGCTGCGACATTACTCATAAAAAATAAATGGAATGAAATTTTTACAGGTGAAGGTCAAACATATTTCCTGAATGTTTTCTCTTTGTCATGAGGTATTCAAATATGAATGTAAGTGAACGAGAAGTAATAATTCTGAAAGTAAATTAAAACAGTTCATATAAGTCTATGTCCGGCCATTTGACTTTTAATTAGACAATGTGTAGCCAGTGCATTGGTTTCCATCGCCACTAGTTCTTCTGACTATCGAGATTGGATCAGTTTCTCTTAATTAAATAGCTCCCATCACATAGAATCGAATCAAGAACCACATCTACTAATGCCATTTGTGGAGACCGATCATTTACTCTTCAATGCATTTTGAAAATGCTAGTGTGCAGAAGTAAAAATGCTAGAAATTACACATTCCGCAGTTAGATGGCAGCAAACATTCTTCAGCAGTTAATATCTACCAAACGAAATTGAAACTTCTATGCGTGATCTTATTTACTGTCTGAAGCAGAGTTTATTCATTTTAAGAAAGAAATACTTCCTTGGAAATTATTTTAACTCTAATGATGATAATATTAATGTTGATTTTGCATAGTTTACCGTCATTTAAACTAAAGTGCTTTGTTATTTTTTCTCTCCAAACAAGCACCCAAATAAAATTTTTAAAATATTTGACTGAGTACTAAATAATTTAATAGACTATAATTTAAAACAAAATGGAATACTGTCAAAATGAAGAGCGAAATTTATTTTTGTGGGTACTTTATCGGTCTTCCTGCCTAACACAATTTCTGAGGTGCATACCTTTTTTCTTCTCGTAGTTGCGACCCTGCTTACTCACTTCCTTGACCCCACAACCAAGCTCCTAGCATGACCTCATTTCATATCTTCTAGATTTTGTGAATTATTCACAGGTGTAATCAAATAATAACTGATATGATCTTTTGTCTATTGTCCGTGTTTCTATTTCATTTTGCATCCATATTCCGTCGTCGGTTAAAATGCAATTTAAAAGAACGATTGCAGAAGTAGAGTAAAGTAACCTATTAAATTATTTAGCACCCAATTAAATATTTTTAAAATTTTATTTGGGTATTTGTTTCTAGCGAAAAAAAAAAAAAGCTGTTTAGTTTAGATTATGATAAACTATTTGACATCAACATTAATATTATCACTATTAAAGTTAAAATAATTTCAAGAAAAGTGTTTGTTTCTTAAATGAACTCTGTTAAGGACAGTTAAGAGAGGAAACCTTTCCAGAAGTTTCAATGTCGTCCACAAGATATCAATTGAAGGGAAATATTACTGAAAATGAAACAAGGAAAAAATATACATATATATACGAGGATTGGCTGAAAAGTGTTGCCTGTTGATTAATATCTGGGTTTGTAGTGAACATAGTTTAATGAAATAAAGAACAATGTGTACCTTGATTTCTAGGCTTTAGTTCTGGAATATCACTTTTCCCCCATAGTCACATCCACTTTCACACACTTCATTTAACGTTGCACCCGTCTTTCCACGACGTCATGGTAGAAACCCTTGCCTTTGGAGCAACACCGCGATCGTACAACAAATCGTAGACGTCTTCATCTGACTGATGAGTAATGGGTACCCTTAAATGTTTCTTCAGTTTAAGAGAGATGTAAAAGTCGCTGCGTGCAAGATCAGGGCTGCATGGGGTGTGTGGGAAGGCAGTCTATCCAAGCTTCAATATTGTGTAGGTGATCAGCTTGCTGATGTGAAAAGAGGAACTCCACTGTCAGCCCTGACACGTGTCAGTCGAGCCTTTAGCTCCTTTAGGATTTTTATGTATAACTCTGAGTTCATGGTACTACCTTTCGGAAGAAACTTGGTATGGACAACGCCATTCACATCGAAAAACAGACAGCAAGACTTTCTCCACATATGCACGGACCTTGATTTTATTATTATTATTATTATTATTATTATTATTATTATTATTATTATTATTATTATTATTATTTATTTATTTATTTATTTATTTATTTATTTATTTATTTATTTATTTATTTATTTATTTTGTGGGAGAACCGTTGTGACTGTGCTCCATGGACTGTCTCACTGTACACAACTTACATCCAGCGAAAAATTTGGGCGGGTGAAACTCCTTCCATTGTTAAGAATTCGATTACGGCTCTCTGCTTTAATCGCACTTCCATACCAGTCACCATCTTGTCCACAACTGCTGGTAACGTGGGCAAACGACAAGAACTCTCGCTACATGATGATGTAGGTAAGGAATGGAGGAACGGACAGCAAAAATTAAGGCATCTCTCTAAATAAAAATAAAAGGGATATTAAACAACAGGCAAAACTTTTCAGCTCACCCTCGTATAAGTTAATGCAGATACAAGAATTGTATTTGTTTCTTGCGTTGATAATGCAATTAACAAAACAAGTCGGATATTAAATAAACATGTAATATCAGAATTGAGCATGTGCCACCTACGAAAATAAGATAAATACTTCTAGAGTCAGTGAAAGACACATCAAAACTACCTAGGTAAATACGAAAGGAAAATATTCAACTTCTTGCGAATGTGAATTACTAGGCCTACATATAGGACTAACAGGTCGTACAAATACCAAGAACATCGAAGGTGTATTGTAGTGTGTATCAAAAATATGAGATCATAGGACAACTGTACAGAGAAAAGTTGTTGAAAATAGGTGGTTTTCAATCTAAAATAGTGGAATTTTTCCAATCGCACCAGCCGTTTGGGCTCCCCACTCGGTAAATCGCCCTAAATTAAATGAAAAAGCAACGTTGCCAGTTCAGCAGGCTATTCCCTTGGGTCCTTACTATACCAAAAATACAACATCATTGGGAAGCGGATCTGAGGTGTTTAGGTTCTCTCACACAATATGTACATCCTCTGTATAATTTTTGCGTAGGGCCTTTATATTCTGTTCGAATAGACTGCTGATCTGGAAATATTATACTTGTCCTTCCTGCTTTCTTAGAGTACATTCCAATGGTAAAAGTTAAATGAAACTCTCAGACGGAATTGAAAATGGGAAGAAATTAAATGAAGTGCGATGTCAGATTATGTCTGATTCTTCAGTGCTTATCCTGTTGTTAATTCATCGCTTACTATGTGTTTCTTTATATTGTGATTTACCCTAAACACAATCGTCATCGTCGTAACGTTTTTCATTACCTTATTATCCGAGAAAACAAACAAACAAACAAACAAAAAGCAGCTTATACTTTACAACAAGGGAAAAATTATAATAAAGTGATCTTCTTAACGACTTTCAAAATGTGTATTAGAACAAAGACTTTTCTTGATTTTCTCACAAAGAACAAAGTGTTGGACACTCAAGTGACAATGCTGACAGAAGTAGGTCATGTAAAATGAACATGCAGGAACATGCTGAAACATTCTGGAATATTATCTGATGTACTCGAAGTTTCCTTGGTGATTTTCTTTTTTCCGTAAATATGTCGGAAATGATTACTAGAAAAGAAGGATTAAAAATCACCACTGTGCATTTGACAGGGCTTCAGGTGTCCTCTTACCTTTTATTGTTTCCATCGTGGGACGTAAAACTTAAAAATTTCATTTCATTTTTTTTTATTGTTTCCATATTTGCCTTGTTTATTCCAATAGAAAATATCATATATCTCTTTTACTCCGTTTCTGTCTTTATTTATTTCTCTCTCTCTCTCTCTCTCTCTCTCTCTCTCTGTCTCTTTCCCTTTCTCTTTCTGTATCTACCTACGTACGTACTTGTATCGTAAGTAGCGACTACGATAGGATTTTTGGTTTTACCTCACAAGCAAGGGGCGCGATATCGAGACTCGAATTGCGCAATAAGAGTTACATATACTGAAATAGCATCAGGTAGTTAGTAAGTTACCAAATTATTAGCTGCAGTCCGCCAGTAGGGAAAAAGTTATGGGACTGTAAAGTTCAGAGCCTTGCGCACACAGAACTTAGCATTTGGCTTGTTCCTCTTTGTATTGACAAGAGATAATGAACTCTAACGTATTCCCATCACAGAACATGATGTTTGACATAAGAAAATCTGTATGAGAAGAATTGTCAGTGTTGCCATCCATAGAAATTACAGTGTTGCCAGAATAATACCTCGAAAAGCTTGCAAGCAAATAGTACGTGATTGGGACTTGCGTGCACAATACGGGTTATAAAACATATTCTGAAAGAGCATCAATCATGAAGTGACCACGTTATTAGCTGCAGTCTACCAGTAGGGCAAAATTATGTTGCTGCAAAGTGAACATGAGAGACTATGGCAAACAGAAGGAATAACCTGTTTGTGTGTGCAATAGCAAATGGTATTTGTTTGGAAAGGGGAGATAGCTATGTAAATGACAGTGTTAAGCCACACAATTGATATGAAGAACAGAAAGTATCGAGTGATCCAAACAAAAACAGTTAGTACAATATCCATATCGGACGATAGCCAGCGACCGAGTTTTACGATTCGCGATGCTGGCATTTGTGTTGTTTGTCTGTCGGTATGCCTCACGATAAATGCCCAACGAACAAACCGATTCGAACTCGAATGACATTTTCACAGGTTTATCGTGAGGTCTACTTTGCGAATCACCTTCATACTAGTGTTCTCTTGGTAGCTTATGCATTTCTGTTTAAATAATATTCTGTAATGTAATACAAGTATATTATAACTACTTTGATTCTTACGAACTAAATAACGTATTATGTAAAACGTAGTTCCGTGCGTACCACGAAAACATGATGTCACAAAACACAGTTGTGTTCACTCTTTCATTCGCTGGAAATCAAGCTTTTCGAGGTATTCTTATTCTGGCAACACTGTAATTTCTATGGATGGCAACACTGATAATTCTCATACAGATTTTCTTATGTCAAACAACACGTTCTGTTATGGAATACGTTAGAGTTCATTATCTCTTGTCAATACAAAGAGGAACAAGCCAAATGCTAAGTTCCTTGTGGTTTTCGTACGCCAGGCTCTGAATTTTACAGTCCCATAACTTTTTCCCTACTGGCGGACTGCAGCTAATAATTTGGTAACTTACTAACTACCTGATGCTCTTTCAGTATATGTAACTCTTATTGCGCAATTCGAGTCTCGATATCGCGCCCCTTGCTTGTCAGAGCCGAAAGTATCACCCCTGTAGTATAGTTCCCTATTTACCCCATATATTTTATAGATCTCCTCCATCTTTTAAGAGGAATATGGGGCCGTTATCGTCATCATTGCTCCTTAGTGTTACCCACGAAACAAGACGAGAAATAAGGTCTCGATTCTCGAATAACTTTTTCTCGTCTCATTACGAAAGAGGACTCGTTTATTTGTATATTTATGTACAAAGTCTATGCCCTGATCTCTTTCTTGCCCTGGTTTCTAGAAGATATCAGAATTTTTCCGCATCATGAGAGGTCCACGAAGGGTGTGATATAACAACGTTTAAACCATATTTACTAGTATTGGAGTACATTGTGTAATGACTTGCTTATCTTTAAACATTGATAAATATTATTCATTGTGTTCGTACAACTACTTTGTCAATTTACAGTTTATATACTATAAACCATGTAACACTAAAACAGAGTTTGAAATCTAATGTGAAAGAAGCATCAGACTTGGATGAACTAGTGTTGCCCGCGAGACTAGTTTTTTTTTTAATTTTACGTCCTACGGTTATGCCGGGTAGGCTAAAGGAAAGGATGATGAGAAATAAATGAAATGGTGGAATGAAGAAAGTGGAAGGAAACGGGAGAATCCCGCACACACGGTGTTTTTTCACCATAAAGCTCACTTGGCACGAGCTGGGATCGAACAAAGGACCCCATGCACTAGAGGTACCACTGATCCACCGCGTCTAGAATTTTTCTTCTCTTGTCTCGTTTTTGAATGAGATGAGGAATTTCTCGTGTTGGGCAACACTCCTGCTCGTACACCTTAAAAATATCAAGTAGTTTGAAAAATGTTAATTTAGTGTCTTCTTCAGCATCAAGGCTATATGAGACGTGAACCTATACAACTTAACTTGGGATGCGAACCACATGAACTCCCACTGAAAATCGAACCCAAGTCGTCTGCGTCGTAGATGTGTATGCTACCATATAGATACTAGGCGGCTATTAAAAACTCCTGAAAATTAGGTGGGTGGGTCACGTATTAAACGAATGTTAGAAGTGGTAAGAGAAGAGAGGAGTAGTCCTTGACAAAAGGACCAGAGGAAGAGGTCGAGATTCAAATACGAATATATGGATCAAATAACACAACTGTAGGAAACAAAGACTATTCAGAGAAACTCAAAATAAAGAATGGAAAGCTGTGTCAAACAAGTTGACAGATTGTTGATCCAAGAAGGGTTTGATATAAAAATTGAAAATCCAGTTTCACTTAACTTATACAAGGAATAAAAGGCAATAATTGAAGTAGAGTATTTATTTTAGAAATTTTCTTCGTCAAAATTATTTGTCGAAAATAAATTTCTATTTTATTATAGAAGTATACATTTTATATATTTTAACTTATTATATTTTAGGTTAAAATGAATTACAAATTCATGTTTCTGTTACTGTTTATCTACCATAGCAGAAAATTATATAATTGTGTGTGTGTTAAACATTTGAATATACGTACATGTTCACAAGCAAAATATTAGTAGGCCTAAGCGATGGCGATTTTTTATAAAATTCAATCTGTCTGTCTTGAGGTTTTCATGTGAAATAGTTCGTTTTGAGTGGTGTATAATTATTATACATTTTAATAAAAAAAATTCACATCGAGACTACCTCAAGAATTTTGAATGAAAGTAAGAGTTTAACCTAATTATTAACACGCAACCTTACAAAACAGGCCCCCTAAATACATCACCCCTGCCTCAGGTACGGCGAGACATCAGTTCAAATATACGCGGTCTAATGTCTCAGAGTTGCTAACTAAGAGAGCGTTTAAATCACGGAAGGTAAAAAACCAAACACACCATTAAAAAAGGAAAGAAAAAAATATCCATGATGATAGAATGATTTGAAAGTTTATAAAGTAAGAGGAATTTAATATCCCAAAGGTTGCAACGCATATAATGTTTGACTTCAGAAAGTCCATATACCGCAACGAAAATAGACTCACGTTAAAATATACTTCACTATTCATAGTACAGTTTATTTATTAGAATATTATTTCCGTTTTATTTTTATTTTTCTTCTTTTTAAGAAACCCTCCTGTAGCCGAGACGAACGGCGCGCGTGTCAGTTTTACCTCTCGAATAATACACACACACACACAGACAGACAGACAGAGAGAGAGAGAGAGAGAGTTTTACATTGTATTTGCTTAAGGTAGTGATGTGTCTCGCGCATATAGATTTTACACATTCTTTCTTGATTTTATCTTGTGGACAGCAGAAAAAGTTGCAAAAATCATAAATTTTACATTTTATTTTCAAGAATTAAGATTCGAATTCTAGGATAGACGAGTTTGAATATTGTCTTCGAAATTTTCCTCAAACAAATCATAAAAATGTATGTGTCAAAGTGAACGGTTAATGTCATTGCTTTGTGATTGAGAAGTCTTGGATTTGAGTCCCACGACTGTGCTGGCCGAGCTTAACTGTGAGATTTCGTCCAATGATTTTCTTCATTACGCAAGGCAAGGGTTGGGATTGCTGCCTTTAAATTTATGTTCTAAATAACTTAGTTTGAAAATTTCTTTCCATTGACTGGTTGATTGGTGTCGCAGTTGTAGAGCGCTCACCTTTGCTGCAAAGGATCCCTGGTTTGATCCCAAATGATGTAAGCTTGTCTTGAATAGCGTGGTTATCGTGGGTTTTTCGGCTTCTCCTGTTTTTTCTCATATTTTCATTCTGTTGATTCTTTTTATACCATTCACTTTCATGGATCATTTGTCTCCTTTAGCAAGCAGGGCATAAATATGAGACACAAAATTGAAAGATTTTTGGGAGGTCTGATTGGGTTTCAATACACCTTCATTGAAGATTATTGATGATCTGTGTGGGTGATCTGCCAACCTTGACTGACATCGGTCAAAAATTTGGTTATTTTTGTTATTTTTGTCTGTGAAGTTTCTTCCCATGAATTTTTATTTCATAGATATGTTGTGGATTTGAACCAAAATTGACATTAGCTGATCCACCATATTTGGTTGAAATCTATGGAGCGGTCCTCTATCTTTCAAACGTCAGATTACTTTCCAGTTCCTTCCCCTCTCCGTGTGAGTTAATAATAAGAAGAGTAGCCAATTGCGACGTCATAGAACAATGAGTTGAAAATAATTTATGTAGTTTTTAAAATGAATTATTTTAAATTAAATACTAAATATTAAAATTAAGTTTTTCATCGCCATTATTTCACTATCTTTGTATCTGGTGAATTACAAATCCCCCACCTTCCGTATGTAGCTCTACGTCATGTTATGATATTCAACATGTTAAAGATGTACATGTATTTACATAAGAATTTAATAGTATGTAATATCCTTAAAAACGTAATGTTTCGCATACCGTTACCAAGAACATTGCTACAATCCTGAAAAATATTTAAGCTGCATGGACTATTTCTCAATAAGAAGTCTTTAATGCAATGATTTTGAGTGGGAATTCATATTTTCAGGTCCTACGTTAAACTGTAGAGCCGCGTCTTATCTTTTGTGCTTTAAAAAAGTAGAGAGAGAGAGAAGAAAAAGTGATGCTCTAAATTAATCGAAACAATTACCAACTAGATGGTGGATTGTGATACTAATGGTGGTCATACTAACCAGACGCCTGGCTTGTAGACAACCAAAAATGATCTGCTGTTATGTGTGTTGCAGGTGTACTAGGAAATCAATCAGACAAAGCAGACATTGCACTTTTAGAAATGGAAATAATCCTATCACGAATATTTCTGTTGATTTTAATTTGAAATCAAATAGCTGTATGGCTTATTCAATAAGAATTGAAGTTCATTTTAGTGTTTTTTGGTAGAAATACTATTATTAATTTCGAGGAATTCATTGAAAAATGTTATATTAACATTCCTAATCTTACCAACCAGTTTATTTTCAATCTATTTTGACCTTCATTGCGCTCTCAAGCTTGCAAGGATTTTTTTTACTTTTAAGTTAATCAAAAACGTTAGTGCCTTAGTAATAACTCGAAACTGTGAAACAAACCTAAAGCTTTAAATTACTACAGCTGTTCACGTGCTTCTACAATGTTTAAATAAAACGAGATCAAAATCCTTCAAAATTAGGTATGAAATATGGAGTTTAACGTAGAATCTTAATCATACGAGTTTCTATTGGGGAAGTAGCGGCAAATGAAGGATGGCAAAATCTGATATACGTTTTTTCAAAGTATTGCTTATTACCATTAAGCAATTATCTTTCTCTGTCTATGATCTAATGAATTATGTCAAATATAGTGAATAGTAGATGAACTTGTCAAAATATGTATTAGGCTACCTTACACTTACAAAATTCTCATAAACCTAGGTTCTTAGTTTTGAAAATGCATTGATGTTGGTTCTTCTTTTGTTTACAAAACAAAACTAAATTAAATTTACCATTGCTACAGTCTTTGAAAGAGTTATGTGTGACGAGATTGCACACATTTAACTAAGTGATACGTGGTTAGCGCATCGTTCCTATTTATATTATTTCTGGTCCTCCAAACTGTAGTTCGCCACCTCTTTATAGAAGTAATTTTTCCCACTGCCTTACGATGCAAAATCAAGACTAAAACTTCTTGTCCTCAGTGGGAATCAAATCTGGACTCACTCGCAATCAAGTCACGAGTTCTAATCTTTCAGCTTCACAATACAATTTTCAAAATAGCAAGCAAATAAAAGAAAAGTATAAAAATTTGGAAAATATGGAGAAGTTAGTATGTAAAAGTAGTGAATCACTTTTCTCAATTAAACTTATCCAGAATGAAAGTTAAATGTTAACCCTTTATAGAATAAAACTGGTAAAGGAGGAAAATTGTACATAATCCCATTTAATCTGAAAAAAAAAATGTCCAAAGTGAAGCCTTCAATTTCAAGGTTCAAGTCACTTTATAATATTGTGCAGTCGCCCCTTGTTGGTCTGAAAGCTCAGATAATGTACTCATAAACAACGTAATTGGGGATGCCAGAACCGACAAGTTGCGCCCAGGATTTTGTATTCATGGAACTTGACAAATTGCGAGGTACGGGACCAGACCTGGGTTGCATTTAAATGAAATCCAACACGTACAAAAGAAACAGACTGTGATGTAAAAAGGGGGTGAAAAAGGGGTAAGAAGGGAGTAACTTTCAGGAGAGGTTAATCTACTCGCACTTACTTGCTGATCTGATTGTTGTCCTCTCGACGATTCCTCCAACGGGCCGACGTCCGTCCATCCCTCTGTTTGGCTGGCCGTTCATCCAAGTAACCAAGGTTAAGAGTCGGCGAAACCCGGACTGAGTAACCAACTTCACGAAGTCCGCAACTTTAGATAAACTTAAAACTTCTTCTTAAAAAGCAATACATCGTCGTTGAATCAAAGGTGCTCTCTAAGACAGAGCAAGGCTATTAATCGTAAATTTCAAATGAAGCTAGCGGTCTACATTTTAACTCGTCTCTCGCTCCATGTCGACTGTCCCTTCCAATAGTCTCTCAATACATTTTGTCTGGCCTTCTTTCCGGGTTCATGTCCTGGGTTATTCACTCTGCTTCGCGTCTCGATGAAGAAAGTGCATGGTTGTAGATTAACCAAGGTAAGGTGATGATAGGAATGCTGACGGGGAAGCAATCTGTTATTTTATTAATTAAGAAATTACAAACGTAAGAAGTAAATGACAGACCGCAAAGGCAAATGAACTTAGAAAAAAAAAAGTCGAAAGGTGATTTAATTTGAAACGAATGATGATGCTTTTGACTGAAATGTTCTTTTAAAATAAAATGTCCCATTGTTCAAAATAAGAAACTTTTCCATATGTCCAAATACACATATCTTCACAATATTATGTATGAACTTGCCTAAAGAGAAATCTTATCCAATAGATTGGTCTCCTTTGAGCAGTACTGGGTGATTCTCACGAATTATTTTAATGAATGAATATATATTTCAATACAACTTTTATTGCATCTTATTTATTTAACAAGTCACTTAAGGAATATTACATGAAGGATATCAATTCTTCTAGAGTCTAATTTCCTTTAGATTGCAGTATTTTATCGTCCATTTGTAAAATTCAAAATATTGTATTTTTTAATCTATGTAAATTCTTTCAATTTGATTGCCGTTCTTGTACTTTAGTAAAATTGTACAACTGAATTATTGATGTTTTTACCTACAAGAACCTGGCGTCAGTTCTTTCTTCACAATCAGGTGGTTCTGAGGTCGAATCCCTCAGCTCTGAACGAGATTTTCCATAGATTTGTTATATCCAAGAAGTAAACGCTCGGATAAGTCCTAGCTGGCATCTTTCAAAATTTCCTCCGATGTTTCTTCCGATTAATATTTTTTTACGTGTGTGAAACTTGGTCTGGAAATTAGCCAATTAGGTATATAAAAAAATAAGGAAATTAAAAAAGAAGAATGTAACTGATAGACATCTCTTTGTATAAAAATTTATTTGTGTTGCATATGAGAAGTGTGTGCTACAATAAAATTTATCTATGTTGATTGCTACGAGCAGGATCACCTATGCTTAGCGTCACCCACAAAAGGATAGACGAGTTAAAATTTTCGTGACGAGATATACAGAGAGATTAAGTGAATAGAAATTCGGAGTAAACAATGAGACATTACGATGACACTAGAAAATAAGAATGGGGAAATAGCCAACGGAACGAAAGTTTAGGAGGGTGGAAAGAATATGTTGAGGAATGGAATGAAGCAGCAAGTAAGTTAGAGTATGGGAGAGTAACAGAAGGGACTGCAGTTGCAGGAACGTAATTTAATAGAGATACGTTACTTTGAGAAGATTTTGAAGGATCTGTTTAGGGAAGACGTATTTCAGTAAAAGACAGAAAATAGGAAGATTAAGTGTGCTGTATATGGTTTGCAATGTCAGAATCTGAACAGAAAATTAGTAAGATGTTAGTCTGAGCGAGAACTGTGAAAAATATAAGATGAAAATGAATGAAGTGAAACGAATTATATCAAATATAAAATAGAAGAAAGTAGAACAGATAACAAGTGTTCGGTACTTAAATAGTATTACTAGTAAGATGAGAATGCTAACGCAAAATAAAAGCAAGTAAGAACTTATAGGAATGGTGAAGGAAACATGTAGAAGAATCTTTTGTGATATTTAAATAAAGATTTTTTTTTTAAAATAATCACTTCGTATTTTAGCTTTTTACTTTCCTCTGTTTTGATGTTTTGCATCCTTATGCAACGCCGAAGCTGTAAAGGACGGGACCTTCATGCAAGACTTTCCATCACAGTATAGGCCGTTTCTCACCACACTGGCTCGCCTTCAAGATAACTCGATGATAGGATCAAGCTAGCAAGTGTTTCGTTTGAAGTGTTATTCGTTATGAAGCGAAAATGTAGGTATATTACTACAATTGAAAACTAATATGGATAAAAATGGAGGAAGTTATCATGAAATATAAAACCAACTAGCATTTTTAAAAGCAATATTAGGGAATAAAATAATGACGTTGGTTGTAATTGAAAATAGAAAAAGAAATTGCGTAGAAAGTTGCTTGAAAATTAATTGTATCCTGAAATACGTGACAGAAAGGAAGGGAAGGAACAGAGGTGGCAAAGAAAATACTTCAATTGATGGGCGATGTTAAAAAGGATCGTTGCAAGATGGATAAATGAAAAGGCTAGCTGAGGATGATACTGTGTGGAAGTTTTTTTGTTCGTATCAAATAATCATCCAATGATGCCAGAATACTTTTTCATGATTATTTCTACCGTAATGCATTTTATATTAACTCCCAGTGTAATTTATTAATTTATTTACTAACAGTGTGTTATTTAACCGGCAGTGGGAAAGAAGTTGGCTAGCGCTTAAGTCAACAATTATTTCAGATCTCCATTTGAAACTTTCAATACACGGTAGGTGAGAAGTAGTACTGTAAATGTCCTGTTGATTCGCATTGAACACGATAGGAGATACGGTCCAGGGAAGAATTTCGTAGCTCCCAGCGGGAGGGGAGATAATGTTCCCAGAATCATCCCTGAATTAATCACTGGGTTGAGTATTAGACCCAAATTCGCCTAATAGAAAGAGCAGAAAAGTTGAACAAATGTCCTGATGGACTTCAATATGATTCAAATTCGGACCCCCAATTACTAGGAGAAAATGTTTACGCTTGCAGGGTTAGATAAAGAGTTCATTTTTATTTATAATAAATTCTAGATATAGCTGTGAAAACATTGTTTGTTGAATGAACTTCAGCCAGTGTCATACTCAGAACTTCATCAAGGGGAGGTCAAGCATTCAATCTTGTATCCTTCAGGATAAACATGATCTTTTGATCTTAAATGTTTATTTTCCCATTATATGTTGCTCAGTGGAGGGGTTAAACCCCGAAAACGTCCATGTTTAACGTTTCTTTTCAGCACCGAGATTATATTAGAAGTGAACTTACATTTAAGGTAACACGTTCAAATTTTTACGCTTTTCCACCGAGAATCGAATCTGGAACTATGAGCTCGGAAGTCGCGCACGCTAGCTACTGGACCAACAGGGGAGGACAAACCAATCAACAGTAAAATACAGAAAGACGTTTTGAAAGGTGTTAATACTATTGGGAAATATACACACGACTACTACTGCATTATTCTATACCTTTATTCTTAATCTGTACCAACCGCAACTCAGTTAATTATCTCCATAATATTCCAAAATTACACTAACATGGGAATATGTCTCAATATTATTCTAATAAACACACCATACTGTATCTTCAGTACATAATCTTTTCTGATCAATATATCTTCAATCAATATCTAGTGATTTAATAGTCTTACTCTTTATAGCCATCTTGTATAAACAAATCGATCAATATCTATTACAAATCGTGACTCAAAATATTGCACATTTATCTAGATTTCATTCAATCCATTAGAATCTATATTCATTTCATGAACTAATTGTTTACACCGTATATCCCCTAGCAACATAGTAATATGGGTATGTGTCATTATATCAAAACCTTGCAAGCCCGTGGCCTCATTCCATACGTACCAACAGAAGGAAGGTAGGTAGAACCTATATTTAAGGGTGCCATACCAGCGTTCGCCTGGCGAAACTAAGGGGAAAATCTTGAGATCTTCTCAGTGTGGCCGCACGTGGGTTTCGAATCGAGAAGCAAGAAGGCTAATATTTTGCGGACCAGAACAAGGCAGTGTTTGTCGTCATCTTAACTACAAATCTACTACACTCTATTTTTAATTGTCCAACGCAAAGAACCAATTTCTTTCCTGCTGATCTCTTCTGTCACTTTTCCTTCTCTTCACGCACGCGAAGTGAACTTCAATTCATCTAGCTTAGCGTTAAAACATTACAGATGGCAACAATGAATGTAGCGCACGTTGTTCTCGGACAAAAAGTGACTGATCTTTTCCTAAGAACTCAAACTATGCCGAGGGGCGCCTTAACCTTCCAATAGTAGAAGAAACCAGAATCAGCTACTTCCACGAAACTAACTGTTATCGTCGTTTTTTTTTTCCTACCCGACACTGACGACGTTTAGTACCCTCTAGCGGTGTTATTGAGAACTACTTACTACTCAACCAGCTACTACGATCGCTTGTCTCGGATGGTTTTCTTGATTTGTGAGTTTCTTGGTTTGGTGTCGGAGAAAAGTTGATGGAGAGGTGAGTTTGTTTCCTTTTGGCGGCGAACTTCAGTTTTATAAGAAAAGAGTCAGAGGAGAGAAAAAACAAAAGAAAAAGAAAGGATACACATTTTGCTTCGGAGCAGAAAGAGAACACGTGCATGTTTTCAGGTTTTACAGATTCAAATCATTGTCACGTGAATGGAATGGCATTATCTTTCTCGTAGATTTTTTTCTTTTCTTTTCTTCCCTTTCCTTGGCTTTTATTATTATTTTATTTAACAAAAATGACAATAAATCGCAGACAGTTTCAGAAATCTTTCTTTCTCTCTCTCTCTCTCTCTTGCTAGTTAGCACAGGAGAATTTTCTCGTAATTTGTTAAAAGCGTTTTTTAAAAAAACGTTATTGGTAAAACTAAAAACAAAACAAAACCTATTGGTGTCTTTGTAAAAGCGCTACGAATAGGATCGATATTCATTTTTAAAAAAAGAAATTATAAGAATACAAAATATTTATACTTAATACAATTATTGTTCGTGAGAAACTTATTAATAAATACAATATACACAACCATTTATTATTGTTATTATAATTTTGTGATAAATCGATATTTTACTTTCTTTCTTTCTTTCTTACATGTGAACGATTTATATTTGTTATATAACTTAGGAATAAAAAAATGAAGCAATACTACAGTTTTAAGGTACTAAAGTACGTGTGTGTGTGTGTTTAACTTTTTTAAGTACAGTTGTAGTATACTGTAAGCAGCGTCGTGAATATAATGATGGTGGAAGATCCAAGGACAACTAATGTAGGGGAAGGACTTGTGACGTAATAATACTATGTAAGAAGGGAGAGAGGAAAACCCCGCGAAAAGAATGACGGATAAGGCTTATTCTGTAGAAGTCTACTGTTTGTTTGTTACTTCAAATACGTACGATTCAGCGCTGATTTTATTTTTAATCGATTACTGTTTTTATGAACACATCTTTTAAAAAAAGAAAATCCGACATCGTTTTATCTATCCTGATAGTTGGACCACCACGGGACCACTCCACCTGCTTGTTTTGGTTCTCACACCACACCACTGGTCTGAGGAGTAGCACATAGCTCATAATGAAGGAAGTAATAGCTTCTTATGTACAGCATCACGTCTTTCGCTCTACGCGATTAGTTTACGTCTGCCGTATACCCTGTTTCGTTCACTTGCTCTTTCTCTCTCTCTCTCTCTCTCTCTCTCTCCTTCTTTTCACGCACACATTACACACACGCTGTCACTGTCACTTGGTAGCGGAACTGGCGCGAGTTAACGCACACTTAGCACACAGTCACAGAGTAGATATCGGGGAAACAACAAAAAGAAATTTAAAAGAAAAAATGCACCGGCAATCCGCACGAGTCATCAATGAATCTACCGCGCTCTTTGGTGACGTAGCACAAGAACCCCTCCCACAGAATTTCCTGAGATCCTACTGGTATAGCTTTAGTAAGTGGGCGGGTCTTTTGAAATGCAATTGGTTAGGAAAGAGCGTAAATTCCAAACTTTAAAACTTAGAAACACTTACGGTGGAGAGAAAGAGAAAGAAAATAAAATTAGCGTTTGAAAATAAAGTCTCTTCTCTTCACATGTCATAAGCAAAGTCGGCATGATTAAGCCGAGCGGGACCACAGGGGGGAGAAAAATACAATCCTATTGAAGTAAAATTCCATAGCGGAATAGAGGGAGCCATCTAGGATGGGGTGGGGTGGGGGTCAAAACTCAAGTACAAGTAAGAAGTGAAATATATGTCCTGCTGTGAAGAGACAGGGTCAGTTTTACTCTAAGCCTTGTTACAGGCAACGTCGTACGAATGACGTTCTTACATTCCCTTGTGACGCTTCCTTACCCGAACACACACTTCATCTCGTAGCGGTGGACAATTCTCATGTGCACCAATTGACACTTAGTGGACGATTATTACCACGCCTTTTGCGCTACATTATATTTATTAATTTATTCAATATTTATTATTTTTTTATAAAACGTATTCTATTTTGAAAAAATATATATACCTATATATTATGGGACATAAGAATGACCGGGTCTGAGATGGAATCGAAATTTGACGACATGAGTGTCATTCCAGTGTTGAAGTTTATAGTACCGTCTTGTTGTCGAACCAAGTTCTCTTCACGAAGATCTCACCGATTGTTTTTCAACAGAGAAACTATACACAGTAAGTACTCAAGATGTCTATTATTTATGCTGTTACATCCACATATATCTTAGTTTACTATGTTTTTATAGTGACACATCAAAAGTGAATATTATTACATTATAGGATCATGGTCAATATTTCTCTTCCATACATATAATATTGCTTCATATTTATCCTTTATCGACAATTTGATATTTTCTTTAAATATATTGTTTATATAAAGTTCTTTTTTAAAAAATAAGAAGATTCATATGGATTCTGACAAGTGTTTGTAAAGTTAATTCAAAAATAAAAGTGAAGCTTGGGATGAAATTTTGACCATGACTGTACAAAGGAAAGTTACGGAGGACGTGAGACATTTCAACGAAAGATACGTCCAGCGAATGACATTTGAATCAATACAGTAGTTCATCAGCATTTTTCTATGAAATTTGTTTATCGAATTCAACTGCTTTTATTTATTAGTGATAATGACATTTGTCACTTTTCTGTCTGTCTTCACTGGGAATCGAACACAGTCCTTTATTTTTTTATGAATAAACGATCGTTACATACTTTAAATAGACATTTTTTTGTAATTCAAGTATAAGTAATATGTTTATAACTTATTATTTCTCTCAATGTACAGACACTTAGATGTTATTTTTTAGTTTCTGCAATCTAAACTTACAGTTTGTAATTCTAATCCACATATGCCATGTGCATATTTGAATTAAGTTAAAAAGGTATTGAAGCATACTATCAAATCCGAACGTTTTTAAAACGTGTCATTTCAAATGTAGGCCTAATATCAATAGATTATACAAGGGGAAAAAATTAGCAAAACGGACATTATTGAAGAATTTTAACAATCCAGTTATAGAATGATCTGATTATGGGGTTGACTGTGTAATATATTAGCTGGAGAATATCCATGGTCTCACGTAACCTGTAGTTCAAATTAATATTCGAAAATTATTTTCCTCTGTTCCAAGAAACAAATGACAAACGTTAATAAAGCGAGGAAAATCTAGGCATTCACATCTTTTAAAAAATTCTAAAAGTAAAGTGTCTATTATTATTATTATTATTATTATTATTATTATTATTATTATTATTATTATTATTATTATTATTATTATTATTATTATGTCAACTGTACACTGATTCGATAATTTATTGCTTGTTTTCATAATAGTTTAAAATTTTATTGTAAAAAGTTATATCGAGAATTGCATATATGTTAAGAAAAGTATTAATAAACATTAGTCTATCTTCTGAAATAATACTGAAATAATATTAATAAAAAAAGTATTATTAAGAGCCAACACTATATGGTTAAGAATGAATAATGGTCCCTTTTTAATATGCAATTCATTTTTTTTAAATGTTATAATAATAAAGCTTCACACAAAAAGCTACTACCTTAAAAACAGGCATATTTGTCTTATCTATCATTATATTTAACGTATGTATCATATTATAACACAGTGGGGTACACAAAAGAGAATGATCAGAATTGAAGTGTTCTCTTCCCCTTCTTCTACATGATATTATTTAAATATGAAGACTATACAAACATTGCACGAGTCCTAAAACGATATAAGCTTTGGTGCTGTAAATTTCATCTTGATGAGATTCTGTGTTCTTCACTACTATGATACACAATTAATCCATTTTTTCGTGGGCTTCGCTTATTATTATTATTATTACAAGGAGAGCTACAGAACAAATTCGATCTTGACTAAATTTAGGATAGAGGTATCGTTGACTCTTTTTTAACTGAAATAAATATTACATGCCTTGTTTTTCATGTTAATAGGTTACAGATGTGAAGGCAGGAACGTTGTATTGTTTTGAAATGCATAAAATTATATATTAAGCTAATTAAAACTATTTGTAATGAATGAAAAAAGAATACAAGAATTACTTTTTGCTAAAGTTTCAACTGAGAAAAAATAATATCTCATTTGCTCTAAATTAACGTAATTAATCAAAATTAATTACCAATTTTTGTTTCTGCTTGAGTTATAACTGGGGATAAATAGGGGATTATAGAAAGTAAAAGAAAAGAAAAAAGAGCTTTAAAACCAACTGAAAAATTGCTGGTATTCATAATCCACAAAACTTGTTTCATTAAACCATGTGTCAAATATGTTAATATACTAATTAAAACTATCGATTTAAACTTACATGTAGCCTTACATTTCAACTACAATTAGAATCTTCCTTTATAGGTCTGTGCAAATAGAATGTATGTATTTTAGTCCAATAAATTTTGTTATTGAAATTTACCCTAATTGAGAATTAAGATTTCAGTTAAAAATTTCTTCATATCCGCGAAAGTATTTTTTCAATAAACCAATCAAACTAACCGAATTAATTTTGTCATTATTAACAAAAACTAAATACAGAAAATTTCATTTGCTTGAAACGTGCTTGAGTGGTAGAAGATAACCTTTTTCTTTCTCTTTTATTATAAATTTATAAATTCACGTAGCCCTCTATAGGCTATATAAGTGACCTATTAGTTAGATAGGCATTATTAAGAGACGAAATATCTTTGGTTGTTATATAGTTTTGATTGCAATGTATGGAGACAAATCTTTACTTCTATAAATCTTACAAATTTACTTTAATATAGTTCTTGTAATTAATTGTAAAGCATTTACACGTCATATAAATAATATTAAAATGTGTGTTACGATAATACGTACTGAAGAGCACGTACATAATTTTAGAATGCAACATTGTACGACGATTGTAACAGGAATAAATGTTACAAACTAGTTAGCCTTGGTACTATGAATGAAGACACATTACGCTCAAAGTTCATTGTTGCATTTATTTTATGTGCTCTTAGCTCGGCGATCATTAAAATGCATAGTAGGCAGCGTTCCGTATTGACAAGTCTAGACCTGTAAATCTCACTCGATCACGCAAGGTCGTAGAACGAAGAAGCATCTACTTTTGTTGTTTTCAAAATATCTTTTCTTTCTGTCTTCTTTCCCCTTTTGTGTGAAAAACATTGCAAATATTTTAAGATAAGTATCTCACCTTTACCAGCTTTACCTCTTCTGCTGTTAATAGTAAATACTCTCGCGAAGAGATAAGACTCAAATTCTTCTATCTTCCGCAAACACCACACCGCATATACACATACATACAGACAAAAAAGAAAGAAAGAAAAAGCATGCGAAAAGTGTCTTTTGTTTTTGCTCATCCATGCCGCTTCCTTCCTCCGGAGAACCAGTGAATGACTCATTCAGGGGGTATACGTCGAAGCTTGTCGTCACAGGCCCGCAACGACTCTCCTAGCACGTTGGAGAATGTGTCCCATCGAGCGACCACTTCTCGCCGGACGTCCTTTCGGTCTGATAGTTGTCATGCGGCCGAACACTTCATGTCATTTGCCGCACATTCCATGATTGTCACCTGTCCACCGATGTCTATTTTTAAATACATTTATTTATATATAAAGCTCGTACTTAGGTAGAATACACTGACTAAGCAAAGTCCTTAGGTAACCTTTTGTGAATAAAGTCCTGTTCGCGAATTTGTAAAATAAAGTCTACGTTTTCAGATTTGGTCCTGTTGATTTATTTATTTATTTATTTATTTTTTTTTTTTTGTTAATTTCGAATCTCCTTTCAGTACTAAGTTCAGTGAAATGTAAACCTATAGTTCAATATGAAATTCAAACACATATGCTTCTATTAGAAATATAATTCGTTCTCCCGCACCAAAGATACTGTATATTGTTCATAATATTCCAGCTGCAAGCAAAACGTCATTTTGCACAGTGAAAATATGAGCAACAGAAGAGCTTTCGAGAAATAAGTCGTACGCAGAATTTCATAAAGGTGTAATTTTTAGCACCAAAGCTTATATGGTTTTAGGATTCGAGCAATGTTTGTGCGGTCTTCAGTTTCAGGATGGTCGCCCACCGGATTCGAAATTGGAACCAACAATTACAAGTTTAGTGTGTTAAAAAAAAATCGCTTCATCCTCTCTCAGTAAAGTGATTCCACCAAAATTATGTCAAAATATGACCACATAATTAGACAGTTTGAGATTTAATTCTGTATAAAAGAAATTAATTGGCGCAAAAAGTTAATTTCTTTTCGTAAAAAAAGATACACTTATCAGAAATAATAACTGTTCTCAGAGAGGATACAATTCAGTTACTGCATATAGTTCTATGTAATGTTGTGTCACTGTTCTTATGGTTATTCACTACCCACTATAACGCTTGCAACTAGTAGAAATAGATTTCATTAATGGAAATATAAAAATTAAGCCGTACATATCTACAAAATGTTGATAAATATATTAATAGATAGTTTCAGGTAGTTTCTCACAAGCCATAAGTCTTAGAATACAGTTTAAGTCCTTGAAAACAGCTATTAATTCTTCTAGTAGCATGTTACGAGAGTTTTTTAAAACTATTTTCAAAATTGTCAAATTGTTCATTTTATTATTGCATTTACAAAGTTTAATAACAAAGGGTGAGGAGCGTTAAACATGTAAAAACATGGTCAGGTTCATAAATACTAAATAATATTTTTCTTATATTCCTAATAAATCGATATTCCACTATTTTAAAGTAAGTTTGTTTTCTTACAAATCGCATATAGTGTTATCCACAGGACGAGAAATTTATCATCTCGTTCGAAAACGAGACGAGAATCGAGACGATAAGTACATTTTTAAATTCGAGACGGGACGAGACGAGAGGGTCCAGAACGTTTCGGTGTATGGACGTTCCGGTCTGACAGCATTTGGCTGTAAAGGATGTTTCAGTGTATAAATATTTGTTGAGGTATTCATGAAATTTGATGGAAACCAGTTTGCGGGTACGAGAAAGCGATTTACCTAGGTTTCATCTTTGGAAAAAAGTTCTATACAAATGTCTCTGGATTATTGTTATTACTATTATTATTATTATTATTATTATTATTATTATTATTATTATTATTATTTTATTATTATTATTTTGGATCATTATATCTTAAAAAGACTCTGAAATTCTCATGATATATGAATTTTCTAATTACGTTTTAAAGCAAATAACACGAAAAGAGGAATAACGGTACTAATAGGAAAGGGAGATTAATTATATATGCTCGGTAATGATTAGTAATAAAATGAAGGAAAAGAGAGAGAATTAGTTCACACACATTATCCGTACCTTAGTTCACTAAGAATGAGTGTCACAAAGTCTAGTTTTTTAAGACAAGAAAAAAATCAAAATGTGAACTTTTTAGAGGACAACCCCATTTATACATTTGCAACACTTATAAAACGAGCACTGTGAGAGTTAGGTACATTAATAGACTATTCTGTACTTAGTAATATAGTGTAATTTAGAAAGAAAAACGCCAAAAATGGGCATTCGTCTTACTGAACTAAGGTGCGAACATATAAAATAAAATTTCAAAAATAAGAAAAATAAAAATAAAAACTTGAATTTTCTGATCTGGCACACTTGAAGTGCCACAGTGAAGTTACTGTATCATAGTCTAAACTGTTAAACATTGTTATTGAGGCAATCATAAACTGATAATACAATGCGTTCATGAGAATATTTTCGATTTGCGACAGAATTATCAGTCTGTAGAAAATGATGAAGAATAATACTCAAATTTGATTCAAAATACTAATTTAATTTGCAAAAGTGTTCATACATAACATACAATTTGTATGTCTTTAATAAGTGCATGTACATATACAGCAAAATATAAAACAAATCTTGTTTGTCATTTGACACTTTCACTAATATAGGGCCTATATTATACACACGTATACCCGTATTAAATTTATAAGAAAATTTCCACCTTCTATTGGTAGTAACATAAAGATGCCATTAATTATGTGTTTCTAGTTGATATTCGCGAAATGAGCAAAAAGGAGAATTACCCAGAATACGTATGATAGAATTTAAGTTTATTTTATTTATAAATTTATCTTTTATTTTTTCATGAATTTATTTCTTCCTAATGAATAATTTTGGTGTAAAGATTGAAATTTTTACACAGAAACGCCCTACACGTAAAAGTCCTACATCGAAATAGCCGTATCCCAAGACGAGATATTTTTCGAGTCTCGTAGGTAACATTACTTAACCCAAGTCTTAGATTTCAAACATTGTTTTAGTCTTACATGATTGATAGTATAAAAACTATAAATTGATAAATTACGGACATAATGAAGACTATTTATTATCGCTTAGAGTTCAGTTGATATGATTTTGCGTCTCTTTGAGCAGCGAGGCTGTATGAGATGTGCATCTACAGCTTAACGTGGAATCTGAACCACATGGGCTCCCGTCGGGAATCGAACCTGGGTCTCCCATGCCAAAGACGCGTACGCTAACCGCTTAGCCACGAAGGAGCTCTCATCATCGTTTAGAGATACCAACTTCTTATAGAATGTATTCCAATAATAAATATGATTTTAAAGTTGTCATGTCACATCCTTCGTGGACCTTTTGTGACGCGAAAGGATTCTTGATAATTTCTACATGAAATTATGAAAAAATAAACAGAGCATACATTTAGTACAGTAGGCCAGAATAATACAGAGGATGAGTTATTTTTAATTAAGATTTTACTTCTTAAATTTTATAAATTTAATTTGAATTTAAATCTACCAGGTTCTCTATTTATTATTATTCAAGAAAGCTCACTGTTTAACAACAAGTTTAATTTTTCCACATAATCTCAACAAGGCTAAATGAAGAAATTATTTACGTCTGTTGTGACACGTTGCTTTGCTTAAAACCAGTCATGCACTAAAAATGACTACCAGTGATGATAATGTATTAAAATATTCGCGATAATTATTAATGTGTTAAAAGATGCAGTTCACTGTGGTATTATTAATGCATTCCGGTGTTATGCAGTAGAGAGATGCTTCATTTGATTAATAAATATTGTTTCGTATTTCACGGCGATACCTTTTAATGTATCATTTCAGATTTTGCTTACAGGGGGTGGGATCAAAATGCTCCACCGATACACGAGTTTCCCGTTTTATTTATTAATATGTTACTATCAAATTGATTAAATAGTATGTAATTATCAAAACTCAAGAGGGGAATTTACCCCTACCCTTCCCAAATGACACCCCTATAGACTATCCTTTCTTATTTTTCTGAAATTAACTGTATCGCTAGCTAAACTAAATAACACGATTGTACCAAACGAATGTGTCGGTGCGTCTTGTGAAGGGCATGAGGTTCAAATCTTAATTTGAATTTTATGAAAACTCATGGGTATACCGGAAAAGACAGAATAACGAAATGTTATCTTCTTTCAAAACATTTAAATTCGTGTAATACTAGACATTTTGTGAATACTAATGCGAAATTATTTTATATTGTGTCCTAACCGTGTTTTTTTTTTTTTTTTTTTAAATATAGCCTTCAATTAAATAATTGTAAAATTTCATATTTTAGTTTTCTACAGTTTAATAACTAATTTCTCAAAATAATGAAAAGCCCATTCTTCGCACAGGGAGAATAGGTTTGTGGGAAAAAACTTGAACCCCCTTTCCCTCCCCCCTTCGCATACTCATTTCATTGAAAGTGCAATGATAAAAAACCATCAGATATTATATTTTTGGTGTAAAATTTTTAAACTCCCGTTAGGATAGTCCCTTCTTGAAATGGGTACTATGTTCTAAAATTCATTTCAAACAGATTAGCCGTTTTCCCGTAATGCGATCACGATCAACATATCACGTCGATTTCAATGTGTTGAAAAAATTATACAAATGGCCTCTTTCCCCTTTTCAAACCAAAATTTTCTAAATTATGGGATACATGTCAGCTTATTTTCAATAAGTAATTTATTTTATAGATGGTATCGAGACGACATTTAATACAGTCTCGGTTGACAAATAAGCAGTCTCAATCTCGATTTTATCTTGAGTCGAAAATCATCGTTATCGATCTCAGTCTCGATCTCGTCTCGATAGTCTCGAAATAAATTGTGTAAAACTGAAAGTGTATAAGTAAGACACTACAGCAATGCGTTTTCTCTATCTGTATTTTTTAGTTCATTCTTGACTACAAATCTAGGTTTGTTTGTAGGCCGAAATATTCCTTCATAACTAAGTAGCTAACAGTTCTTATTTTTTGTGCATATGTTCGCGGATTCAATCCCCTTTGGGTATATCAAGTATCAGATGAAAGCCGAATAATGATTCAGATCTAACTTTAAGCAATAGATTTTGTGTAATTTGTCCACGGTATGGAAAATGGATAGTAAACTCTAATCAGTAAACTCCAGAACTTTACATTACTTTATGGTCTATTGGCTAGCACACTCACCTTTGGTATACGAGGTCTCGGGTTCGGTTCCCGGTGAGAAAGCATCGAAAAACGCATTACGGGAGTTCTGATTCTATCTTGTACTGTAGGTTCAAGTCCCTTATAGTCTCCGTTTGAAATGGACGCTAAATTCCAATTCAACCGACCAACGAATTTACATCATTTGACATCCTGGTAGTTCTAGCCTATTCTTTAGCTTTTTTTTTTTTTTTTTTTTTTTACTTTTCGTGATTTTGCCCTATTCTCTTCTGGAATTTCTGCTCCCACTTTCTTCCAATCTTAAAATTTTATCCTGTTTCCAAATGAGTTGGTAGCATTATTATGTGCATGACTAATTGCAGTAAAACCAGAATTTTTAAAACATATCTGTTCCAGGAAAATTCCTAAGCTGTGAGAAAAAAATATTGTTGAGAAGTTGAAACTTTACATGTTTTCCTTTTAAAAAAGTAAGTTTCCGAATATTTAGATAATATGGTCTTTGAATTATTTTGGTCAACTGAAAATAGAATAAAACATATTGAATCCCAAGTCAAAATTATCTGCTGTTTAAAACATTTTCGATATACCTAGGTGCCAAGTGTCAGTGGTGGCATTCGTCCCCTTTTCTTCCGTATATACGCCCATGACTACCACCATCCAACGGCAATCATTCCACTGCCTTATATGTAAAATAACATGCAACGAATTTTGAGTTTAAAAAAATATAATTTCAATAATTTCTGTTAATATTCGAGGACGAGACCGAGACCTTCCAGATGCGTCTCGGCTAAATCTTGATGGTTGAGTCTTGCTGCCATGCCGAGATGCAAAGTAATGTAAAATTATTAATTTCGAAAAGTCACTGCAATGTTATATTTAATATTTCGTTCATTTTTCGTTTGATATTCACAATATTTCAGCAAAAAAAAAAAAAAAAAAAATGATTTTTCATATCACCGTAAAAATTTCAACGTAGAAAATACTTATTAAAACATTATAGAAAAACTAAATTAATATAAATAATAAAACAATAATATAAATAATATAAATAATATAAATATATAAATAATATAAAAATAATATAAATAATAATATAAATTAAGGAAATAAATAATAAAGAAAACACTAAAATAGAATGTTTTGGTGGAACATTTTATTTTGTCGTTTTCTTAATTGATTAAAGATTTCTATTTCTGAAGAAGTCTGAGGAAGTATTTTCCGATAGGTTCAGTGCAGGCTTGGATAAGTTACTACACAAATATGGCCAAAATTCGTGATCAAAGTATATTCAGTATTTTTCTTAATTTCAGGAATTTTTTTTAAAAAAGCAATGTTTGAACAGATATTTTGATCATATTTTAACTCATATTTTATCGGGGCCAACTTGGAGGAAGCTTTACTTCTTTTTGGATAAATAACAATTTAAAATCTGTGTAACATTTAATTTTTGTTAAATATGTTAACTATAAAGGGTGTCGCTGGGAAGAGTTATTAAGAGTTTTTTTTTTCTTTTGTCGTACTATGATAATTTTATTCTTGATCAGCAATAGTACCAATAATAGCTCCTCGAATTCCTTGTTATATAAATCATTTTAAGATAAATAATATAATCTTATTGTAATAAAAAGAAGTTAAGCCAAGAAATTACAGTTGTAAATATCTCAAGTTATTTATATTGCATATTTATATTTTCTAAAAATGAAAATATTTGCGTTTTTTGTTTGAAAATTTCAAGAAATGCAACTCTCTGACTGTTTGATGTCTGTGGATCTATAGGAGAGGGCAAATTAATGCAATATCGAACTAATTATGTAACACAAATAAACATTTATCTTTTCTGATGATACTTTTCACTAGTCCTGAACAAAGATTAATTATTTCTGACACGAAAATCAAAGACGTTGCAAAATTTTATGCCAAACCAAACAATCTCAAATGTTGCGGTAAAGGATAACTCGTGTGCAGTGGTTCAAGTAGTATGATGACAGCACAGCAACTACAAATGCTGTTCTGTGTGTGAAATTTTGCACAACTAAATGATAACTAACGGTTATAAAATAAGCAGAAAGCATCAATCTTAATTTTTTTAAAAAAAATAATTAGGCCTCCGTGTTGATTGGAGTGCAGAGGCAGTTTCTTCCTAGCGTACTTTTTCCAGCGCAACGGGAAGTCCAGAGCTCGCAGACAGTTGGAACACACCATCACGTCGCCATTTTGAATCAAACAGGTGATGACTGAAATATAACTGAAATTTGTTGGCTATCAAGCGTTGGGCGAGCAAGATGGGAAGGGAAGGTATCCATCATACGATTTTTTTTCTTAAGTTTAGTATGCTTGTTTATTCGTTATTCTTTCAAGAATGATCAGAATGAGTAGCTATATTTTGCGTGCTAGTGTGGAACACTAATTTTCCTCGATATATTGTTATATCATGAAGCATATAGAATATTCCCCTTCGCTTTAAATTCTGTGTAAGTTGTATTAGTAATTACAAATGTCTCAAAATGATGTGAAAATCAGGGAAACTGTCACACACTTTTTGCTTTGTCTAACAAATGCTTCACATTGCAACTTTTTTTTTTCATTGGATAATTCAAATGATGATATGCCCACTTTTATCCTCCACCTTTTCCTTAATGCTTCTATTTATCTATTTCCTAAATTATACGAGTATATTACAATTTGATTATGATATTGTTCAATGGATATATATAAAATTCGACCATTGCTCTAGTACAGAAAGTTTAGTTTTTAATCGTAGCTAACACCTTTCTTCTTAATTAATAATAACTGTTATTATTTATATTTTCATTTAATATTTGTAAATCCTGTATAGTTTAAATACTAATTTATCTGCATGGTGCAAATAAATGAAGTAAATGTCCTAGGGAGTTGGTCCATGCTTTGCTATCGTTTTTCCGTAGTTTTTTTTTTTAATACAATGAAGCTTTCTTGACGTAAAACAATTGAGTGGGAATTTGACAAGTTAATTATTAACGTTGGCTCTATCGCCTAAAAAGACAACAGGTTTTAGCGCTGAATCCATAAAAGAAAATATTTTACTACCATCGCTATAGAGATGTATATTCATCAATAAGTTGCATCATGTTAAAGGTGTGAACAGAAAAACACACATACTCATCGGTAAAAGTCATCGATTAAAATTAATTAACACATAATATCCTGTTTCCGGGTATCATTGACTTGTTCATTCGCCAAGTTTAAAACGTTTGGCACGATTCCAAATTGCTGTTATGAACTACTTGTGGGTAGAAACCCACCTATTTTCACGGACTATATATATATAAATTAAATCATTGTATTATATAAATAGGATAATTACTTGTTACTAATTACAAAATTATATGTAATAGTTATTACTCTACGGTTTTTAAAATTCTAATTAATCATAAATTCACGTTTTAGTGTTTATTGATTATGACAAACCAATTTGTTGCAAGAAATTAACTGTTTTTGGATACAAGTAGTTTGCGAGATGTTATACCGCAGGAGTGATATTTTGTTAGTAATTTGCACGGATGATATTCCAAGAGTAATTCGCAGGAATGATTTATCCAACTATAGACTTAGATTTTCTACATCTCGAAACTATAAAGTCTGTATCTATAAAGTCTCTAAACTGGGTCTGTATCTTCACCAAGAATGAAATCTACATATGATTGCGCGCGAACTGTTAGCCTACACGGTATAAATATACTACACTTAATGTTGCTTTCGAGACGATCAACTTCTCGCCTCTCTCAAATCTTCACGACGAGAAGTAAGTTTCTTTTTTAGTTCGAGAGGAGGCGAGAGACAAATAATATATTTTATTTTTAATAAAATCTGCAAAATGTAGTTAAAACCTTATGAACAGAATTGCGGGGAAGATAAGTAAACACCAAATTCCTCTTTTCTCTGTGATTTTACAGTTTATGATTTTGTTATTATCTATTTTTAATTGTTAATATTATTCACATTCACTGGCGTTATTTGCGTTATTTTATTGATACCTGAACAGAAGCTAATATACAATATTTACATTTTTATTTTTGATTCACCAGGAATCAAACTCAATTCTAAGGAAGGCCAATCACCCTGGCCAGCAGACTGTGTTATGTATAAAAGAAGTATAGATTATAGAAGTATAGAAGTTTCTGTTGATTTCTCGAAAACTGCGCATAAGATTTATTCATAAGCGTATCTTTTTTTTTTTTTTTTTAGTTCGATTAGCTTTATCAACCGATACTTATGCCTCATCTTTGGACTTTATACACAAATACTAGTGTGATATAATATTACAGAAAAATACAGAATTTCATACATTACGAAAAAAAGAAAAGAATAAGAAAAATCAGAAATGTGTAAACCTTATATTACTTGCATAAAGCGAGTAAGTAGTAGTTTTCAAGCACCATATAGTTTCCTATATGATATTTCTGTAAGGTACCAGCAATGATACGGTTAGGATTTCAAACTGAAATTATTATTTTTCATTTTCATATTTCTATAGTTTAATGTGGAAATATGTTAATGTCATGGTTAGTTTAACCAATATTGAGATAGTATACAAGATGAATTCTTTTTTATTAATAAATAAATAGAATTAAAATAATCCTATCAGAAAAGCTGGTAATGATATAGAAATTTGAATGTCCTAACAGTCTGATGTCAAAAAGTCGTGTACGAATTTCTGGATTGTACGAACACTATACGTAGAAAAATTTAGGCCCCTATTAGTTTATTGAATTGAATCTTGTATATCCAATATAGTTTTGAATTTTTTCTTCTCATCTCGAAAACGAGACGAGAAATGCATTTTCAAATTTAGACAAGTCGAGAAACATGACAAATCTCTCGACCCGTTTTCGGAACAATACGAAAAATTTGTCGAGTCATGTGAGCAACATAAGTTTACCCAAGTATTATACAGTGAAACCTCTGAATAACGGACACCGATGGGACATGATTATTTGTCTGTAAATGAGAAGTGTGTGTGAAAGGATGATATTCTCCTGCAATAATATATAATATATACAGCATATATTTGCCAGGGTATATATATATATATATATATATATATATATATATATATATATATATATATATATATAATGGAGATGTCCGAGATAAGCTATAAATGGATGAGATGGTTGTACGAAGACGATAAAGAGCATTTATGAACGTTTACAGATACGTAAGTCATTACAAAATGTACTCCAATAATATATACATGCCTTATATGTTGTTATATCACACCTTTCGTGGAGACTTTTCGTGACTTCGTAGATGAAATTAGGTTAAAAAATTAGGGCATAGATTTTGAACATAAATTTCAGAACGAGACTATGTGAGAAAAGCTTGTTCCAGACGAGGAGTTCTTCAAGAATCGAGACGAGTCTCGTCTTGTTTCGTCTCGTGGGCAAAACTAATTCTAGACTGTTTTTTTTTCTAAGTGTATTTAAATAAGTAGTCAAGACGGTGTAGAAAAATAAATGAAATGAAACATTTTGCTTAATGTCCCATAATTATGTACAGAAAGGTATGCAAGTAAATCTACATTTAAAATTTTCAAAATGAGAATCCGGGAGAAAATGCAAACACCCACAATAATCACATGAATACAATTTTATCTACAATATATTCACATGACATGGCATTGAACGCTGGACATCTCGCCGCAGAATTAAGCGCTTTATCTCTGAACCACCATGCCATAAATAAAGACGACGGGAGGCAAAGAATTCTATTGATCGGTAAACTTTATATTAGTATTCCTCGTAAAGTTTGTATCTATAAGATCTACACTTCCCGTTTGGTCTAGTGGCTAGTTAGTTTGTGTGCATTTGGTGCACATGATCCCGGATTCAATTTCCGGTAGAGGAGCACAAAAAATATAATTTCACATCCATTCATTTATTTTCATTAATCATACATCTCCTTTAGCGTAAACAGCACATGCATGGGACGTTAAACAAAAAATTCATTTCAGTTATTTTTCATTCTTCATTAATTAGATTCGTCACAACACTGTTTTGTACTATTTTGTGGCGTACAGTGGGTTGGTAAACTCAAGTACTACTAAATCTGAGAAATAATAGTGGTAGGCTTATGTGCGTATACGATGGATAAAAACGCCATTTTTCAATATTGTAACTTTTTCCCATATAAATCAACAGAAGTAAGATCATAGGTGATATAAGAGTAGACAGTTATTATAGATTGTTCTAATCTGAACAAATTTAATGCGTCTTCAGAAATTACCGAAAGGTGTTAATGTTTTGTAATCCTAACGTCTCTGAAAAATACTTAAATTTCTTGAAAATATATTTTTTTTAAAAAAACGTTTCAATTTACAACTATCTAGTTTAAATTTAATTCTTATCAATATTATTTTCCGCTTGCAGCTTTTTTTCTTTTTCAGTCTTCTTTTTAAAAAATGGAAAAAGAAATAAAATTATAAGATTAATTTATTAAAAGTTTTCTACTAACTCATCTTGCTTAGAGATATGCGATTGAGCAATAACATTAGTGTCTTAATTTTCTGTAAAAACTTTACAAATGCTGATCACAAATTAATATTCTTTGTTAGACTTTAGAAGATGGCACTATCTAAAAATAAATAAATAAAACGAAAGGCAGAACTTTGAAATTATTCCATAGATTTAAACATCATTTACAATTATTTAGTTTTTCTATAGAAAGCTAGGCTTAATTGGTATCTTTCTCAATGGCGATTCTCCACATTTGAAATATTTCAAGTTTTCGTTTTATTGCTCCAGAACCACCAACTTTTGTGAAGACTGTTTTTCGTCTAAAATTGTGTTTTCCATCAACTAATTATTTAGAACTTTAGGGCATATAAATTTAGGAATCTTGCAGTTACAAAGTACATATTTAGAAAATTAGTAATCTTAACTGTTGTATAGACACTAAATACTACCGATACCGAAATTTTAAATTTGAATCGTAATACTCAACAGGACAAAACATTGTTTTCATTCATGCGAAAGTAACATAAAGAGTTGATATCAATGTTTTATTTTTAAAGCGATAATTGTTCTTAGAAACTAATACATTATTTACTTCTAATCTCACTTTGTTTCCGTTTTGAGATGTATCCTTGTAGACATTTCTGAAGTAAATTTACTTATTATTATTATTATTATTATTATTATTATTATTATTATTATTATTATTATTATTATTATTATTATTATTATTATTATTATTATTTGAATTGTTTATGGTATTTGTATGGTTTATAAGCGTTTTACAATAGATCTGGTCTGTTAAAATAGTACACTTACCAGTTAGTTGGAGATAAATACGTATTCTGTATGTATTCAGTACGTAAAGCTAGCGTGCGTCATGGGCGGCTTTAGGATTTTAATTTTGGGTACGCCTGCTCCCTCGCTTATGGATACATATACACATTTGATTGATTAACGACAGTAAGAAATTACTTTTACAGTAGTGTTTGATGCTATTTATTACATAATTATCTAACATTAATATAAATAGTGGAAAATATATTTACTCTTTATTGTATCTTTTAGCGTTTATTTATTTTTCAAAATTTTTAGGTAGGCCCGTGCCTACCCGACAAAACCGCAACTGGTGTGCGTATGTTTTGCTTAAATTTTCATTGTCTTGTAACTACTGTGTTTCAAATTAGATTCATCGCAAAGAGAGAAAAGAAGCGCTGTCTATTGTTAGGTTTACTAACAGTGTGAGCCGTATATTAAACCGGCTTAAAAATCAGAAATTTCATTAGAAAACACTAACAGGAAGTTTTAATAGAAATTATAATTTTGGATAACAAAAGCAAGCATCCGGTGTCACTCGTGAAAAATTATACCTAATTTGCCAGATGTCGCTCGTTAAACTGAGTGATGCAGAGTCAGAGCACTGAATTCGAACGTAATTAGTTTTGGCTTGGTAGATCGGAGTTCAATATCCCGTAATTCAGGTAGACCCCAAATTCCTCACGACAGTTAATAAACATCGTAACTTCTATAACATTATCGATAATTGAACCCAACGACAAGCGTACAATACACGCACTACAGATTACGCGATATAGGAGACTGAAAATTCGTCTTTCAAGTTTCGAGGGTTCCACAGAACCCTAACACAAAATAGTGGAACGCTCAGTAAGTCCCCTAGTATTACAACATACGTAATGTGTTTCAGAAACTTCCTGGCACAAATCCACATCCCCGAAGTGCTTAAGTTGACCATCCAGCGATTTTTTTTAGATGAGGAGTATGTGGTCAGCGCACCGTCAGCAATGATATTTGTTCCATACAGATAAAAGTACAAAGATACAGGTACAGTCAAAAGAATTCCGATACAGTCCACTCTTAAAAACGCAATTTAGTCCTCGAAATTGCAAAAAAATGTTGAACACAAACTTTCGTTATTATTATTATTATTATTATTATTATTATTATTATTATTATTATTATTATTATTATTATTATTATTATTATTATTATTGAATTTTAAATTTTACTGACAGAAAGTAATTTTAATCTTATTTCTCTTATTGCAGGTAGTTCTTTTCTCTGATACGCAAAATGATTTTTTTTTCTTGAATGCTTTTAGTAAATACACTACTAAAGAATATAAATATCGGTAGTAGGTTCCATCCTAACTGTAAGATATGCATAAACACGTAAAACTCAAACTCAAATTTTTTTTTAAAAAAAAAAGTACATATAAATGCATTCCCGGGAGCACGTTCACACTTAGTGACTTTTCTCTGTGAACTAGCTTGCGTTTTGAAAAAGAATGTCAATAGATTTTTGCTTAAGTTATTGAGTCTGAAGCGTAAAATTACGCTCACTGCTCAGAATAATCAGGAGAGTCTTCGGGGCTTCAGGGGGGAGGGAATTGCGGCTCTGTCAGTTTTAGATATACTTATATAGGCTTACATTTTAATCAACGGAGTAATAATATACCAATGATAAATGAGAAACTTTACTATCGGTATGCTTCTTGAAATTAATTATTAATTTTATCCGTTCTTCTTGTAACTAATGTCTGCCCAGAGTCATTTAGTCTCAGTTTCTCAGGAACAGAAGTGCGTAATAACTTAAAATAATAATGCTCTTTTTAACGGAACAACCTTTGTCAAATTGAGTTTCTGTATATTTTGTTTCTTCCTGTCATTGCTTGGTTTGTTTGGATTTGATTTGATTTTCAGTTTAACGTCCCTTTCAGCAGCGAGGTTATATGAGACGTGGGCCTACAGCTTAACATGGGATTCGAACTACATGAGCTCTTGACGGGAATCAACCCGGGCTCCACGCCAAAGACACGTACGCTAACCATTTAGCCACGATGGAGCTTTATGTCATTGCTTGGTATATATGCATATAACTTCTTACGTACATTTTTGTATTGAGCATAGATGCACACACAATATTAGATCGCGAGTTATATTACATGATTTGAGTTTTACTCCTTTTCGAATTATGAGTTTCAGCGTGATCTTTTTTCTTCTACTTTCTTTCTTTTTCCAGTTTTGAGAGCAAGTTAAGCTGAGTTGCTTTAAAATTAAGCTTAGAGCCTATGCGTTATCATCTTATGCACATGATTATCCAGGCAAAGAAAAGAAAGTTCATATTTTTCATATATTACTTTTTAACAGGTGTGTATAAAACACCTAGATGATAGTAAATATATTTCATTTTCAGCCTCTGTCGAGGGCCTTCTTCATAAGGCGTAGATCGTTAATCCGAATCGCATTGCCCTTATACTGTAGTCTAATTATTTGTTCTTATCTCTTGTCCGCTTCTCCTAGGTTCAAGGCACCATTTCTCTACACTGAAAAATTGAAATCTATTATCATACCATTGTTACAGTATCATTGTAATTATATTCCATAATATTTCCAATGGCAAATTACTTACACAATGAGCAACTCAGCCAATAGTAACAGAAGATTGAAACTTAGGAGATACTGGCAACTCTGAATAACGCCCTTTTTTTTTTTTTTTTTTTTTACTTTTCCACACATTAACAATGAAGTGTGGGCTAAAAGAAGAACAGTTTTCTCTGCTTCATCTTTTATTACAGATTGGAAGAAAAGTATAAAAGAGAAAAAATCCTAGATCTTCCTCCCAGGAGATTATTTCATGGTCTGATGATGCAGCTAAGGCAAAACAAATAATTAATTGGCTCTAAGACTGAATGTTTTTCGACGTATCAATGATTTCCTTTTACCATATGGATAACAGGGAAATTGATTGTACATTTATATTTCTAGTCACCCCACACATGATGTCAGTCTATGTTTCCTCTGGTTTCTGAATCTTTTCCTTAATCACATCAAGCTAATATTGGATAACTTAAGAAAGGAGAAAGATAAATAGCTCTTGTAACTTCGGAATCTGAGCTAATATTGCCGAATTTTTTAGTCACATCAAACTAATGTTGGATCCCTTAAGGAGAAAAGTAAATAACGTTTTGTAACTTAGGAATCTGAGGCTAATATTGCCGAATTTCTAGTCACATCAAACTAATGTTGGATACCTTAAGGAGAAAGGTAAATAGCGTCTTGTATCTTAGGAATCTCAGCTAATATTGTCGAATTTCTAGTCTTTTTCTTAGTCAAATCAAATTAGTTATTGGATACCTTACGTGGAAGGTATCTAGTGAATAGGAAAGTGTACTTGAAATCTAGCTTATATTACTGATCTGTTCTAGTTGGAACATAAGGATATGCTTTATTTACCCGTTTTTTAAAAAGAGTAATAAGAAATACTTGAGTGTATAAGGTTGTTGATTTGTTTGCAGTGGGTAAATGAGTATTACGTTTATTGAAGACATCAACACTTAAACTACTTGTCCTTGTCTACCTTAAACTATTATCTAGCGTTGATTGTTCCTTGTGAGTACTGAGTTTGCAACTACTCTAGCCAGAACTTCAAAAGACACGTTTTCTTTATGATGTAAGGGCTTGTATTAGGAATTGAAGCCAAGATTTCCGCATCAGTGAGAAATCCTAAACAATTAAGACACGAATGAAGGATAGCTCACAACGAAGTACGGGATGACATTTTGAAAGGAAGCTGGTTAGGTTTTATATTTAATAAAGGTGCTATTCCAGCATTTGAACACTTTTAAGTCCCACGTTCATATAATTTACACCACTTGGTCCATTGCTGTGAGCCCTGTGCATGGTGTGTGGCACACGTTGATATTTTCAAGCCTAATTTACACATAAAGTGCCGTGTCCATGCCCTTCCTGTGCCGTGCTCCATCAGTACCATGCCCACAACCATTTACACATACCGTTCCCATCCCGTACCGCTATTGCTTTCTAAACCATTTCCGAAGATGGATTGCAAGGAGAAAGACATTCTTAGTGGTTCTGGTCAACTTCGTGTAGCTTAGAGTGCTCCGAGGAAAGCCCAAGCATCGCGGCCATCGAGTCCCGAACGAGATTATTTCTCTTCAAGATAGCACTGTCAGGGCTGGCATAGCAGGGGAACGGCACGTCACATGAGAATTATAAAAAGACAACCCAATAAATTTTCAATGTCAAAATCAGAAAAGAAACTTCATGGACCACGACACATGGAAACGGCTTAAAAATCTGATTTTGGAGCTTGGCGTGTAAAGTGTAAAGTAGAACATAGAGAAACGAGTTGAAATGATCATGTAAGTCACAATGGCCGGCAGAGAGACTCGAACCCTCAATTTCTTGATTGTAAAGCGTTAAATCTTCATAGTCTCATTTATGCCAGCTAAGTAGTCTCTTGTGCAAATTATTTGTCGTATACATGTCTGTATGCTTGAGGGTAGGGGAAAAGCTTTGCAATATATTAAAAAAAAATGAGAAAACGAGAAGGTGCTCTGGTTTCAAATTGATGCTATATACTAAACGAGAGAGAGAGGGAAGATGCGATACAAGCACATAGCACGAGGCACCTGTTGCGGCGATGCCTGAGCAAACAAGGGTCGTGGCGCCGGCCAAGATCTCACACACACAGACACTCACACACTCACATGTTCAATTCTGCACCATGGCCGACCTTGACGGGAAGTCATCACGCAAAGTTTATAAATCCAGTGGCTTCACATCATTGACTTCAAGAGAAAGCACAAAATCCTGCCTTAGGAATCACTCTCCTACATCTCTCACGCACATCAATGCCTCAATCATATTATATATTAGATTTATATATATATATATATATATATATATATATATATATATATATATATATATATATATATATATATATATAGCGATAGGAATAAAATATATAATTAAACGGTTATATTATACAATAGACAGACGTAAGTAAGAAGAAAAAAATATAAAAACAAGTAAAAAAAACAAAGATATGTAGATCTTCCATTTTTTGGATTGTCTTTCCAAATTGAATTATGTATGTGTGTGTGTGTGTGTCTGTGTACAAAGATTTGGGATCCTGCTCTATCCCATCTTCCTCTTATACAATACCATCTTCAGTCTTCTTCCCCTCTCCCTTTCCCCTTCCCTGGTGGTGCTTCTTGTTGTCCTGCCCTTGAACATTTTAGCAGGAAAGTCTCTCATTCTTCTGAGAAACGGACGGTTTGTTCCGACTGAACTATTTTCTTTAAACGGGGAATACTCACTGAACTGAAAAAAAAAAACTCAATTTAAGAAAGAGAAAAAAAGAAACAAGGCAAATAAAACGTTTATCCTTTCCGACAGTATTTCTAGAATTAATAGGGGAACTCCATCACGCGCTCTTGATAGTCTTTTTGGGGGGAGGGTGATGAGGGGTAAGGGTGGGGCGACGTGGTGGGGATGATTGAGAGGTAGGTAAGTAAGAACAAAAAAGAGGAGGAAGAAATTTGCAAAAGAAATTAAACGAAAATCGCGTGTTCGTGCTGTCTTTGTTTTCTGAAGTACATGAAATTCGGTGGAGGTTCTTTTTTTCTATTTTTTATTAAGTATGGAAGCTACTGCTATTGGTTCTGTGATAGATTGCTAGACAATATATATATATATATATATATATATATATATATATATATATATATATATATATATACTGTTTTAGATTTATTAATTTGTGTCCTTTGATTCTTCTCTAAAGGTTAGTAAAGCAAACAAATGTTGATTGCCAATTAGTAGCATGAGATTTAAAAAGAAAAAAGAAAGAAAGAAAGAAAGAAAACTTCCCCTGATGCTTGTTATGTTACCATACTTACAAGTTAGAATTAAATTAATGTATTTATATTCTAGAGATAAGATCTTCCTAAAATCAAAGGGGAGGGGGTAATTTAGAACAGAATCTTAAGAGTATGGGTAACAATAACTGTGAGTAATTCATCTTCACTGGATACGATCCAATGGCAGAAGCTTTTATTTCTGTGGCGATGAACTTTCAGCCATGAAGTAAATTTAAAATGTTTAGGAACCCTTTAAGTACCTGAATAGTTTCTACAAAAAATATAAAGATGTCACTTCTTATTTTTATGATGATCCGTAATTTATTCTTGTGTCATTAATCACTTAGTGACTCATTCCTCCTATTCAATCTCATAGCTAAAGATAAAAATGCATAATCACGAGACTTACGGACCTTTGATGGAGGGAGATTGGTTTGGGTCCAGGTGGGACCTCACGTGATACTGGATCCCATGTTAAACTGTTCACGTTTCAAATCGCTTCAGTGTTGAAAAGGAATGTTAAACTCCTAACTAACTAGTCAATCATTTCATTTCAGTTTTAATAGAAAACCAAGTAAATATTTCATGATTTGCTTTTGTTTCGTATAAAGAACCGGAATCGAAAAGAAACAGTTCTTGTCACAGGAACAGCGATAATAGTCTTAAATCACGAAACTGGAAAAAGGGGTCACAAATCTCTTAGCTTCTTAGTGCATAACAACTTACCATTCCCATACTTCTACGCCCGGTGCGGCGTGTTTTCGCTGTGCTTTTTCCTAGAGAGAAAGAGACAGAGAGAGAGAGAGAGAGAGAGAGAGAGAGAGAGAAAGAAAAGAGAGAAAAAGCAGTTTCGGTAATTGTCTATGATTCATCTCTAATTCAAGGAATTGGTAGTGGCCTCTCAGAGAAGGAGGAAAACCCCGTCCATAGGTTCCGGAGAAAACAGCTTTCTCTTCGCTTTTAGCTGGACTTTGAGCAATATTCTCACTTTTTTTTTTTTTTTTTTTTCATTTCTATCGGTGAAAACTATGCAATATTAGGCATTGAGTCTGAAGAGTCTACTAGATAATTAAAGTGCAACATTGGAAAATATTTGCTTGTATTTTTTTTTTAAATGTATGACCTATGCAATATAAATAAAGGTTGTGAAGGACGGAACCTACTAATTATTAATCTACTCATTAAACAGTTTTACATACAGCTGAAAGTAAAATTTGAAAGGAAATTGGTCAGAGTATAAAAATTAAAGAGACTATGCTGGCATTCACCTGGTGAAACTGAGGAAATGCTTAAAAAAAAAAAAAAAAACAGTTGGGATGACTGGCCTCGAGATTCGATTCTGAAACACCTTATGCAAGCAATTAAATGTTTAAGCGAAATTCGTGTATAACGTATTCTCTATTAGCGAAAAGCTGTCTCTCAGTGCTAATTTATTATCGTCTTATAATGTAATTTTACCTGTATTAGACACAAAGTTCTATGCAAATGAAATGGAATGTGGTACAGTAAGACCAGAGTTTACAGTGTTATAGTAGGATTGAAACAATATATTGACTTTTGCATCTGGGGCGTTGTAGCACAGGCAGGGTTTGAACTTGCGATCGCACACATCGAAAGCAAGAGCTTTAATCATAAAGTTAACAAGGGACAGTTGAAAGCAATTTTGGAGTTTGATCGCATATGGATATAGGCCTATATGGATCACAAAAAGATTTTCAGAAGGCACCTAGACCCTATAATTCTATATGTAATCACCCTATACATAGTAGATAATTGTTTTAATGGTTATATATTTCCCTCTTTTCTTCCAGCATTTCAATAGTACACCCAATGTTACTTTAACTATAATATGAAACTTTTGAATATGTAGGCCTATTTAAATTACTTAACCACCCATTATTGTTTGGGTGTATAGCAGCACTTCTCAAGGGCGCCAATTTCTCTGTAAATTTGAGGGGGCCCATTCAGATACAGAAGGTATATATATATGAAGATTTTAAGACAAATTGCACTCAAATTATGCCAAATATTGTATATTCACAAATACAATAGGGGGCCCCCCTCCCCCACGATCGGCGCCCTTGGCACTTCTATTGGAATGAAACGGGAATTGTAACTCTGGCTGGACCATTCACATTCACTGCCGACAGCAGCGAGATCATTGCGTCGCAGCTGTAAAGCTTTTGCTTTCAGCGTATATTATCATTACTTATTCGATTGTCATCCTTATCCTAAGCGCAATACACCTCAGTCTGCCAGTCACGCACCTAATAGTTCACCGCCAGGCTAATAATTGCACTGCCTCGTACATAACACCAAGAGATGGCACTAGTGTGCAACAGATGAACCAAAAGCTTGAGGAAAACAACTAGTGTAACTAACTTTTAAACATATCGCAACAAACGTCCAATTAGTTGTAATCGATATAGCAATGCAGAAGAATCACTGTGTCATAGAGATCCCACGAAGGCTTGCATGACATGTGATCATCAAGTCGACTCCCATTGACGTCGTTTCTGCCTTTCAAGACTGGAATTCGTCACCACATCTCAATTCGTATATTTCCCTAATTGCCTTACACTGAAAGCTTTGTGTTGCTTCCACCGGAAATCTCATCCGAGACACTGGTTTCTGCTTGCATCTAACACTTTGACTACACTATAGAATACATAAAAATACCTTTCACCATCCCATAATCATTGTAATTAAATTCCGGCTATAATCATTGCAATGGTCATTGCATATATTCAAACGTTTCTAGAGCGGTTCTAACTAAAACACAAAACATTAAAGGTCGGTAACAATCGAATGTATTTAAAAAAAAAAAAAAAGAAAGAAAAAAGTTACACATTTTTCTTTCACGACTAAACAATCTCCTGAAATGCAATTTACTTTACAATTTGCGCGTTTACCTTTGAGGAACAAAATATATATTTTTTCTTCATCATCTTCAAGATCTTACATTACAGGGACATTACTTAGAGGGCGTTTACAGTATAAATTTATTTTACATTTTTGACGGATATTGTCTTACGGACTTAATACAAAATTTCAGACTGACTATCCAACAGCACTCTATAAAGCGCTGAGCATCGCTGTGTATAATTAAAGCTCATAAAATGTTAACCAACGGTCAGAGGCAAAAAAAAAAAAAAAAAAATCAAAAAGACTGCTCCAGAAAAAAAGAATAACATTACATCGTGGAGAGAAATAAAAAAAATAAAAGCATTTAACACATTCCATTGAACCAGGTATAGGATAGTTTTTCGGATACTGACGTCATTAGAACGAAATTCTTAATGGTGAGTCTACTGGAGATAAGAGCCGTACTGTGGACAAGAGAAAATGCTTGTCATTGAAACTGAGATCTAGAACTATTTTAATAAAGAATGTTTCTGTCTTCGTAAAGTTCTTTAACGTTTTGTTATTACGTAAGTCGCTTGCAACGTGTCATCTTGCCATGAGATATCACTAACAGCAGTAGTTGAAACCCATCTTCTTACTAACATCTTTATGTTTACCTTTTTTCCTTTCTCTCTCTCTCTCTCTCTCTCTCTCTCTCTCTCTCTCTCTCTCTCTCTCTCTCTCTCTCTCTCTCTCTATCTCTCTCTCGGTTAAATATAATTAGCGATCTCGACTGCGTTCGAGTCCCGGTGTGGTTAGAATCTCACGATAAACTAAGTATAGCTCCACATTTCGTGTTTCTTGGTGCTGGAAAGAAAAGATACCGACCAATCAACCTACTTCTTTATATTTAAAAAAATACTTTGCTGTTGTTATTGTAAAAGTTAAAAAAAAAAGAATTGAGTTGTAATCAGTAGTTCCCACGAGACGAGACCATAAATAAGGTTGTCTCGAAAAATTTATCGTATTGTTTTGTAAATTAACGGACAAATTTAATGTTCTGATTTTTTTTCTTCATTTTATCTAGAAGTTATGAGAATTCTTCCGTGTCACGAGAGGTCCACGAAGAGTATGATATAACAACACTTAAGCCATATTTATTATTGAAGTATATTGTGTAATGACTTGCGTTATCTCTAAAAGTTTATAAATGGTTTCATTGAGTTCGTACAATCATTATCAATTTATAGTATTTATAATATGAATCATGTAACGCTGATACAGCGTATGAGATGTAAGACTATGTGAACTAGTGTATGCAACGAGACTCGAGAAATTTCTTATCTAATCTCGATTCTAGTCTCAAAAACGAGACGAGAATCGTCTCGTGGACAAAACTAGATTCATCATTCTTATCATACGCATTGCTACTAGTGATGTGCAAATGTAAGACCAAGACCAAGGAACCTGAAGCGGGGGGAGTGCAGAAATATGATGCCTTTATTAACACATACAACCGTTGGCCTTCATCGCCTGTTCCGAAATTGAGATACCCTCACTCATTATTTTGCTAATATAGACAATATCTGATTGACTTTCTAATTTTTCATTTTATATTTAGTTTAAGCTTTCACTGAAATTGAAACAAGAGTTGGAGAATATAGAGAAGACTAAATTCTTCTATTAATCAAAGTATTGTATGCAGTTATCATGTATCTTGGTCTGTTATTATGGACTTTCGTCAATTGAAATCTTGTGACTCTCTGGAAAGATCATATAAGTACTTCCCACACGAAAACTAGGACCAGTGTTGAACTTTTTGAAGAATTTGAGATAAATATTCATCTTGAAAATTAAATATCCTCTATTAAAAATAACAATAATCTTAATTTAATGTTTTACGTCTTCAATAAAGAAATTTACAAACTTACTACATAGAAGAAGAAAAAAACTTTTTTATATACCCTCGCCGCAAATCAGGTACTCACTTGACTGATGGTCAACGTATCAATAAGCTCTTAATATGAAATGCTAAAATTAGAGAATAAGCTACTGTATACTCTCAGCTTTACGAAATATTTCCGTTATATAATTGAAAATAAGGTAGGAAAGTTGAGTCTCAATATGTTGCAACACCCTTTAGAAATGTCTAGCCATGCGAAAAACGAACACCACGCACATCTGTAAGAGAAAAAAAAATCTATCAGTAATTAAAAGATAAGTTATAAAGAACTCTCAAAACTTCAACGCTTGGTTCCATCTCGTGATGTAACCTGTTGATAATCACGTGTGACCTATTGTAGTTAATTTGTAATTAAAAAATAATAAACTGAAAAAAATAAAGTGCAAAGGGTTACTTAGAGAAGTTGGATTTGAGTTGTTGCGAAATGCTTTGAGCCGATTACTTCTATAATGTAGTCATACGAGTATTTCTACTCTATCTATAGGCAGTGGCGTAGGGAAGGGGGGCAGAGGGGCCGGCCCCCCCCAAAGAGGTCCGACAATGTACTTTGGTACTTTAATGTTTGTAATTTTTTATATATTTTTATGTTTATATATTTTTTTGTTTGTAATTTTTCTATATGTACCTATAACAGCACTTGCTCCCCCCAAACACACATCATGGCTACGCTATTGTCTATAGGTATAGTAGATACTAGCCATAGACTATAGTAGATACTGCATAACTATAGCGGAAGTAGTATAGGTTTATATGAAATATTTCAAAGGTATATTTTAGCCCTCTTACTCTCCTAGGACGCGTATTTGAATCAAACGGAAGTGATAACTCAGCTCAACTCATGTGACTACTAGTTCAAAAATTCCTGTTAAACGATTCAATCGTTTTCTTATATTTGTCATTTTGTGAACACAATATATAGAATTAGAATATTATAGAAATAGCCCTCAGTAACTTCATTTAAAAATAAAATTTAGGACACATGTAAAATTATTTTAATAAGAATTTTTTTTATACCATATACCGGTACCAAGTTTCATTTTCCTAACATAAAGAACTTGTAAGATACAGTATTTGGGCATAGTTTTAAACCTCATTCGTTCACCTTAAGATATACATTTTAATGAAAGTAACATGTTTAAAAAAAATCGGCTCGAGAACGATGCTATGTTCAAAAATTCATTTCGAATAATTCATCCTTTTTCCGTGATAACGAGGCAGGCAACATTGACTTCAATGTGCTGAAAAAGTGGTAGAAATTCTCCTCTTTCCCTCTTCTCCCCTTTCTTAAAAGTGGAATTCTTTAAATCGGAGATGCGTGTTAGCTTATCTTTAACAAGCAGTTTGTTTGTATACCGAGTTCCATCTTTCTAACTTTCGACGGACTTGTGAGATAATGAAAGTTTTTGACATAAATTTTGAATCCTCCTTCTCCCCCTCTTAGGATATGCAATTTAATCAAAGTGGCATCATAAAAACCCAGTCCGAGGATACATCTAATTATATATCGTCGATCCAATGTCAAAACTGCGAATGTGCTAAATTTCACTTTGAGTTATAAGCATTTTAATATTCAACTTACCCCGCAAAATCAATATATAGATTTAGGTACATGTTGACGATAACTTCTAATATACTCATATTTCACAAATGGGACTTTGATATTGGAATCTGTGTGTCCCAAGTAACATAAAACTGCACTTAGGTGAAAATAGCAAAATTTGCACATTCGCGGTTCTCGCATTGCCAATTATATCATATTTGAAAATTAATTTCAAACATTTTTGTTGTTTTCCGTGATGTGTTCACGAACAGGATTACTTTCATTTTCGTTAGGATCACTCAACGGGATTTTGCTCCACATAAATAACTCTCAAACAAAAGCAATTTTTTCAGTAGATAGTTAGAGTGATTACACTGCTCAACAAGAAATTGTTTATCTTAATGTTTTTACATTTACCGAATGATTTTGACGTGCTAATTACGAATCTGGTATTAGTTTTCCTCAAATGTCGATTGTGTGGAAGGAATTTTACAAAATCGTGTTTGTTTAAGAACGCCATTTTAGAGGAAGAATTTCAGCCTTTACTTCGGCTGTCCATAGATGGCAACACAGAACAAACTCTTGTGGATTAATTAGTGTCGTTTAGTAGCATACACGTTCTATGATTACACATTTTCAATACAGGATTTATTTTGAATAAAAATAACTGTCTAAAAATATTATTTCTTATTTTATCTCCTTACCTTTACAAAAATATTAATTTTTACTTAAGTAAAGTTAGTAAATTTCTATATGACTCCACTTGGACAGCCGGCTGCATACAGTATTGAGTAACTATAGTGGTAACTATATTATATCAGTGGCATTTGATTTAATTTCATTAGATGCTGTGTGGAAGATAAAATGTCTACAAGTAGGCGTTGTAAAATGTCATTAGACTCATTTTGTTATGTTTGTAGATATTACATAAGTCCCAAACAACTTAAGCATAACATTGTGCTTGGAACAAAGTTCTGTGTTGCATATGAAGCTTACTTTCAAGTGCCCGTAGGTGATCAAGACAAACATTGGGCTACGCATGTATGTTGCGGTAGTTGCCGTTTTACATTAGAAGGTTTGTTACGGTGAACCAAAATGTGTATGCCATTTACTATTCCTCGAATTTGGAGAGAGCCCACTAATCATCATAATGACTGCTACTTGTGTTCAGTTGACGTGACACACTATAAAAACATAAATAATAGGAGAAAAATAGAATATCCCAGTTTACCTTCATCCATTGCTCCAGTTCAACACAGTGACGAACTTCCTGTACCCAAACCACCAGAGATATTGTCATCGGAAGGAGAGCCAGAGGAATCTTCCGATCTTGATATTAGTTTTTCGCATGAAACCAGGAAAAAGGAACCACATTTGCTTAATCAGCAAGAACTTCATGATTTGATAAGAGATTTAGATCTTTCCAAATGAAAGGCACAACTTCTTGCTTCACGTTTAAAAGAGTGCAATTTTCTACTTAAAACATGTAAAATATCAAAATATAGGAAAAGGCATAATACTTTTTCACAATTCTTCAAAATTGAAGGAAGTTTGTGTTATTATCATGACGTTAGTGGTCTATTTGAACCTTTCGGTTTCCGACATCAATCAGAGGAGTGGCGTCTTTTTATAGACAGTTCATCTAGAAGTTTGAAGGCAGTTCTTCTTCACAATGGAAATGTGAATCTCTCTGTATCAATTGCACACTCAGTTCACATGAAGGAAGACTACGAAAACGTGAAATTATTGTTGGAAAAGATTGAGTACCAAAATATAAATGGGATATTTGTGGAGATTTTAAGATGATCGGTTTTCTTCTAGGTTTGCAGAGTGGCAATATTAAATATTCGTGTTTTCTTTGCTTTTGGGATAGTAGAGCTACTGACCGTCATTATACACTCAAGGTTTGGCCAGAAAGGAAACGTTTACTTCCTGGCACTCACAATGTCATACATGAACGTTTAGTTGAAAGAGAAAAAATCTTACTTCCACCACTCCACATAAACTTAGGACTTGTAAAACAGTTTGCTAGAGCATCAGATCCGCATTATGCAGCTCTTTCTTACATAAGACAAATGTTTCCTCAGTTAACTGACGCTAAAATCATAGCTGGCATATTTACTGGCCCACAGATACGTGTGATGCTTCAGTCTGAAGAACTTCAGAAGAGAATTACTCGAGACGAAAGAAGTGCTTGGGAAGCTTTTACGGCGATAGTGCAAGTTTTCTTAGTAAAAATAGGAGTGAAAATTATAGCGAGTTAATATATAATTTGAATGACCTATATCGCAATTTGGGTTGTAGAAATTGCATTTTTGTTTTCCCATCTGATTTTTTCCGTCCAAATTTAGCAGATGTGAGTGAAGAACATGGTGAACGCTTTCATCAAGACATTGAACAAATGGAAAGAAGATACCAAGAGCGCTGGGACACTGCGATGATGGGATATTACTTATGGACATTGATTTCTGATAACAAATCAGCTTCGCACAAGCGAGAAAGCAAGCGTACTCATTTTTAAAAGGTTCTGCATTATCTGATTGTAGTGAAAGTGGATATATTTTTGCTTTTTTTGTACGCTGTGTTCAAACTCCATAGTAACAAAGTTAATTCTGCATAATTTCTTCAGTGAAGCATATTGTAAGATAGCAATTAGCTCTAAATTTATCCATAAAAATCAAAACTTGGCCAAAACTGCGGCTTATATAGACTAGCCATTTGATATTCACTTCTAAAGCGTACAAAAAGCGTTAGAAATGTAATATATTTTAGTTGAAATTAGAGGTTAGGAACTATTACATGGAAATGAAAAATTACAATTTTCACTTTTCTTTGTCAAGTTCCAGTTGATTTCATATCAAAATTTCTAATTTTGTCTCTAAAATTTTGTATCGTCTTGTGAATACCAAATTAAATATTACAGAATCATTTTCTGATAATAATAAACAATCTGATGTAATTTGACTAACTGTACAGTATTGCCAACTCCAGAAATAAAAAATACTTAATTTTGAGGGAAAATTAAGAATTTTCTCAAAATTTGTTGAATAAAATTTCTTTCGCAGGTAATATTGCAAACAAACTTACACAGTTTTAAAGCCTGTTCCTCTGCTTAAAAGGCAAAGCATAACCGGTTTGTGTCAGGACAAATGGTTTGTTAATTATTAGGGTTTAATGAAAAATGGAGGAAAAATTCGACAAATTACCCGATTTATACGGGTTAAAGACGAATTTTAAGGCGATTTTTGACATTTCGGGAAAACTAATGTTATGCACGTTATTAGTACGACCCAACGATATTAAAAGCAGAAAGGAAATCAGATAAACATAAAGTTGGACAAAATTTGTTACCCAGTGTTATCTTAGCCCAATTCGCTAATGAAGACAAAATACATTAACATCTTCACGCATAACAGTAACTACTCATATCCTGTTTAACGTCTTTATTAGCTATACTATAATATGCAACCTGCACAGTAGCAAAGAAATGATGGTTGTCTATCATAAAAGGATGTGGATTCACGTCATCATCTTTACTGCTTTGACTAGCGTTTATTAATTCTAGAATTGCCGTGTGGTTAATGTGCTTTCCTTTAGTCGCGTTGTGCTGCTTCCAGTTCCCAGTGCTGGGACAAAATTTTCCATATTAACTTAGTGTAGAGAAACCTCCATGAGTTACTTAAATTAAGAAATAACGTGTGTAATTCAGGAAAGTCAATATGGCGTTGGTAGTCGATAGATTACAGTCATCACCCAATTCAAGATCGCTATCTGGTCGTCCGCAGCCTTATAAGAATGAGTGAATGAACATTTTATAGTGATTTTATTATGAGTAACAAAGTAAATAATTTGTTTAACATAAGAGAAGAATTAATACATGAGTTGTTTGATGGGATTGGAATTTAACGTCCATTTCAATATTAAACGTGGAATCCGAACCACTTAAACATAAGCATATACCAGGAATCAAACCCGGTTTTCCCCCGTCGAAGACGTGTACTCTAATCACATAGCCATGGGAGAGTTCATAATAAATGAATAAAAGCGGTCGATTATTTAATTAATTATCTTTTAATTTTTTCTAATAATTAATTAATTGCTTCTGTAAATAACGAAACCCATTCTGGATATTGCAAGTATAAAAATAAATTTAAAAAAAAAATGACCCAAATACACAAACCGATAGTGTTACATTACTTCTTAAGTTCTACTTCTTTGATGACGCACGCTTTGTAAGTTCTTATATTGCAAAGTATTGGGATGCCCGTTATATCCAAAAGGAGACCGTGGGCGTCTAAAGAACTTTGAGGTAACAACTTTGAGTGGGTAAATTGGCGTTCTTAATTGTCGAGCGAAAGAAAGAATGAAAGAAAAAAGTGAATTAAAAAAATGGAAAGGAAAGGAAAAGAAAGAATGACAGAAGAAAAACTAAAAGGGCTTCGATTTTTGTAATTTGTCTTTTTTGTCTTCTGTCACTTGAACGAAGTGTTGCGTCTTCTGGGTTTGATACCTTGGCAACAGAAAACGAAAATATAATTCTTGTTAACTGAAAATCTACTTTCCTTCATTTTCGATCGTCACTCTCATTAAGTGAGAAAAGAAAAAGAAATCATTCTGGAAAAGGTTTGTGCAATAGTTATTTTGTATTAACGGATTAAAAAAACGACAGAACAACTACATTTTTATATAGCAATTGTATTTATATAGCAATAATTTTAAATTAAATGAAAGCATAGGTTTTCTTTTTCATTCATTATTTCGATAAAAATTGCCGTCATGATTTTGCTCACACTATGATAAAATAAACCTACAGCAATTGACAACACAGGATGATGATGTTGTATATGAGTAATATGATGATGGCCCACGACATAAAAGACGAGATGTATCTGGTACTATTGACAGAGCTCTGTCTTGTCTCGAAAAGTGTATCTGGTACTATTGACAGAGCTCTGTCTTGTCTCGGAAAGTGTATCTGGTACTATTGACAGAGCTCTGTCTTGTCTCGGAAAGTGTATCTGTACTATTGAAAGAGCTCTGTCTTGTTTCGGAAAGTACATCTGGTACTATTGAAAGAGTTCTGTCTTGTCTCGAAAAGTGTATCTGGTACTATTGACAGAGCTCTATCTTGTCTCGGAAAGTGTATCTGGTACTATTGACAGAGCTCTGTCATGTCTCGGAAAGTGTATCTGTACTATTGAAAGAGCTCTGTCTTGTTTTGGAAAGTGTATCTGGTACAATTGAAAGAACTCTGTCTTGTTTCGGAAAGTGTATCTGGTACTATTGAAAGAGCTCTGTCTTGTTTCGGAAAGTGTATCCGGTACTATTGAAAGAGTCCTGTCTTGTCTCGGAATGTGTATCTGGTACTATTGAAAGAGCTCTGTCTTGTTTCGGAAAGTGTATCCGGTACTATTGAAAAGAGTTCTGTCTCGTCTCGGAAAGTGTATCTAATACTATTGAAAGAACTCTGTCTTGTTTCGGAAAGTGTATCTGGTACTAAAGAGCTCTGTCATGTCTCGGAAAGTGTATCTGGTACTATTGATAGGGCTCTGTCTCGTCTCATTTAGTGGGCAAACCTTACTATATAATCATAATTTTTGGGTGGAAGGAAATAATTTGCCATTCTACACCTATATTCTTCCTCAAAAATCAATTGGGGACGTACAGACAAACAAACTTTTTTCTGTACATTTTACGTTTTTCCGTAAATTCGTTTCATTCTATTTAATAATATTTTTTTTTTTAAAAAAATATGTAATACTGTACTATTTCAGAATGATTGTGTTTATTCACACAACAATTTCCGCTGCCAATCTGCGGAGATCCTACTAAAACACACACACACACACACACACACACACACAAATCTAATGTCTTTGTGTAAGGGGAGAGGAGACTAAGCAGCATAACAGGTAAATTTAAACTGCAGACGTCCCTAAACATTAAAGCAATTAACATATACTTGTTCCTCTACAATATTTTGCATTTTAGTTCCTCATTTTCTTCTTATTAATATTTCTTCTTTTTCTTCTAAGTTGAAATGTCGCAAGCAAAACTGAAAACACGAGCGATTTACATGAATGTGATTAGTTGATCATTTATAATACGTTTGTAACGATGCATCAATTGGCTATTATAACGGTAAATGCAAATTAGGCTGTGCTTTGAAATAAACAGTGACTCAACGATGATTACTAGTTTTGCTCTCTTTACGAGTTATGTGATCAGAATAATAATGATAATTATTATTTACCTCCGCAGGCAGCTGTCGCGGTACAAGAGTTCATTGCCAGAATGTCTTCTCTTTTTATGTAATATCACAGATAAAAATATTTACGAAAATTTAGAGTCAGTATAAGTACGTATTAGGAAACTTTTAATTAAAAGAGTGCAGAGGAGACACACAATTAAAATACTCTAAGTTTGTGTTCAGCCTACGTAGGTCTCGGATTGAAGTTTTAGCTTGGAAAATTTGTTTTCTCAACTGTCTTCTTCCAGCAGCGATTTGCTATTTGATTGTCGATTTGCCGACGCATAAGTGGAAAATAAATATAAGACGGAGAAACAGTGTGGTAGAAAAATACTAAAACAGACAAAAGGAGAAAAGACTATTGAATGAGAACAATAAAATAATAAAGAACCAATATATTCTAACCCGTTATACACAGTAAGAAGTAAATTTAGGTCGGACAAATTATCTAACTGGGAAACAGACAGACAGACAAAAAGAGAATAGATATATTAAATATAAATAATAAAATATTAAAAAAAAAACAATATACGAGGATCACTACGAAAGTTTTGAGATACGCATTGTTATGGCACAGTATTTGAATTCCAACAATTGCGTTCGGTAGTGGTATCCAGAGCGAAGAAGCGAAGCAAGTTTCAACTCGCCTCGCTTATCGGCGTGGCCGTATCGCCTTCACTTGTTTATTGATGTGAGCAGTATTCGGCTGTCTAGAATGAAGCTCGAAAGGGAGCATTTTCGGGCAATGATCCTTTACGATTTCAAAAGTGGTTTGAACGAGACACAAAGCCTTGACCGTTTGCAGGGGGCACTTGGGGACCTTGCTCCTTCCCGTGCTACAATGGTTTGGTGAATTCAAAAGAGGCCGGACATCGCTTAAAGATGAAGAGAGAGCTGGACGTCCGGCAACAGCTGTGTCAGATGAAAACATTGCCGCTGTGGAACAAATGATTCGAGAAAATCCTGGAACAACTTTCAAGGACATTGAATCTACAGTGAACATTGGATCGCCAGCAGTAACAAAAACTCTTCATGATCATCTTCGGCTCAGGAAGGTTTCATCTCGTTGGGTGCCTCACACTTTGACTGAACGGCAGAGGTGCATGCGTGTGGAATGGTGTGAAGAAATGCTATCAAGATTTGACGGAGTCAATTCTCGACGCGTCTCTGACATTGTTACTGGTGATGAGACTTTGATCTATCAATTTGACCCTGAAAATAAACGCCAGTCTACAGTTTGGAACTTTCCAGACGAAAATCCACGCACGAAAGTGAAGCGACAGCGAAGTATGGGGAAGAAGATGGTCGCAACTTTCTTCTCCAAATCTGGCCATGTTGCAACCGCTTCACTTGAAGAACAAAGGGTTTTTACTGCTCAGTGGTACACCACTGTTTGCCTAACAAAAGTGTTCCAGAAGTTTCGGGAACGGCGTCCAAGAACTGGATTGCGTGGGATCCTGCTTCATCATGACAACGCGTCCGCACACACGGCCAACATCACAATACAGTTTTAAAAATCTACGGAGGTCAAACTTATGACTCATCCACCGTATAGCCCTGGCCTGGCCCCGTGTGATTTTTTCTGTTCCCCAGGATCAAAGATCGCATGCGTGGGAAGAGATTTTGCAGCCATGAAGAAGCTGTAGTGGCTTACGAGAATGATCTTTCAACACTTGAAGAAAAAGACTGGCAACACTGCTTCCAAAAGTGGTTTTCGAGGATGCAAAAGTGTGTGCAGTGTAATGGTGAATACTTTGAGAAAATACTTTGAGTGTTAAATTGATTTTAAGTATGTAAGTTATTTCACATCTCAAAACTTTCGTAGTGATCCTCGTATTCTAACCGTTTATCAATCAGTGTAGAGTAAGTTTAAGTCAGACTAACTGCCTGGCAGAGAAATAGACGGACAGACAAGAACCAAGATGTTTTAGGCTTTTGTAGACATTTCTGTCACGTGTAATCAATAGTACTTGTATATTATATCATATAGAAAATATTCCACTTCCAAAAGTATAGATAGAGGACAAGTTCTGATTCCAGCCAAATAAATTATTAATGTGACTGTTCTCCTCGAAGTCAGGTTCTTACTCATTTATCTACGAAAGTGATAAATAAATACAATTTAATAAGTTCACTTAAAACTGGACACACTAGTTCAATTCAAACAAGCAAGAAAGAAATTTTAAAAATGAAAGAGAAAGGGGTTAACAAATGAACGAGGTGTACTTGACCATTACTTCAATATAGTAGGGTTTTTTATTTTTAAAGTTTTTGGTGTGATTTTTGATATCTTAATTTACTATTGGTATACCATTCTGGTTCATACTGGTCCAATTCTACGACTAGATAATTTAAGAAATAGAGTTAAACATTCACTTGTACAAACTAATAATATTTTTTTATTTCGACAGAAGACATTCTTCTGACTTCTTGCCAGTTAAAAAAAAAAAAAAAAAAAAAAAAAAAGATTGTGGTTTCCAGATGTGGGAGTTAATTTTACACTGCAGATTTGTGTTACATCAAGCACCATCAAATAAAACCATTTCATAAATTTATATTGCATTTTTTGACAATGTACCAAAATAATAATAATAATAATAATAATAATAATAATAATAATAATAATAATAATAATAATCCGATTCAGCAATATTTTTCTCTTGTGCAATCCCATAAAAATGGCTATAGTTTACCACTTCCTTAAAAAGAAAAAACAAAATTGAAAAATTGGTGACAATTGGAAGGTGTGTAATCTAATGTGTGTCAAGCATAAAGTTTTTATTTCCTGATAGCAAAATTCCTGTTACAAAAATTCTTTACACTTAAAAAAGATTCTAACAAAAAATTTAGTAGTATTACCTATTTTCTGTAGTGAATTGTTTTAACGAGCAATGTATTTAAAGATACAAAACTTAGTGTTTGATAGATACGAACATGCGAGAATTTATTTATATTACATCAGGATCTTGAAGGATGGGATAAACTAACAAACTAACTCTATGGCCTATGGAATCCTGAAGTTCAATGTCGCGTTCACAAAGCTCTCCACTGACTTCTATCCTTAGCCAACTGGATCCAATTTCTATTTGTATTCCTATTTATGCGAGATCCATCTTAATATTGTCCTCCCATTTGTGCCTAGGTCTTCCGAATAGTCGTTTTCCGATTGACCCTCCAGTTAAGACTTTGAAAGCGTTTCTACTTTCTTCCATTTTGACTACATGGCCTGCCCACCTGAGCCTCCTAAACTTGATGACCCTAACAATGTTTGGTAAACCGTATGAATTATGTAGTTCCTCGTTATGAAATTTCCGCCACTCCCCATTCCCGTTCCTTTTGGGTCCGAATACTTGTCTCAGGATCTTGTTCCCAAATACTTTCAGTCTATATTTTTCCCTCAGAGTAAGCGACTATGTTTCGCAACCATACAGAACAACAGGCATGATTATCGTTTAATGAAGAATGGGATATTTTACATCAATTAATATTATTTAGGAGACCACGTAACTGCTTTAGTATTTTGTAAGACTCTGGCCTTTATCGCTGGTCTAGTGCCTAGGGATTCCGGGTTCAATTTCCGGTGGAAGAGACTTGAAATTTGAAAGTGTTGTGATTGTTCGGATCCCAACTTAGCTGTAGGTCTACGTCTCGTTTACCGTCAGTGCCAAAACGGATGCAAAACTCTAATTTAAGTAATGGCAAGAATCTGGCAGAATGTATCTATATAAAAACAATGAAAGAGCAAGCATACGAACGATGTTGACTCAACCACTATTTCCGCTGTTGAATAGCTGAGTGGGCATCGAACTCAGTATTCCTTCAATTATCACTCAACAGTTCTAAGTTAGGAATGAAACGCTAAAATGCCATTGCAAAGAAAGAAAAGGCTAAGACAAAAGCTTCGTGCCGTATGACCGGTGAGTGAAGGCCAACAGGTGAGTCGCATTCCATAACTTTTGAGAACGGAAATTAAGAAAGTGAGAAGAAGTATTGGAAAGTAACAGAGGGGGGAGGTATGTGTACAGAGAGAAACAGAAGGGAGTGACCAAACCATGCTCTCCCTCCAGCTACGAAATCGCAGTTTCTCGTATGAGCATCATGCAACTCCTGAAAACAAAATGTTCTCTACCTTTTCTCTTGCTCAACAGATGACAATTTTCGCGCAATGACTTTTCTCTTTTGTCAAAAGGTAAACAAATAACTACTTGTCCATGCTTCTATTACACAATGTTGCATTAGTCACTATGGATAAACGTCTAGAACACAATACTTGTTCAGAAGATGAACAGATAACAAGTACATACATAATTTAGACCCAAAGAGAACTCTTTTGGTCCATTTCTACGAAGAAGGATATCTAAGACTAAAAAGTCGCCTCTATGTAACTAATCTTCACTTGAAATGTCCATATTTTAATATGTTTACGGGAAAAATTGCTGCAGATATGTGGTTTCGAAATTTGACTTGCTAAGATCTACTGTTCTCATATAATAATCTAAAATACTAGAAATGACCGTTGCACTGCAATATCCAGATCAATTATAATGCTTTTAGATATTTTTGCAAGTAAGTAATGCTACAATATTACGAGGAGTTAATGCATCATTCTACAAATAGTTCCGAAAGTCGCAGCTCCCTTGTGAGAGAATGTAGAGCATCGAGATCGGTAGCAGATCTATCCCGAGGCCGGGGAGCCTAAGTCTCCCCAGTTTTTTGAGTAACAAAAATAATTGAAGCTATTATTTATATATTTTTGAAAGTTTATAGTAAACTCATGATATGCCTATCATAATCTGGGTTCTGGTTATCCCGCCCCCAGTTTTTATCTTCTAGATCCGCCACTAATTCAGATAACCATATTTTAGGGGAAAACCCTTTAAACGAATTCACATTTGTTTCTCACGTAATACACGTAATGTATATTTTTTTTTCAGGAAAATTGTACGTGATATGAAGAAATTAATTGGAAATTCATGTTTTGTTTGCAAAAATACATTAGAAAAAATGTTTTTAAGCAATGGATAAATTTCGTGTTGTTCAATGTACTAAAGTAGTAATTATAGTAGGCTACTGATGATGAGAAATGAATGAAATGGTGAAATGAAGAAAGTGGGAGGAAACGGGAGAGCCCTGAGAAAAACCACCACAAAGTTCACTTGGCACGAGCTGGGATCGAACCAAGGATCTCATAACCAGAGGTGAACGCTCTACCACTGATCCACCGCAGCCCTAGTAATTATATGAATTAACTATGTATATGTTTGCACTTTTCATTCTCCTCCCCTTCCCTTTCGGGATAGCCAATGAGAGGTTAAAGGCTGTGTATGAACGTAAAGACTCCATACTTCCTTTACTTCGACATTCATGAAGGTTGTGTAATCACTAATGAGCACTACAGCACTACAAACCGGCTTCTTTTATTTTCCCAAGTTGCCCAATTTTCCAAGGTACTCAATTTAAAGAGGGTAGATGAACCTCAGGGCCACATTGGAACTAGGGTAGAACGAGTAAAAGTACCTGCACCCAGCGGGATTTGAACGAGGGTCTTTATGTATGTTATAAAAATTCCAAGGGGATAAACTGGACTGCTAGGTAGAACAATACTTCTTTTTGGCCCTAAGGGTGTGTCCCTGTTACCCTCCTTTGCCATTACACTTTAGTTTCCCAGTTATTTAGATACTAATTAGAAAGGAGCATTGATGAATGAATTTTATGCCTCAAAAGAACGAAAGTGTATGAATATTGTCATTGCGTGTCTCAAAGTACTTTGATGTAACACTGAATAAATACCTGTTCAACTTACGTATTATTTGACTTCGTGACACACGATGTGCACACTCTAAGCATCAATTATCCTTGTTTTTATACGCACATGCGAGAGTCACACTATACAGTACTTCATGCAAGATTCCCTATCAACTTCTAGAGAGAAATACAGTATATACGTTTTGACGTTGTAATGTACGGAAGTCTTAATACTGTAATACCACCTTTTTTTTCTTCCCTTTCCTCTCTCATGAATTTCTTTTGAAAACAATTTATCAACAAAGAGAGAAAATACATTGTCATTTAAAGACAACGAACAAAATTTTCAAAACATAAGATTTTGTTGTTCATCTGCATTCTGGCTTTCCAATCATAGTATAGTATGTTCATTTCTTACTGGTCAATATATACACAAAAAATAATATTTCCGTTGAAATAGCCTAAGTTCTCTTCCTTTCTTTTCATTTCTTAAGTCACACTTACTATGCTAGTGTTTACTCTGATTTCTTTCTAAATTTCAAAATTATTCTGATTTCTAAATTTCAAAATTTTGTGAGACACCCTATGGAACTGGATGACACCGGTTGGCAACCACTGATCTAATGCATGACAGATACATTTAGCTACTAATTTGACTCTATTAAGACTGAGAACTAGTTTCCCTCATCATCTCTACTTTTGTTCTTCATAATATCCAACAGTTTATTTTATAAAACTCTTGATAACTGTTTTTATTATTATTATTCCAGAGCTAGACGAAATGAAATTATACATAACATAGTGATGCGACAGCAAGATTAAGCTTTAAACTAAATAACTGATTGTATGGGTAACATGGACTTTACAACATTGATTTACTATAACGAACTTTCTTCTTATCCCAACTCGTTTTCATATAAGATGTGAGAATCTATAAAGACAAATACTTAGAAAAAAACGAATATTTCACGAGCTCCACAAAGTTGTTTTTGTTCCTGGATCGCATCTCACTACGATCGTAATAAATATACTAATCTCTCCTGATAGAGGATCCAACAGGCAGTGGTGTGAACAAAGCTTTTCTCACCAGTCATATTCCTAAGTAACATTAGATTCCCGGTGGGAGTTCATGTGGTTCATCTCTGGTCCACGTCTTGTATAGCCTCGTTGCTAAAAGAGACACTAAACTCAAATCAAACCAAACGAAAAACAAAGAGACGCTAGAAATATACTAGTAAGAACGAAAACAGATCATAAAATTGCTGAAAGAAGGGATGTGGAAACAGGTATTACAGAAGAAGGTGTTCATAATGAGAGCAGTGGTCCTCCTTCTATTTTATTCATTCACAAGAACTCAGAGACCTCCTTTCTTCCGGGAGAGATTGAGATCAAATGGAACAATATGAATAATTTTCGACGAGAACTCCAACGAAGGGTCCCGCACTTCCACTCAAAAGGACCCTTCTCGGGAAAGAAGCTGGGTCAGAGAACCACTAGAGTGATTGCGGCATATCTTCTCCCTTCTTTTTCCGCACACAAACCGACATAGGAATGCAATGGACTGCGTATCTATTCCTTCATGTAATATTAGAAACTTTATCGTTTCGAAACTTGAATAAATAGTAATCGCAATCACCTCTGTTTGTATAGTCTAAGGCAAAACCAGAGCTGCTAGCGAACGTATTAAAGGATAATTCATACAATACGGAACCGTTTGCAGAAAACTCGTTAAGAATTAGAAATATTTGGCGGTCCCATTATATTGCAGTGGAACCACGTTTTAATTTGTTTATTTTCTTGTTTCTGTTTCAGGGTTAAAAGAAGTTCTTGTGATATATCTCTTAAGCGTCCTCCAATTGCCGTCTAGTATGTCAGCGCCAGCGTCCGAGCGCCACCGTAACTCCCGTCCTACTTGGGTGAACCCTTGCGGAGCAGGCTCCATCGAGGACTACATGGATGGGGAGTTGGAGTTCCCAGAGATGAACTCCAAGCAGATGCTCTCGCAGATCGTTATACAAGCCAATATAGCGCTTGAATTCGCCAAATCTTTCAAAGATAATTACGTAAGTACCTTTTTGGAGATTTTTGTAGGATTAGGAATTAGTGTCGGCTCTTGAGGGAAGTCAGGTTAATTTTCTTGTTACAGCACAGAAGAGAGAGCTTACCTCATTCTTCTATACAGCTTTCTGATTCTACATAGAACTTTCTTCCCTCAGCTTGTTGCAACAAAATTTATTTTATGTTTTTACTTATTAAGGAGTTCAGTTTACAATCCAACACTTCATTATATACTTACCCTGTCTGTCTGGGAGATAAACTCAAGAACTACTTGATGCATTGCCATCAATTTTGGCACAATTTAAAGGGTAAAAATTATGAATCGAATTCATTGATAGAGACGATTCATCTAGTTGATCCGAATGACTCCCTCTCCCATGTATTCCCATTGGAGGTTATTATATATGGATGGCTTCTTCTCCTTGATAGTATGCAACGCAATCGTACCCAAAGGTCAGGCTGGTTACATGTTATTCGATTACTTTACAATATTCTCACCAGACTCCTTCACGTGGTGTAAACATGGGACTGTTTCTTTTCTTTTAATAATGTAAGATAAAATAAGTTAGTATTATGTCAATTTTTAAAAAAGTGAATGGCTTTTACCGTTAAAACAAAAGTTAACGAAAACATCGTTTTGAATTCTTGAAATCGAGTGCTATTCTTGTTTATTTTGAAACTTTACACATCAATATAGTAATAGCATAGAATGTATAAATAACGATACAAATATTTAAAGATTTAAAAAAAGAACACCTCTTCTCACAGAGAGTTGGAGAGAGTTCCAGTTGAATAACCCTAGACGATGTTTTACATTACCGGTAATTTTCAAGTTCAATACTCTATCGGTATCTCTCAAAGATCTCATCTAGATCCCCTAATGTTTCTTCTTGTTATTAATGATATTTCTCTATGTATTAAAACTTCTCAAGTTGTTCTTTTTTTTTTTACCGATGATCTCAAATTATACTACAAAGTAAGTTCAATTGATGACTGCGTGACACTTCAACAGGATCTACACAGAGTTCAAATATGGTGTGATAAGGATAAATTAATCCTAAATGTGTCCAAATGTAAATCTCTGTCTTTCACGAGGAAAGAAAATCCAATTAAATTTGCCTATAAAATATGTGACAGTTTCTTTCAAATACTATCAGATATATGCGGTTTTTTTAAAATTTATTTATTAGCAAATTAATCTTTGCTCAACACGTTGACGCAATAACAAGTAGTGCATACAGAAACCTAGGTTTAATTTATAGGATAGGGCAGGATTTCTAGAAAGAATCAACATTTAAAAGATTATATTTTTCGTATGTAAGGTCAAAATTAGAATACTGTTGTACTGTTTGGACACCAAATGTCACTAAATACTCTGATGCAATAGAAAATATACAGTTTAAATTTTTAAGAATGCTTGCATATAAGAAAACCGGTTTCTACTTAAGGTACTGTATGTCCCCTATGAAGACTTAGTACCGAATTTTAGGTTTCAAACATTAGAGAAAAGGATAGTGTTTTTGATACGGTAAAATTGACTGTCCAGAATTAGTTTCATAAGTATTATTATGTATCCCAACAGGCAAGACTAGAACAGCAAACACTGGGACATTCTATTGTAGAAAAGCAAGAACTAACCTATTACATAAGTCTCTTCTGTGGAGAATGTGTGCTTTATACAACGAAATGATTAAATTTCAGGTAGTAAATATATTTAGTATTTCCGAAAACAAGTTCAAAACAATCGTTAGGCAATAACTTCTGCATAATTAAACGACGTATATTTGTGTATGTATAATAGTATATGTTAGATAATTATGTACACGACACTATAACTGGGCATTAAGCCTGTCGTGTTGTCCTTACGAAATAAAGAAATAAATTTTACTTCGCCCTAGCCTGATCATTATTAAAATATTTCAAATGGCATTATTTTTTTAAAACAATTATTTACTAATATAATCTGAAGTCCTTGAGTTTTGTTGATTTGTCGTCCCGGCGACCCCTTTGGCAAGGGCGCCGATCCTGGGGGGCCAGGACCCCCCAAACTCATGTGGGCCCCCCTAGTGTATTTATGAATATACAATATTTGGCATAATTTGAATGCAATTTGTCTTAATATCCTCATATATATACACTTTCTGCGTCTGAGTGAGACCCCCCCAAATTTACAGAGAAATCGGCACCCTTGCCCTTTGGTCGCGGCGCCTGGGGTAATTGCCCCGATCACCCCGCCCACGCGACGGCCCTGTACCTAAAATCTTAATAATTTCCATAATGACTTTTCCAAATATTGCATTCGCAAAGTGTTTTCTGTTTCTAAGCAAAGAAAGATACTTAGGAGAATGAAGAATCACAGAAAAGAAAAAAGAAGTTATGGAAGGAAGTGAGCTAAAGGACGTGCGTGCAGTTTTATTTTTGCCTCAGTCTTTTGCATATATGCGTTCTGTGTCTTTATGTGTGTGATTACAAAATCGGCCACCTTGCTTTTATGTGAATGGTAGTTGATGTTTGTCCATTGTTTGAAGGTGTTGTTAATGAATGCATTAACGTACAATCCAAGGAAGACTTCTTCCTGAGATGAACGTGCATTCTGCGTTTCCTCTCTTGCCACAAGGAACAGTCGTTTTCCTTTCGGAGCACTGCGAGCCCCTCATCAGAACGTAAAGAATTCACCAATAGTTTTCTCTTGCCCGCTTTTACATTCTCAGAATTACGAATCTGCAATAAAGTTTAATCTTTAAAGTTGTTTGTATCCAAGAAAAAAAACTTGGCCTAAATCTCCAATACGTTAATGAAAATCATTGGAATCCGTATAGATACTGTCCCAACAACAAGAATAAAAATCGTAGTAACAAAACGTAGGTATATGTAAGTATAGGTAGTAAGAAAACGTAGACAACGAGGAGGTATATATGAATCTTTTAGTTATATTAATTCTCTGTTCGGGAGTATCTTTATTGTCTGCATGGTCTTCCTCAAAACTACAAGCTTCCTCATTTCACTCTAGAGTCTAATGGCCTTGACCTTAATTACCGTTGACATAATATCGTCCTTGTGGAGGGGGGATTAGGATTAGGAATTATATTTCTGGCTTCCGGCATCGTATGGACATTTGAGCCCGTCACGTATACGTCCCTTGCTATCACACTACGCAGGGAAGTGGGGAAGAAGGGAAGTGACCATGAACCTTTATGTTAGATTCCATCCCGTCATTCTTATGGAAGAGGACTAAACTGTTTCTAATCATAAGATTTAAGTCATCTTGCTATATTAATAATTGACCGTGATCCAATATAGCATTGAAATTCAGCAGAATATGGGATTGGATGTACCTTCTAATAACACTGGGCCATGCTTTTCTCAAGATTCATGAATTTGCTTATCTACGATTAGGAGTTAGTGAAACTGTTATTCTACGATGAAATGGGATTGTTTTATACATTTTTAAAAAGGAATGCACTTCTCCAAGATTTTTTTTATTTGTAATAAGCTTTGCTTTACACTATTTCAACATACGTCGGAATTGTATACCGTTTGCAATACGCAACAGAAAAAATCAAGCTTCTTTACTGGTTAGAAAGTAGATTATATAACTAAATTCAACATTTTGAATTAGCAAATCTTAAAAGGAAAAAAAATAACGATTCTAAAGCAATCGTTACAAAACAATTTGTATAGCCATCTTAAAATGTCAATGGAATATAGTATAACTTCGGAAGTAAATAAATTTTTAGGTTACATTCAGTTGCCATTATCAATGTGTTTTGGTAAACAATATTATACTTTCGGAACAAAGAGATTGGGTTTGGCACCAAACTACAAGCTAATTCATAGGTACCGTATAATAAGGAGAATCGTTTCTCTAGCTTTTGGCTAAGAAAAAAGGTCGGTTTAGACTGAATTGTTTATATGCGCTTCAATAAAAGTACAATTATTATAATTCATAAGATATTACAGTATATTCTTGGCATAAATTTTGAACTCTCCTATCCCTTAGGATACGCCTCTTAATCAATGTGACAAAAAAAAAAAAACTCGAGGCAGGACTTTATTTCAAACGGAATCTTACTGCAACTGGGAGCTGACCTTGGACTTAAAGGGCATCAAAACTGTCACCAATCAACGTAGGAATCTCGAAAACTATGGATTCGACACTAATATTTGTCACTTCCAATTATTTTTACATGTCATGATTCCCTCCCCCTCTTAGGAGTACTAATGGGGGCTAAAGTTGGATTTAAACAGCATTGGAAGTGTCACTGTTCATCTCAGCCACCCCGAAATTTATGGACTCGAAGTTAACTTTAGCCATTTTCGATCATTTTTATGTGTCACTCCTCCTACTTTCCTTAGGTGTGCTAGGGAGTCTTACTCTCACTAGGGGGCTGAACTTGGATTTAAAGGGCATCGAAACTATCACTAATCAGCTCATGGACCAAAAAACTATGGATTCGACACTAATATCGGTTATTTTCTATCATTTTCATATATCTTCCCCTCTTACTCCCTAGGGGAAGTAAGTATTCTCTATAGTACTTTTTTCCAGACTGTATCATCAATTGAAATTATATGTCTGTATTACAGTAAGTACCACACACTTTGATTAGGAGGCTTGTGTCACACAAAGTAGATCTACCAGAAGAGAACTAATTAGGCCTATGTTACATAAAATGTGCTTTTGAGTTAGTTTTTTTTTTTCAAAATGTAAATATGGCGTCGTTCATTAAGGTAAATTGGTTTCTGCGGAAGAAAGACTTCGTAAAGTTGGCAAACACTGTGTTTGTAAAATATTGAGAACCAGAAAAGGACAAGAATTCGCTGATCATACATTTTGTCAAGTGTCCATATTATCAAAATGGCTAGTGTACAGCTCCCATTTATTCGAATGCTGAATGAAAACAAGAGACAAGAATAACAGTGAAAAGTGTCTTTTTCTTTTTGAAACAGATATCTCTCCAACGATGTAGTTGGATCTATGTCAGGTGTTCAGAACTCGTGTTTAACACTGGAAGCAGCAACTTCTGCTGATGATTACGTTGTTGAATGCGTGTAGCATCAGACAGGATAACAGGTGTCCTAAAAAAGGCTGCGAATAGCCTTCGGAAGAGTTTCGCATTGAGTTGACTCGATATGAATGTTATACATATGCAGTTCATCATTTGAGTGTGTAGTAATTTTGAGATGAAAGAATCATACCACCTGATGACTGATACAGCGAGTTTTTTTTTTTTAAGAGGGAAGCAGAGAGGTACAGGGGGCTGTGTGAGTGAAAAATAAAAAGAAATTAAAATCTGATGATAGTTGTGCTACGTGGACTTCGCAGGTGCACCGACATTCATTGTTATCGATGGAAACTGTATGCATATATGTACGCATGTTATGTAAATGATTGTGTGAATATGTGTGTATGTACGACATTCTTGCGAAGATAAGCAGCATGTTTTTTTCTTCTTCTTTCTCCTTTAATGCTTCTTCGTCATTACAGTTCATGACCTTTATCTCTCTTTTATGCGTTCTTTGTCAGAGATGCAAATGGAGAACGGAGTAATGGAAGCCCTTTGCTGTTATACAAGCTATTGGGCCGAGTATGTTTAAAGGTATTAAAGGAAAATGCTTTAGGTATATCTTAGTGTATTGTAGGCAAGATTTTGGAAATTTAAAGAATTTTTCAAGCTTTAAAAAAAATGATTCCATTTATAATTTAATGTCTTTCCAATGAAAAAAAACGGACATGTTAAAATTAATTTTGAGAACGATCAATTACCATACTTTGATCATATGAATAGCCCATTGGTCCTCTACTAAACTTACAGGGCACTATCTAAAGTTCAAGTTGCGCTCTTAGGGTGCTGAAGTTAGTATTTTATCACTGAACCATGGGAAAACGCGCGTAAGCAAAGTTATGAGCGGGAGATTCCGAGCTTTAACTTCCTCCTTTGACAAGACATTATGAAAAGAAATAAACATTTACCATATTAAGATGCAAAATATCCTGATGAGAGACCCAGGTTCGATTCCCGGCGGGAGCTCGTGCGGTTTGGATTTCACGTTATCAGTTGGTTCGCGTCTCATATAACCTCGCTGCTGAAAGGGACGTTAAACTCAAAATCAACTAAAAAAAATAAAAAAAACTGAAACTATATGTACTTGGGAACTCAAATACCCTCCCCGTCTTGATGAATTTCTACGTGTGTTACCTCCACGGGCGTCTCTGGCGGGGGGAAAGAGGGACGCGTCCACTCCAATATTTTGAAGTACAAAATATTCAATATTTTATTCTAATTAATTTACTAACGACAAAATAACATAAATAATTTTATTTGAAATATAATATTCAGGCTGTGAAACGATTATAACAGAGTTCTTGATAAATACGTCAAGGGGTCCGTGAAGATAAGCAGAAAGGTAACAAATGGAATCGAATATAATAAACAAGTTGGGCTAGGTAGTACCATTGAAATCACTATCTTTGATGTCCCCCCCAAATTTTACATGCCAGAGACGCCAATGGTTACCTCATCTCCATGATATATTATTCAGAGTGTGAAACACAGATTTTCAAACTCATTGAGGAAAATGAAATGTCTAGTTCTACGTCTATGCCCTGATTTAAAAATAATAAACGGACGATTTAATGAAAGTGAATGGATATGAAAGAATTGATGAAATTTGAACAATTGGGAGAACCCCGAGAAAACTACGGACACGATGATATCCACCACAATCTCATTTAGCCTGGGATTGAACTAGGAACTCCTTGTATCAGAAGTGAGCACTTTACCACTGAGCCACCGTGTCCTCCATCAAACCCATTCATGGTGACATCTAGTATTTGGCTGATAAGACTAGCCATAGATACTCGTTACTTGAATATCCAGTGAACTAAGGTGTTTATTAGATAGAGGGTTGGTGGAAGAACAATATAGGTTTCTAACTTCTCTCCTCCCCAAATTTAATTTTTTTAAAAAATAGTATGGTATAGGGGCAATTGCAACCTTAATGTTGTTTCTTTTGATTTTATCAATTTCAAAGAATTTAACTGCTACGGTAAATCCTAACTCTTAAGACAAAAAAATGACATTTTCAACAAGAATGAAAATGACGTTTCGACTGTATGTCTTTGTACCGGATATACAAGAGAAAGAGAGAGAATACTTGACCATCACCGAGTGAGAAAAAAGTATTTGCTTTGGGAGAAGCCAATGATGCCATCACCTATACCAAAAGGATCATACTGCCTGCAAGAACTGAAGAAAAAAAGACGATTCTCCGTTTTCCATTTATGCATTTCCGTTTTCTCCCTACAAAAAGTACACAAAAGCCACGGGGCGAAGGGAGGGACTCACTTCCGTCCTCATGTGTCTACTTCGCACCTTCTATATATTGCCCAGCCTTTGACACCAACCTGTTAATACAAGCGCATCATCGTCAACATCCTTGCACTCTCAAACCAATAGTAGAGCTCATATACATAGAGTACTGCGTTAACGTTATCCACATGTTTAACACAATTCTCTATATAATTTGTCAAAGTTTCAATATCTTTTTTTTTTTTTTTTCAATATCACAGACTGTCGATTCGAGGAATAAGGATCAACAACGTAAGAGATAAAATATTGGCATTAAGGATCTTCCAAACATTTTCTTATAGACGCTGTTTATGATGTTATAAACCCAAATTTATTCACTATACAAAAAGGCTTGAAAACAATTTGTTAGTTCATGTAATAAGCGTATTACAGAGAGTATTTGGGTCACTTTAGAAATGTTTCATGTTCTTCATTGTCTTAAATTATTCACTAAATTTAAAAAAAAAAAAAAAAAGTTGTGGGAAACGAAGAATGTTAATTTCAAACTTTGCAATCATTGAATATTAGCAGTACTGACTTCCGCGTTTTCCTAGGATCACACTAGTGGGCCTTATAAGATTTGTAATGTTATTAGGATCATGCTGGTGAATCTTATAAGATCGTAATATTTTTAGGATCACGCTGGTAGGACTTACAAGATTGTAATGTTATGAGGATCATGCTAGTGGACCTTTAAGATTGTATTGTTAGTGCGTCCGTTTATCTGTTACTTCACACGATAACTATTGAAGAAAAGCGAATGTTTGAATTGTGCTTGTTGCAATACGTAACTAGAGTAATTATCTCCATTGAGTTCGTTAATGGGGTCAATGCATTATCATCACGAGTTACGGTGAGTTTAACAGTGGCTATCCATATCCCATACGTACCCGTTCAATTACTAGCATAGGCACTTTATTCATTTATCTTAAGTTTCGCACGGTTCTCTTTTTACTATTGTTTAAAACAGATTTTAGTTTAATTTGTTTTGTGGTCTGTGTCGATTTACAGGAATAATCCCATTCACGTACAAGTGTATTAAAATTGTATATAACTTAATATAAAAATCACACCAAAAGACAATGCCAAAATGAAGTAAAAACACGTAGATAATAATAAAAAAGGAATAAATAGTGACACATGAGGAAGAGACAAAGGACAATTCTTGTTTGTGGTATTTGCTTGTCATATACCCAGATGGTGCAACCTAGGATCGAACTAGCGACTTTGAATTCTGAAATGCCCTTCTCTCTACCATTCAGCTACGGTATAGCTCTTTCCAATATACAACACGCCTTCATATATTCTTGAAGTTCCAAGCTGCGAGCGAGCAGAGTTTTAAAAAAGGCAAAAACTTGTACAAATGATAAATGATTTGAGTATGACAAGGCGGAAAATCGTGAATGTTATGACCTGCTGCTTTCTGTAAAGTCGTGTGTGTATAACTCGGAGTAGAACGTTTCTTAAAACTCAGGGAGAGCAACAACTACTATCCTAAAAGGAGAAAAAGTACGGATATTTTAAAAGTTTCGTTATTATATTTATTATTATGATAATTATGCTGAACGATTCACTTCAGTAGCCTTGTTAGATGCTATAACATCCGGACCTTCACGAACTCGCTCTCTCTCTAGATATACCGTTTCTCTCTTTTCTTCTTTCTTTTCCTCTGTTATGAAAATTACGGAGGACGTACCAAAACGCGGATGTTTACAATTCTAGATCCGTGTCTGCTTGAGCGTCAAGTTAGTGTATTATGTACTGGAAGAAGTTAAGATCTTTGAAAATTGGTTGATTGGCTCAGCGGATTAGCTCAACAACGTTCCGTTGCCTTTGTTGCTTGTCGCCACTACAACAGCTATTCTGTCAGACACTCAAGACACATGGAAAAAGAGCTACGATTTCTGGGGTTCTGTTTCCGGGACTGAAAATTATTAATACATTTTCAGACTATATAACCTTATTTTTTATGTATGTACTCTTCAATAGGGAAAATGCGCTTTGTATAAATATTGATACACAAAGATTAGTATTTTTAATGATAATATACCTGAATCACGGATCCTGAGCTTGCATATTATAAAAAGTCAAAGTGTCTTTATATTCGAATATTAATTGATGTGTACAATTGAATACCTGCGTCCTGATCCCGTAATTACTCAGTTGTACTTGTACTTGTACACGAGCATTTATTAGAATTAAGGATATAACACTCAACCCAAACTTATGTTCATACCCCTAAATTGTAGGTGTCCATATAACTTATTGAACCACAATGGGAGAAAGCTGATCACATGCTCTTACATTACAGTAAATGGGCTAGAACCTGCAGCACGCGGTCCCCAAAAAATGTAATACATAGGCAAAAACATTTTTAACACTCTGATCATTAGAGTCTTGGAAACGCAACTTTCTCTAGCTGTTCATACTGTATCAACTCCGTCGTGGCTATATAGTTAACGCGGGAAACCCAGGTTCGATTCCTAGTGGGAGCTTACGTAAAGCAACAACGAAAAATTCGAACTCCAGTCTAACATTCCATGCATATGTTGTTTAAGTTAAAAAATATACATGATAAATTGAACGAATTATGATCATGATTTAAGGATGATTAGACATTTAGCATTAGAACCTTTTATTTATTTATTTTTTAGCGTGAACCTAGATTCAAATCCAGAATTTTCCTCCCAAGAATTTGTTCCAATATCCACCAGGCGATTATCAGAATAACTACATAGCTCTTAAGAAAACTCTTCTCAATAGTACCTTCCTAAAGCTTTAATATTTCTAATGGAAACTGGGTCACATGTTCAGTTTTAACGAATAAATATATATAATGGGTGGATTCCCTGAGAACTCTATGTACACAATTTAGTAATACTTCGATACCACACTAAGTGAAATATAGACTATGTTGTTGTGTACACGGATGTCATGTTGTCAACCACAATCTTGCGTGGCTTGGAATTGAACCAGACCCCTCACATCAGAGGTGATCGCCCTACTATTGAGCTACTCATAAAACTTTTCGAATTAAGCTAAATTCTCCTGAAAACAACCTGCCTTTCTTGTACAGTTTGACTGCTGTGTTTCTTTAGCGAGTTATGTGTAGTGTAGAGGTGTAGCAGGTGTATAGCTGAGCGTGGGCGAATATTTGACATCCACATATCATATTATCTTTCAAGCAGAAAGTGGTTGGATGGCGCCAAGTGGTCTGAGCGGAACATGAGCTTTGTCTGCAGGTGCTGTTCCTGTGAATCATCCCCAATAATTTCCTCCGTGTATCCTCTGGCTTCTTCCTGCTCATCAAACAGTCTACTAGATAGCTTCTCGCTTAATCATCGGTTTCTCTGTTGCTTTTATTAAATATCCAGGTGCTTCTTCTTCGGCTGAAAATAACGACACAGAAACAAATATATCTTTATGTCTCGAGTGGAAATAAATGGTTCAGTTCGTCAACACGGGAACTTACCTTCCTTCTTTATTTTTCCGTACATGCTCATTTGCATGAGACCTTGGAAGGTCTGCAATTCGCACTCACAGGTGAAACAACAACAAGATGTTACGTCATTCAACACATTCTGGGTCATCCACTGGAAATCTGAGCGATACTTTTTTTTTTTGTATTTTTCTTCCTTGTAGGTGCAATTGTAAAATGGCGTATTAACTCTAAATATTAGACGTTAAGTTGATATGTTAATTGGTAAAAATGCGCATAACAACCCAGTTTGTCTTTTACTTGTTCTCTCTCCCAGTGTGCTGGATTCAGCCTTATTTCTATTATTCCTTTTTCTTTTCTTTTCTTTTCTTTTTTTAAATAAAGTATATACAGGAATTTCTCTATCATTGAGGTTATTTTTGCCACGAAAATACTGCAATAGTCGAACCCGTGACAATTGGGATAAACAATACTTATAAATGGGTGATCATTGCCCAGGATTTTTCAGTTTAAAGGATTTTTCAGTTTAAGAAAAATGTGTTAAAATGTTAAGTAAAAAAAGAAAGAAAGAAAAAGAAAAAAAGAATTATTTTATCTTTATTATGTTAACACGAACTTTTAACTTCACTTGTACTGCTGATCGTCGAATAAAAACGAATCGCTGCAAGAGCGCAACCTGGAGCATAGAACCTGGAACTAAATGTAATGATGGTTGCATATGTGGTAGGTTACGTCTCAAGGCCGACAATTCCAATTTGGAGCGCAATAATTGGAATTTTGGTATGGCGTTATAAATCGCGATAACTCCTATGTTTTTTGTATTACACATGCACCATTTTGACGATTTTTGTTTTGAATTATTGCTGATCGTAGTAGAATAGTGACTAAAGTATTACAAATAATTTTGTGTATCTAAGATTTTTGAAGTTGTTATAGTGTGATGGCCGATGCAGTTAACCTTTGTTTTAAGGAATTACTTACCATTACTCTCCATAATAAAAGAGAACAATATACGTATTTCTTTCTAACTATTTTGTTAGTAATTATGAGTGTTTCCTAAATATTTACGAAGTTTTAGATATAAATATTAAAAAGATAATAGGCCTAGGTACAAAATTATGGCAACGCTGTGTGGAGGGTTCTTTAAGCCTACTCATAAGGAGAGCCGCTCCTTTTCCTATTTGGCAGTTGTGGGCGCTTCGCAGGTTGTAAAACCCAATATAATGTGTTTTTACACACGAAGGGAGGAAACCTCTGTTAGAAAAAAATAAAATAAAAGGTAAGACAAAACGGAAACGACGTAATTTTTGAATGGCGGCGATTTTGTTTAATAGCTTTTGTCGGTCTGTTTGTGTTACGACCCTATTTTCTTCAGTTTCTTTCTCCTCTAACCAGTCAGAACAAATTTTTCTTTCATCGCCACCTTTTTATATACTGTATAGTCTTATGTATATAATAATAGTAGTTGGTGTATTATAGTTCCAGACGATTTTGAAGAGTGTAGCCCTAATTTCTTCCTTTCGAATAAAACAAGTGTAGGTTGATCCAAAAGTCCCATCATTTCTAATGTGCATCATACGAACTATTTGTTCTCCGTAGCTTTCTGCATGTCTGCAAATTACCTGCACATAAGCAACATCTCTTGCCGTCAGGTAAAATGGTAACGCACCTAGCGGAACCTATTAGCCTGAGTGTGAATTATTGGAGACTTAGCGTGATGGAGAGGCTGAGGTGTTTATAATACGGATTAAGGGTATCTCGGTATATTTTTGCCTAGATGTTTATACAACCTGTGATTCTTAAACATTTTGAAGTTTGCATATTAGCGTTACAGACAGACTAATTAATATGTTGCTGCTCTATAATAAGGATTTATGAAAAAGAAAATCCAGTTGGCTATTGACAATTTATTTGAACTACACTTATTCCAGAATACATGAGTGTATGTTATCCTTCTCACGAAGGTTTCCTACGAGATCAGAGTGGAGACTCGTTTCCTCTCAAAAAGTGTCGTGAAAATGATGTCTCATCTTGTTCGTTGGTTGGATTTTGTCGTTCTTTTTCAAATTTCAAGACTCTCCCACCAGAAGTCGAACCCTCCAAAGGAACGCGCACTAGCCACTAGACCACTAGCCACGCGCACTAGCCACTAAACGCTTGTCTATTCTCGGAAAGTGATATCTTTGGGAAAGACCTATCTTGTCTCGGAAAGTGTTAGCTGTTTTGGAAAGACTTGTCTCGTCTCGCATCTCGTTATGAAAATTTCTGTCTCCGCTCGTCTCGCGGGCTATCCCACTTATCACAGCACAGAATTACGTATGTGGTATATAGTTCTCCCCAAGATTGGTGGCGTGATAGAGGCAAATGGGCAGTTGCTTTAAGATCATCAAGCGTCATATACGTGTATTATCCACAAACAATCCATAGGGATTCACTGTTCCAAAACCCCACCATCTGAAATAAATAAATAAATAAGAGTAATTATTTTCTTTCTTTTGGCTCACCCTCTTACATGGATACCAGTATCGGTTTTACAAGTTTTCTGATTGGATTAATGTAGTGATTTTACGTCATATTTCGCACAATACTTCAGTGCATGATTTCTTGGCAATATGCACAAGAGCGTACAGGAGTCAAAATCCACGAAAGCGCACTATTTTACAATGATGAAGCTAAACTACACTCATGCTGTGCCCCTTCATGGCCAAATGGATTAACACGCATAATCCTGAGTTCGATCCCGGACATTTAAAAAAATCTTTATTGCTTAAATACAATAAAAGGATGAGAGATAAAAGCGGAGAATGAATTACTCCAACTTTCACTAAAAATCAATTTGGGTACTCTAAAAATCTTACCCTTCAGTTACTATTGATATCAAATGATATATATTCGATCAACAAATCTTCGTTTCTTGTAGTTTGTGCTCTATACGTGCAAAAAAACTTTATGTGCCGTTGTAAACTTGTATGGTTACGTAGTTACGACGTGTCCCACGTATTTCAAATATGAAGGATGATGTCCATTGGTAAAATTCATATAGTTTAACAGAAAAAGAGATGGACAAATTAGCATGATTGATTAATGCTGACAGTAGCATTGCTTAATGTCACTGCGAGAATCATGGCAAAACCTCAGTCATGATTTCCGCTACAAGAATCGAATTTTTACACCATAAATGTTGGAGTTTGTTTCAAATGGAAAAAAAACTTTTGGAACCAGTTCTCAGCATTAACCTTGTTTAGAATTGTGTACCTTATTCTCTGAACTAACAGTAAGCTAGTTAACTAACAGTAAGCTAAGATCACTCACTTGTCTCCAAACAGAATAATTATGGGCATATATCTAACGTGAAGATAGTACAGCTGATATAAGACTAAAATTAATTTACTGTACGAAGATTACTGAACACAAGATCCATCCACGAAGTTTAAGTGAGCGTAATGTCCTTAGCGTACTTAAGTCAATACCTTAACTGCCTAAATGAAAATTTCCTTTATTTTACCCACTTAAGTACGTTACTTTTATTGCCTTGCTATGTATATTTTATGAGTTTCCAACTAAAATTTGCAAGGTAAGCGGCATCGGCCACCCACAAACAATAGAATTTATTATAAGGTAAAGCCTTTTCGCATGACAGGCGCGTGTTGAAATCTGGTTTTACGCTACTTTTCCCCTCTCTTACCCTCCTTTCCTCTTTAGGTGACGACAAGCTGTTTATCCTTGCTTGTTTGGCAGTGGCCGCGCAATTGCCCACGAGAACTTCTTGGCAATCACACGAGATCCAACGAGACAAAAAATGTACCGGAGCAGTGTGACTAAAGTTTTAAAGTCACGAGTTCAGAAGTGACTCGATCTTTCTTTTGCATAAATGGTTCTTATTAAGTGCATGATTGTAATTCGATAATTACTGGAACTCTTTGAAGCTAACTTTTGTATGCTAACCAATTATGAAGGTGAGATGCGAGACATTATTAAGTTTGGTTCTGCTGTCCAAAACCATAAATCCAAATTACATTGTGCTAATGCTGTACAAATTGCAATTAAAACAAATCATATTCAATTTATGAAAATACCGTATGTTCGGAATTTTTTAACAACTATAAATATTTATTTACTATTTCCAGATTCAGCTAAAAATTACTTCACACAGGAAATAATTTAACAATAAAAATGGGTTAGGATTGTGGATAAAAGTAATCAGGGTCTATAAAGTTATTTAAAGAGACTATTCCAGCATTTGATGGTGAGATTGAGGGAGAACCTCGGTTCAAACAGCCTGTTGTGAAATTCGAACCCGGAATCTTCTAACCACAAAGAGGGAGCACAATCCCTGTACATCCGATGTACTGTATTTATTCAAAGAGTACTGTATTCACAAACAGTACTGCATTATTATTTTTTTTTTCGAGAATTGAGCAAGTGTTATATATATATATATATGTTCTGAAAGAATATAATGTTTTAAAAAAGGAAGAAAATCTGGTGGGCCTATCTCTTAGGAGTTGATCTTAAATGGAATAAAACAGTAAGGATTTAGACAGAAAATGGAAACTAATACACAACCAGAGGCGCACCCACGGATAATGCACCGGGCTGGAACCTCTCCACCCAAACTTCCTAATTCAATATACATACCGTTATGTACACTTTCTCAATAAAACTATACTTGATTAACAGGGAAATGATTGAGTAGCATGATCATTTGCTCTAAAACTTCATCTGTACTCTTTTTCTTATAAAAACAATCTACTTCTATTTTTTTCTGAAAATATAGGTTTAACTATTTTATAGTTACTAATCGTTGTTTCGTGTGCAAATAATACCCCTTCAATACTACATTGACATAGTATTGGACCCCTCCTAACAAAAATTTCTAGGTGTGCGCCTGTACACAGGCCCGTATTTAGATAAGTGATGTTCTGTACTTGAGCACAGGGCGGCAGAATTTAGGGGCGGCAAAATTTTTGATTTTTTTTAAAGATTCACAATAAAGTACTATTTAAAACTAGCAACCCGCGTAGCGCCGCGCAAGCGCGAGAAAATATGCTAATTCACTCTAATTACAATAGTTACTAATTAGCTAGTTTATCTGATTATTTGTAAAAAGTCATCCTCTCCCACCCCACACAACATGGTGAGGATGAACTTGAACATCATAGAAACTGACACTGTTAAACTCAGCGTCCTCGAAAAATATGAATTCAACACTAATATCTGTCATTTACGATTACTTTTAACATCTTGCTTCCTCCATGCGGAGTGGAGTATGACCTTGTAGTCGAATTTGATTACAACTGTCACTATTCATCTCAGCGCCCGCAAAAACTATGAATTTAACTCTAATATTGGTCGTTTTCAATTATTTTTAAAATGCCCTTATGTTATTCTTTAGCTAGTATGTTTGCAAAATCACGGCTTGTTTCCTTGTTTGAAACACAAGTTTGTGCGGGGAGCGGCACATTATTTAGAGTACAAGGGCACGATATATAAATACGGGCCTGCCTGTACATGACCAGTGAAGTATCATGTCGTCTGCTGGAGATAGTTCTATTCTTGATAATAAGTACCTTTAATTTTTTTTAAAGTAACAATATGTTTTTATCAAGATATTGCGTTGATTGACTGTCTAACTGTACGGGAAACGAACTCCGATCATCTTGTGACTGTGACTTGTCATCTATCACTATTATTCATACTTGCTTTTCGTTGATGGATTCTCAATATGATGGATTGTTTCTGAATTTTAATTCGATTCGATCGACTAGTAATTCCTAACACAGTTCCGAACAAGTGATTAGAGAAGCTATCACTTGTTGGAAAGGAAAATAAATCTTGTAGAAAGAAACAAAGAAAAGAAAAAGAAGGATAGCAAATAGCGAAAATCCAAACGAAAGCAAAAGGAGAAGGTGATTGGGGATCTCTGGTGGCCCGAGGGCGCTCAGCAGACTCGGCTGTTGGATGTAACACGACATCTACCGACAAGAGAGCGTGCATGCAATGAGGAATCCCGAGGGGCGCGCCCTCTGTCAACAATAAGATGCAACGCCACTTTTCATGGTCATACATTGAACAGTGTCTTCCCCTTGCGCTGTTGTTACTGCTTTATTTTTCATTTTCATTTTTTTTTTTTTTTTTTCACTTTTCAAACATACTCATGTTAACACGAAGACTTAAATAAAAGCTTTATGTTTTGAACTCAATTATTTATTTGTCAAAGGCAAGTATTTATATGCAGGCTGAGTCTATCCGTAATTGGCGTTATATCTTTAAATTGACAAAAAATATCCGGCCTTTTTTTTTTTTTCAAATATAGTATTTAAGATGATCTGTTTTCAGTAATTAGGTTGAATGGATGCTCACAAAGTCGTGAAATATATTCATGATAAAACATGACAATTACTCTTGTTTTACACCCGACTTAAATTTCGGTCGGCATCTTCATAAAAGTGATCAATATCTATTTCTTTACTCTTTTGTATTATGGTGAAATTGCCTTATTCACCTCAATTGCATGATCCTTAATATACGTATCAGATGCGCAAAAATTTGACCAACATTCATTTTGATATATACTATGCCAAGTGCGCACCCACGCTAGGGGTCTACTGGATCTGGACCTCCCCCAAAAACTTTGTACCTCGACACACATTTCTACATTTTCTTAATAATGTACACGGTTATACATTTCCTTAATAATGTATAGTTATAATAACATTACAAAACAATGGTTTCTTTTTTCTTTTCTTTTCCTTTTTTTTAAAAAAAAATCTTTTTGCTTATAAAGTAAATTTTACTCATTGTAAATTATGTTATTGTTATAAACTTTAGAGCATGTGTATACACCCTTATTTGATTTGATTTGATTTTGAGTTTAGCATCCCGTTCAACAGCGAAGCTATATGAGATGTAGACCTACAGTTTAACGTTGAATCTGAACCACATGAGCTCCCGCCGGGAATCGAACCCGGGTCTCTCACGCCAAAGGCGCATATGCTAACCGCTTAGCCACGAGGGAGCTCATACACCCTTGTGCTATTAGAGAAACGTAATCTGAACAGTACCAGAGGTAAAAGTGAGAGGAAACGGAATACCATGACATCCCTCCACTTTCTAAAAAATTACAATGGGTAAATATAGGCACGGGGGACGGTGTGACGTCATCCGTCTCCCTACCTTTTCAGATTCACTTTTATTTCTAACAATACATCTGTTCTGATGCCTTCATTATTATCAGTCGTTGATAATTTTTTATCAATACTCTATACATAAGATTTATGTCAAAGACTTCTTGAACACTTAAGTATAGAGACAGAATAACCACCACCAAAGTTGTACTGAGTCACAAATGTTAGATGGTTAGCTAATTGTGTAAGATTTCCTAAGAAGAAAGGACGATTGTCGTAGTTAGGATTGTTAGCAAATTCTGTGAGAAGTCGGAATACATGCGATACGCGTACCCAACAAAGCAGTACGTTATCACGTGTGTAAAATTGATAGCAAGTACTTAGATCACGTGTGTGTGATAGCAAATTATTTAAGACTTTTGTGAGACAAACGATACTCAATATTACTGTTGATGGCAAATGATACTTGTTGATGGCAATGGCTATTGTGTGTAGAATTTATAGCAGTAAACAGAACTAACGAAGTTTCCTTGGACCTACAACTATAACCACGTGTAGTCAGTAGTAAATTTTGCAAATTTCGTTGTAGACCTCTAACCGTTTGTGATCTGTAACATCAAGGAGTTTTCGTAATTGACACTAAAATGTAAACGTAACATTACCATCTTGGTTCAGCAGTTTAATCAATTAATTTTTTAACTACTGTATGATCAAATGATTTTAATATGTTAAACTGAGAACATACGAGTGAAATGTTAAGATGTTTTTACCCCCCAAGAAGAGCCTCTGATGTTACGTTTTGTTTCAGAGTATATCGGTGGCCTCTGCCAAACCAGTTTAAATTGTACTCTCATGCAACCTAAAGATTTCTCAAGACTATTGGTGTGTGCTGTGCTAGAAACAGAGAGAAATGATGGTAGAGAGAGGTGTTAGAAGGACGGATTGAAACATAGGAACTAATAGAGAGAAAGATTACTCTTCGAACATACACATACACACAAAGGATAAACATAAACGCGGTTCAATTTGTGAAACATCTTAGTGGGTAATGACCGCCTCCAATGTCAAAACAACAGTGGCGTAATTTCACATACTGGAATTTCGAATATTGCAGAGTAAGCATGTGATTACCTATCAATACTAGTACTTTGTGTGATGTTTACTCCAGTAATGCCGAGGGTTTTTTGAACCCATGGGAAGATTGTTATGTTCCCTATACTAAACTGTTCGCCCACCTTCCGAATATATGTACACATAATAAAAGAACAACACCATTGCGCATTACCAGGGTGTACTTGCGCTATAAAACATATTAAATTGCAGACGCAGTGAAGTTCAGAGCTTGAATAAAAACCCGACCTTGACTCTTTACAATGTCACACGTGGACCACGAGTCATATAATGGTAAATTCCAGTAATTTTAATTGTTAACGCCAGGAACAAAAAAGATAAACAAGTACTTACATATTTGAGTTAAGATGGGTTCTTTTTTTTTTATTTTTGTTTAATGTTATTTCCATCATAAACAAAAGTTTTTCCTTTAACTTTCGATAAACTCGGGGTTTAATTTGTACTGAACTTGCTTCAATCCAATGTTTAATACACAAAGTAAGGTTTAGAATATTTTTATAGGTAAGCAATCATTAAGAATTAATGTACTTGAATAACCTTATCAAAATGCATAAAAATTATAGTATATTCGCGTGAGTTCCCTAACGTTTCTCAGTAGGTCCGATTTTTTTTTTTTTTTTTTTTTTTTTTTTTTTTTTTTTTTTTTTTGAGAACGCCAAACAACTTCAGCTATAGAAATTCAAAACAGAGTCACTGCGTTAGTTTTGTGTGCTCAGCAAAGAATGTCTCCTTCAGAGCTAGAGTTTAAGCCTGAATCAAAATTTAATTTTCCATTTATGGAACTTCAGCTAACAGTACATTTCGTTGCTACAGATATGTATGTCCTTAAAGAATAAAAAGTTCTGCAGGTGTTACCGTTGGACATTCTAGTATTTGGTTGCATGGAGAAAACAAGGAAAGACCAACAGTCAGATTGACTTGTTACCTGTGATCTTCTGCAAATAATTCGTTTATAATCTGACAAAAGCTTGTTTCAATTGCCACTAATAGCTCACACTGGTTTTGCTACATTGGAAGTTTCTCTCTCTTTCTCTCTTCCTCTCTCTCTCTCTCTTTCTGTCTTTGTCTTACTATGTGTGTCTCTGTCGAAGTTGAAAACTGGAATAAGTAAATGTTCATGTAATTTAATTGATATTTCTCCATTGGAACTATGTATGACATGAAATTCCGGTTTGATGCTAGGATACGCATTACTACAAATGTCACCATACGAATAACAAAAATAAAACATTAAAGCAGAGATGACTCAGTGCAATTTAAGAATCAAAAACAAATGAAATCTTTGAGTTTTACGTCCCACGATTATGCCGGTTAGGCTAAAGGAGACGGTGATGATGAGTAATGAACGAAATGGTAGAATGAAGAAAGTGGGAGGAAACGGGAGAACCCCGAGGAAATCCACTCACAGGGTGTTTGTCAACCATAAAGTTCACTTGGCGGGGAAGAATCAAGAAAGTACCAGGTAATGCAGTGAGATTGCATGTCGAATTTTATTACAGTTTTCAGCAATCAGAAACAGATTGATTGCCTAATGAATGGAAGTCTACAACCTAATTGCTCTACTTGGTCCCTTAACCTCGGTGCATAAGCGTGGGACATTAAACTAACGTAAATTTAAATTTAAAACCTATTATGAAACAACTACATTTTGAAACCTATTATCCTCCTCCTCCCCCCCCCCAGAAAAAATGTAAGTATTTCATTTGATTTATTCATTTTATTCTCGTTACTAAATAGATTTTTGAGAGAGTGCACAGGTCATCTGAGACGGGTCAATCCACCCCTGTCCTCGGTTTACCTCCAAGAAAATAATAATAATAATAATAATAATAATAATAATAATAATAATAATAATAATAATAATAATAATAATAATAATAATAATAATAATAATAATAATAATAAAATAAGGGACAATTTCTCGACAAGATCCAGCTTAACAGATATTCTTTCCGAGCTCTGTTCTGAAAATCGCTAGTATGAGCAGTATTGTCTTCAGACATCCGAAGGCTACTTGTCGGGAAAAGATATCAGGTGTAGGAAAAGAATCATTCTGGAGAAAGATGTCAGATACCCGTCTCTTCCTGAATTTTCTTACGTTCTTTTTTTTCCATTATTTTTTTTTAAAGATACAGTATCTGGTGAGATTTTATGTATTTCCTTACTTTTTAAATACATCATTAAGTATGAAAATGGCTTTTTTTTCACCCTGCGCTACTGTACATTTGCCCCATTTGGAATACTGAGTTTGATATGCCTGCGTTTTGTTGAGAATGTCGTTGTAAATGAAGACAAGGTTTGCAGTACTTAGCGAGCTACCAACGTGTAGCCAGGTAGTGCTGGAGGTGACAGGACATGTCAATGAAGTCAACGAGGTGGTGAAAAGGAGTCGTGTCTTGTTTTGTCGCGAAAATGTCTTAATTTCATTGTCTTTATTCTGAGGGAGTGCAATCGGCGCGTGATTAGTTCCACCTCACGCAAAGCCATGCAATGCAATGCGAGGACATTAACTCATCCGCTCAGAAGGGGGGGGGGGGGATAGAAGAGAGAAGCTGCGTGTGGATGTGTGTGTTTTTGTGTGTGGAAGTGGGGATAGCGTATGTAATTGCTGTGACGTGTGTAAAACAAAGATCAAAGCGGGAGGCTGTGGGAAACAAGATATTGGGTTTGAGGGAATCATTGTTGCCACCTACGAATACAATATTTTTTTAATGTTTTATTTTTATTTTATTTATTTATTTTTAAATAATTACATTATGGCTTCTTTGTAGATTTGTCTGTACACGCAACCTCTTTAAAACTAGTAATCCATTTTCTTCATGTTTTTGAATACTAAGAAGTTTTAGATATTGAAACACAAGAATATATTTCTTTAGATACCACCCAAGTAATTATTATTTTTTAAATGAAAGTTTTAATACTGAGTTTTTCCCCTTAAAATGTCAAATTTATTTTCTGTTATTAATAGTTCATTAAGAAAACGGAAAGCAAGTGTGAAATATCCAAGTTGCTAATTCTACTATTGTAGGCCTAATAATTAAGACAATTACTATACAGTTTAGGTTGACCTAGTGCTTTCAATATTATTGAATCAAACCAGGATAGTCCTTGGAGTCTCTGGTCATATTATAGCAGGGGCGGATCCAGGGGGAGGCGATCGGGGCGATTGCTCCCCCTCCCAGAAAAGGAGACTTTCTTATGTTATATATATGTATAAATAAAACCCATCCCAAAGTTTGGAGCCCTTAAAAGTAGCAGTATGACAACCCCCCCCCCCCAGAAGTCGGTCCTGGATCCGCCCCTGTATTATAGTTTGTATTCTGGGAAGGACAGTACATTTTTATTTGTGTAGTAGTAATTTTAGCAACTGTGTGCTTCTTTATTGCTTTGAAACATCCAGAAACTTTTGCATTTATCTTCTGTACCGAGAGAAGAAGAAATCAGTCGTACTCTTGTGATATAGTCTAAGTATTACCTGAATTTGTATTTCAAGCATTGTTCACTTAGCGGGCTTGAACGCACAAGTAATTAATAGTGTAGGTATGGGCAAGTCCAGGGCGACTAGTGTTAAGGACGACTTGTTTAAGACTGCAGTCAAACCGATAACAACATCATCTATCGATAACACGTAGACGGGCCCCCAGAGAACAAAATAGTCGACCAATTAGATTTCCGCACACGCTGCGCTGGGAGATTTATGCGTAGTCTAATGTCAATACTGCTTAAGCCTAGTGCGCTGAGAGACGGGGTGAGACGAGATGATACGATGAGATTATCGTGGTTTCTATCAACAAGCTAGCCTATGGTTAGGCTAATGTTAAAAGGCAATACTTCATACATCTTAATGGTAAAGGTACCATCTCAACATGACGGATAAAAGAAAAATTCGAACACATTTCCTCACAGATATTTCCTACGTACATAAAGTTTCTCCAGTGTTTATCCATAAACACTTCTGCTTGACAACTGACTTTCGGTAAGATAGTGTAATTGTCTATCATGTCTCGAAGATTTTTATCGGACATCTTGAAGCAAACCGAAGAAAAATCTCAGCAAATACCCAGAACCACGATCGAACGCAGTATCCTCCAAATATAAGAGGAAGTAATATTGTCATCTAATCCACCCCCTCCTTCAACCTACAAATAACACTTTACTGTTGATAGTAGGCACTACAGTGGGCACAGCAGTCATTAATGAATGAGTAGGTGAAAAGGCCAAATATAGTGAAAGTATCCGTGGGGTTGCAGTACTGAACGTTGGTGAAGTGAAGAAGAGGTATGAGCTGCTAACTTTTTCTTGTTCTTTAATTGCTAACCTGCCGACACGGGAGATACGAAGCGTCGCTAAAACTAACAAAGTGGGTAATTGAAACAGACGTAAAAGAAAAATCAAGGAAAAAATGGAAGGAACGGGCAGAGATTTTTTTATTTTATTATTATTATTATTATTGTGTTTCGTTTTGTTTTGGGAGGGCACATAACAAGGAAACATACACACACACATACAAAAGCATAATGTGGACTGGCCTTGAGGTGGCATGTGGGTACAGAATGATCTCAAACGAGGTTATGCTATAAAAAAAAAATACAACTTGAAATAGTACATACATATATAGATATAAATGTTGTAATAGTCTTTGTGTGTGGTGAATTATAATAGTATTTAGTCTCGTTTGAGTAGGATCCTAAATCAATATCATTCATAGAAAGAAATGTGCAAATTTTGTCAAAATCGTGATCCTAAATGCATTTAGTTACGAAAATATGTTTTATACAGCCTATATGAAAAGGAATAGCTGAATAGGTAATTCTGAATGATGATTCAGAATTTTAGGAGATATAAATGGTACGATCAACATGAGTATTTTAAAAAAAATGGAGTCAATTACATGGTAATAACTTTGAAGAGAAGAAATATATTAAGACGATTAAGGTGAAACAAAGGAAAACTTATCCGTATAATTATTTAGGACTCCTCGTGGCTAAGTAGTTACAGAATTCTAGATTTCAACGCGGGAGATTTGGATTCATTTCCGGTGGGAATATATTTAACGTGGGTTCACATTAAATTAAGTTTTGAGTTCATGTCTCAAACATCATCGGTGCAGACAAGGTTAGAAACCAAACGAAAATAAGAAATATAATCGAAAGTCTTCTGGTAATTAACAATATGTGTAAGTACGTTTTTAAGCAATCTAAAAGCAATTATAATGTAGCAATGCTTTTTAGATGAGCACAAGTTTTATTTGGAAGGGGAGTGCGGTGGCTCAGTGATAGCGCGCTCACGTCTGGTGCGTGGGGTACCTTACTTGATCCCAGTTCCCGCCAAATAGACTTTGTGATGGACAAACATCGTGTGCGTAAATTTTCTCGGAGTTCTCCCATTTCTTTCACTTTCTTCATTCCACCATTATTGCCCATTTCATTATCACCGCTTCCCTTGGCCTGTATATAATCGTGGGTCGTTGAACCAAAATAAAATTTCTTTTTATTGCCTTCGCCACTGATGTATAATGAAAAAAGTGCTTAAATGAAAGTTAGAAAAGATTGGGACGTTATCAGATGACATTATGATTATAGTCAGGAAAAAAAAAAGTTGGAACATAGATTTGAAAGAAACGAGTACCGGGATAGTACTTGAATCGGTGAGTGGACAATACTTCTTTTTGGAAGACAAAAACAAAAGTTGCTTACCGGAAATACCGTTGACTATACAAAAAATGTTTGTATGAGATATTTGTAGTGTGTGTATGTTAAATTCTTTCATTTCCCAAAATACCAAAAGAACGATGAGACCGAATATTTAATTTTATAGAAATTGCTACTGCGAAATGTTGTATTTTATTTTTGAAATATTCTCATTTTTTTTTTTTTTTTCATCCAACGATTCAGTTGTCCATTTCATAAATCTTTACAACTGAGTTTTACAAATCATGAAGTATTATAAAATAGAAATATTAATATAATAGCAAAAACAGTTTATAGAGATCGAAATTTACTATTTTAAAAACATTATTCTTTAAAAAGAAAAGTTACGTGTTTAACATGTAGTAGTACTTGCCAATACCACCGTAATTTATGTTATAGGTAAAATTTGTGTACGCAGTTCAAATTTCATATATAATTTTAAAATTTATTTTTCTTTTTACATGTTGTACACTAGTATTACAAACTTTATAGCATTTATAAAATAGAAACATGTTGAATCACCTGTTATGAGGAGATTTTGATTAGGTATCTAGCCATTAAATTTGGCGTGAGCATCATCGTATCTATTGGCTTTCTCGAAATTCATACATTTCTCCTCACTTTTCATTCCACCAAATCTTCTACGTTTATTTATTCACTAATCTTACGTCTTTTGTAGCCTAAAAGGCCGTTAAACTGAAAATTCATTTTTATTTTCCATTTATGAAGGAAATATCGAAGGTTTGTACCTGAACTTAGAATTCAACATGGGACAATATACACCGCTTATTAGAATCCTGACCATTCCACTATACAAGAACACTTTACAAATAAGATTTCAAGAAACTGTAGCACAGCTTCTTCTCGTGAAATGTGCAAAAGTAGTCAATACATATTAATAGATATTCTTCTTCAGCTAAAAATGTCTCCGATGTGTTATATAATAGCGTGCAAATTTTGTCCTGCTTTCTTGTGTAGCCTTGATCCAGAAGAGAATGTGTAATTTGGTTTTCGTTCACATAAAGAATTACTTCCTTACTATAAACATAGCTTACAAGGTAGGCTTCCACAGACGCGTAGGAGTTCAATCTGATAAGGCTTAGTTAGTTTTCCAACATCAGCCGCAAAGATTTTCTAGACAGGTTCAATTTAGTTTTCACGCTATTTAATAACACCACTGTAATTGTCGCAGTATTTTTTCTTTTTTTTTTCTCTCTCTTTTCTCTTTCTGTAATTTTGGCTGGCACTTGTCACGTAAAGTATGGGCAGACAGGACATTCATGTTAATTTATGCAGTTTATAAATAAACCTACTTATTTAAAAGGCAATTTTTTTGTGTCACATATGTTTTCTTCTTATATGCAAGCTGTCACTTACCCTATATATTATATATTTATGTTTATGTATATATGTTCTTTCTCTCTTTCTCACTTTACGTGCACGAAATTGTAGGCGGTTTTAGTGAATTTTTGTTGGAAGTGTTGATTCTTCCGGGAAAAAAGGTACTGATCGTGAGACCCAACTTCCTGTGTATGGGTAGTCTTCTGATCAGTGTTGCCAACTGGTACACAATGGGTCTAAAAGTAATAACCATGATTAATCTTTTCGTTGTGTATATAGGTCAGAAGTTTCCTCTTCGGGACAGTAACGTGAACAAGTGTGTTGCTTAGTTCCGCATCAGCGAGAGGTTAGAGATTAATGACCTTTTTGTTTGTTTGATGTCAGGTCACATAATTTTAAAAGTTTACTTAATCTTTCTCAGAGGTTTTGTGCTAGGATACAATATTATTATCTCTAAGGGATTAGGAGGTAAATATAATATTTCGAAAATTCAGTCAGAAAAGATGGCAGGAACCATTAGGAAATTTATGACGGAAAAGTTTAAAAGGAGTTTCCATGGAATTACCTTACAGGGAATTTAAATATATCCATGCTACTGATTTAAGATTTTATAGTAGTTTCCATTAAGAAGAAGGGGAGTATCATGAATTGAACATAAATTGTTTATGTCAGGTGGTTTGAACATCAGTTGTTGATATAACTCGTAATAAGAATTGTCCGAACTTTCGTCAACAATTGTACGTGTGAATGGTAGAAAACAATCTTATATAACTGAGTTGCGTGAAGTTCAGTGTATTGGCGGAAATAAAGTGTTTTGTAGTTTTTTTTTTCCGATAGTTGATATCTTTCCTGGCTAGTTTACCCGCCGTTAAAAGAAAAAAATAGCGAGAAAACAAAGTACAATAATAAACTTGAGCTTCATGGCACTGTAGTATTAGCTTTGACAGAACCTTTGACAGAATGGCTGAGCACGAACATATCGTACTTTTGTTGTTTTCTCAATTCAGTGAAAAGACTGCTCTCAATTTTTCCCTATGTATCTATTTTTTAAAGAAAATCTTTTAGATAGAATAGTTCAACCGCAATGACTTGATCGATAATAGACTTAAAACTGTAGTTTAAACATGTCATAGCAAACGTTACATAATCAAATAAGGAGGATATTAGCTACAGATGATTTTTTCTCTCGATCAACTGATACGAGGGCATTTCCAGAATTTTCCTGACACTGATATATCGTGGTACAGGTAATAAGCCGTTCATGAGCTCCTTGGTGGCTAAGCCGTTAGCGTACGCGTCTTTTGCGTGGGAGACCCGGGTTCAATTCCCAACGGGAGCTCGTGTGATTCCGATTCCACTTCATCAGTAGGTCCCGTCATACATAACCTCGTTGCTGAAAGGGACATTAAACTCAAAATCAACTCAACTCAGATCAATAAGCCGTTCATGGTATATATTAAAATCTATGGAAGAAATAGTATATGAGTTTGAACCGTCTAGATGCATCAGTTCCTTGGAGGCAGTCATTCATTAGGCTTCAGTGCTAATTTCTTCCAAGCCACAGTCTTACACTGCAGCCTTGTTAACAACGTCCGTGAGGACTCAAATATTGCCATGCAGTATGCGAGCTCAACACACAGTGGCTTATTCAAATGACTGCCTCCAACGAACTGTTGCAGCTAAACAGTTGAAACTGATACACTATTACTTCCATAGATAGCACTATACCCCATGAACAGCTTATTACCAATGGCTTGATATTTCAGTGTTAGGTCGTAAACTTTTGGAAATACCCTTGTAAATAAATATCAATATAATGTTATCTTACTAAAATCACAATGGCTCACTGGTAGGGCGGTCACCTTAGATACGAAGGATTCCTGGTTCGATCTCCGAGTATGTGAGTATGTAGTGAACAACATTGTGTCCGTGGGTTTTCTCGAAGTTCTCCCATTTTCTCCCACATTTCCATTCTATCAATTATTTCATAATCAGTTTCTTTTCCTTAATTATCCATCTCCTTGAGTCTAAAGAGCATGATCATGGGACGTAAAATTAGAAATTTCATTTCATTTCAATGTTATGTCAGGTTTTGTGAAGCTAACAAGATCCAGTACTTTCAACGTCTCAGACATCCAAGTCATTGTGTTCGAGCTATATATAGGAAGAATTCCCTTAAATGTCTCCAGACTTAGTGGAAAAGATTTTTTTTTTTCCTTGTGTAGTCTGGATCAAGGAGATAAGGAAGCATGATAGTATTTACTTACACTGCGTGATGCTTGAATTCAGGTACCAATAAAATGAAAAAGACAACTGCAACAAAAGTCGTTTCCTCTTCCTTCCCTTCTCTGTTTTATTTTTTAACGGTTAATGTTTTTATTTCTTTCCCTCTTTGGTTTCAAATTGACTCGATTCCTCGAAAATTCCACTCGCTACGAAGAAATCGATGTTCCTCTTTACCCCGCGTCCTCGTTTGCATAAAGTCAAACAGTTACCACCTCTGCAGGTGAAACAATAATAATAAAATGGGGAATCGTGTCTTCCGCCCAGAAGTTTATGTTTTGCCACACGCCACCTTGGGAAGGTTTTTTGCCAGGAAATCCTGGACTACCTTCCAACTACGAGATTATATCATCAGAAGAAAGAAAAAAAATGAAAAGAAAGAAAAAGAAAACAGTAGCGAAAAAGCATTCAATTCTCCTACACAACGAATTCTTTGAATCCGTATTATTTGAAATTATATTTCTTCTTCAATGATTGCAGACAGGAGCTTCCTTCCGCTATCAAAGTACTTCCTATTAAATCCTTTATGTACTCACTTAATAAGAAGTATGCAGTAGATTGTTTATTGAACTTCTGACGCGCAACGCTATCAATTATCATTTGTGTATATGTGATGACTCAGTTAAATAAATTATACGAACCCCAAAAGAAAAAAAAAAAAAAGAAGATATTGTGCAGACAATAAGGAAGGAACTGAAGGAACATCAACCTTCAGATTAGTCATAAGATTAGATTTATCTTCTTTTGGCCATAGATACTTGAAAGCTTTCGAATACTGGAATTTCTTTTCAAGTTTTTTGGTTGGTTTGTTGTTTAGATCTGTATTCGTTTATGTAGTAAAGAATCAAGCTAACTAGTTTATCTTTTTATTTTGGAATAACGTAGGAAAAATTTGTAAATGTATATACAGACGTGTTCAAATTATTAGACTCAACATTCAGTTCCTGGATATTTTACTGTTCTTACAATATTACGTAAAAAAATATGTTCGAACTTAGTCCAAATTACTACTTTGTAACTCTGTCCTAATTTCTAGTGGGTGTGGCACATGCTTTTCAATATCAATAAAATAAATGCGTACGTGACATTCAAATATAATTACTATAAAGTGTCTATATACAAATTGGAAACAAAAAATGAAATAAAATACTCACAAGAAAACAGTGGCGTAGGGAAGGGGGGCCCGGAGGGGCCGGCCCCCCCCAAAGTGGTTCGACAATGTACTTTAGTACTTTGATGTATGTAGTTTTTTATATATTTTTATGTTTATATATTTTTTTGTTTGTAATTTTCTATATGTACCTATAACAGCACTTGGGCCCCCCCCAAACACACCTCCTGGCTACGCTACTGCAAGAAAATTATCTCTCACACAAAGATTAATATTTCTTATGAAATCCCTTATTCTTTATTAAGTCTTTTATCCTTTGTGGCATCCTATGTACGAGTTTAGCACGTTTTGCCTTTGATTCAGCATCATGATACCACAAATTGTTGATCTCCTTGATCAATTGAAGTTTGGTTCTAATGTGCTTCTTCTCTAGCTTTTTTTTTTTCATGAAACTCCAAAAGTTTTCAATCGGGTTCATATCAGGACTAGTGCCTGACCACGGAAGAACACTAATTTCGTTGTCCTTGAAGAATTTTGTCACAGCTTTGGCCCGGTGGCATGGGACTCCATCATGCATAAAGATTAATTGTACGTCATCAAACCAAAGTGCAGATTGGGAAAGCAGTTCTTCTCGAAGAACCTGTAGGTATTGATCGTGCTTCATTGTCCTCTCTACTATATCCAGTCTTCCAGAGCCAATCTTTTTAGTTTTCTGATACCTCTTAGCGATAGCTTTGGTTTTCGCCCACACTTCCCAACCTTATTTTGGCTCTTGTTCATTTCAACATAGCTTCTATTCACAGATTTTTGTTCTATCCCAACTCTACTAGCAATGTATTGCTGTGTATATCTTATTTCCACCAGAATCATTTTGTTAACTTCCATTTTACGCAGAGAAGGGTCTTTGGTTTTCCCATTATGCTGCAATTACAGGACTACACAAAATAAAAGATTGATACACGAAAACGTCACGATCATTTTAAACTGGCCCATTCGAACTGTTGAACGCTTTGAATGTCGTTAACTTCTTACGACACCAACCACAACACTTCAGACTGTAACTTGTTGATAGGAACCACAATAGCTATCAACAACTGAAACACCACTTTCAGAATCCCCCCCCCCCCTCACTAATACTATCTGCTGTTCAACGGTGATATCACCACTTCAACTGTACAGTAAACAAATGAAGGATCCTATATTGGTAGTTTAACCATTAATTTAAATATTCTAGAACTCTGAATTTATGACTCCTACATCAATTTTGCATTTTTCGAGTGTGAGTCTAATAATTTGAACACGTATATATATATATATATATATATACACTGGCGGATCCAGGATATGATAAAGGGAGGGGCTAAACCATAATTTGCCGTTTTATCCAGTGTAAACCTGAATTGAAGCCCATTTTATCCAGTGTAAACCTGAGCTTCAAGGGGGGGCTATAGCCCCGTAGCCCCCCCTTAGATCCGCCCTTGTATATATATATATATATATATATATATATATATATATATATATATATATATATATATATATATATATATATATATATATATATATATATATATATATATATATAGTGCATGTTCTTATTATCACTCTTAGGTCTGTGGGTCTCTTATTAGTGAGTGAAAAATAGACTACTATCCTACCACAAGTTAGTGAGTGCAGACCACAGTATGTTTGCTCTAGTCTTTGTCGAAAAACCTACTACGGAAGTCAATGTGTTTTGCCTATGTGTTAAAAGTAAAATACATTATTAAAAAAAAAAATACATTTAACATTGATAGACCTAATGCAATATACCATGTTTTTGTATTTTTCGCGTAAGAAATCCATTAGACGGATTATTTTAATTTATATAGTACGTTCCACATTGAATGTTCAGAATTCTAAATCATCTGTCACCTTCTTTACGACTTAATAACAACGCAATTGGGATGGTAGATTAAAGTGCAAACAATTTGAAAGTTAAAGCTCCTCTAAAATATTTGTATTTCAATTCAAACTAGTGATCTCCCATCATCATGGTGGTTCATGTGGCTCGAATCCCACGTTAAGCTGTAGATCCAAGTTTCATATAGCCTCGGTGCTGAACGGGATGCTAAACTCCAATCCAACCGATCCCTAGCACTATAAACACGACTATCTTGTAACTATGGAATCGTAAGTTTTGTATTTCAATCGAGATTCTAATAGAAATGTTCTGGAATTTCATTATGAATACGCAGAACATAAGAAACTAGATCTCTTCTTCCCGTCCATAGTTCTCATTGAAGTATGCTCTACTTACTGCCAAACATCCAGATACAGTCTCTGCGGTCAATACACTAAAATAACCAGGGGAGCCCACAAGGGGGGGGGCTATGACGCAAACTGCGTCATTGAAATATTTGAGGGGGGTAAAACTCTATATAAATATGTTTGAGGGGGTGTAAAAATTAATCGAAAAGATTTTTTTTTCATAGAAGAACACCTATGGATAGACAATTGCGGAGGGTGCGTCATGGATATAAGGGGGGCACCACTGAAATAACTACCGGTAACAGGAAGTCAGTTAACATACAGGGGAATAGAAGTGGAAGGAAATCAGCTAAGCCTTATATTTAAAATAACCATTCCGGTATTCAGCTGGTGGAACCGAGGGAGAAATCTTGGCAAAACCACAGTCGCTATGGTTGATTACTGAATTCGAACCCACAACTTCCTAATTGCGAAGCTAGAAAGCTAGGCTACATTTCATCAGTATATCTAAGGAGGTGCTATCTCTTAAAAATAATAGAGGTCAAAACCAAGTTAAAATCTTGGATCGCCACTGAGACACATAAATAGTAATTTGATTATATTTGTTCCAAGTTAGCAACTATAGCAGGTAACACTCTTCTTTACAGAAACAATTATAAAAAGTACTAATGATTACGTATATACAAAGACTCCTTTTGTTTAAACAACAAACACAAATAAAAGTTAAATAAATACACACTGTTTTTTTTTTCTTTGTGTGATAATTCTCACAGTTATTTCTAATTTGATTCTCTCTTGCTATATATGTTTAATTTAAAAGTCGCTTTCTAATAATCCTGGAAAATCCCTGAAGGTTGGTTTTTCGAAGTATCCAATTAGCGGCTTGGTCTTAGAGCTCTGTACTAATTTCACGGTGCCGACAATGACCACACAACTTCCGCATCTAGGTCTACACCATATACAGTACATGCGATAAACTATATATATATATATATATATATATATATATATATATATATATATATATATATATATATATATATATATATATATAAAGAAGTACTTCTTGAAGGACTAGGAAGCGAAGATGGATGCAAATTGTTAAAAGAGTCAATGGTTATATATACTATAATTGTCTGTGGATTTTTTTGATAGATTTTTTTGATGGATATGTGTGTGTGTCTGCGATGGCCACTCATTTAAGAGGTAAATGAGTTTCCCTTGTTTCAGAAGTTTCTAGACGACAGCGTAACAGAAAGAAACAGCTAAACCACAAGATTGAAGCAAAAACTCTCTACTATCCTCCGGGTATTCGTGTATAATTTAGCCTTCTTTAACATCCTTAATTGATCTTTTAGACTTGGACAATCATAACGATTTTCCCATGCATTCTGTATACACAGTGATACTCTTTTACACTACTTTTTTTCTCCCTTTCAATCATATATATAATCATTTGAACTTGTCTACACTTAACAAAACTACTTGAGTCTACTAATAAGGTATGTTTGCAATCTAATTTTTGATTTGTACAAATGAGCAAACCAAATCACAGTTATTACAAATTTACAACCTAGGACTCAATATATGACCCCAAACTCGCAATCTCTAGTTTTCTGTGATCCTGATAACAACTACCAGTTTCGAATATACCTGACAATGAGTTTTCAGTTTCAATAAGTGATCTCAAGGGTTTGAAATTAAACAAGCGGTAATTTATGAGCGTGAGTTTAAGTTTGCTTAGAGAGTACGCGTTTCGTTGAGCAGAAGTGTAAGTTCTCTTTTAGAGTTTGAGTTTGACTAAGCGTGAGTTTAACACCATCTCACAATGCTCATCCAGTTATATATTACGGCATAAAGTATTTGGATTGCATTAAGCTATGATGTTTTACTTGATTTAATGTACAAATATTGTATCAAGATATTTCTTGATACAAATTCAACATAAAAATTTGTATCAAGAAATAATACTTGAAGAATATTTGCTATTAATTAAAAATGTAATATTTTTATTATTTTTTTTTCTCTCGTGACCAAGTTGCTAACTAACTTTATGCCCTATGGAACCTGGAAACTCAATGCTGCGTTTACAAAAGCTCCCCGTTGACCTACCTTAGCCAATTAGATCCGGTTTCTACTTTGTATTCCTATTCTGCGAGATCCATCTTAATATTGTCTTCCTATTTGCGCCTAGGTCTTCCTAATAGTCGCTTTTCCGATTGGACTTCCAGTTAAAACTTTGAAAGTGTTCATACTTCCTTCTACTCTAGCTACGTGCCCTCCCATCTGAGTCTCCTAGATTTTATGAACCTACGCGCTTACTTTCTGCACATATAATTCTGGATTCAATTCCGGATTCCCTTGGATATCAGGGTAGTTGCTCAGATTACTAAAAAGGGAGTAATCAATCAATTAATTAATCAATCAATCAATTAAACAATCAATCAACCAAATATGTAACTAGAATATTTTACCGCTGTACAGTATAAACAAAAGAACGATATTTTTCTTCCTGGAATAGTTAAGTATCCCTTGCTTTATTAAAATGCATTTGCATTTCGTTTGTCTTTAAATATTACTTAAATTTGATTTATAAATACAGGGTGGTACTAACAAAGGTAACTGAAACCGAAACCATGAAATTATATTAATAATTTATTTATTGTTATTCTTTTGGATTGCTTAAGTGCTATTTACATGCTCGATGTTAAATTCTTGAAGTGGAGGGAAATGTTCAGAGAAACAAGGCCGGTAGAAAATCACAATATAGAACGATCTGGACGACTACGCAGCACCAGATTGAACAAAAATGTTGGTCGTATGTTTGATAAAGTTCAACAGTCTCCAAATCTGTATAAGAATCCACATTACGTGGATGGTTAGTAAGAGCAGATCATAATACGATTTCATGCAGATTTAAAAACATTTTGCGATCTGCATATTCTTGATTTTAATCAAATAGTTTTTTATCGTGAGAACATTTAGACCCCTAATCAATAATTGGAGACATAATCCCTGAACAGTGTTCCCGTATGTTGTCAGCAATCATAGAACACATGGAATGTGTAATTATCCATAACGGACAACATGTAGAGCATGCCATTGTACAATAAGCGTAAACAAACTAAAGGTTCTAGGTTTCGGTTACTTTTCTTTTTGGCCTCACCCTGTATTAAAGTTATACACCACAAAATTTGATGTTCACAAAGAAAGGGACATCTAAATAGTTCTGAAGAAGAAAACAATCAAATCAAAATATTGCAATTCCAGTTCGTTTCGAAGAAAACAATAATAATAATAATAATAATAATAATAATAATAATAATAATAATAATAATAATAATAATAATAATAATAATAATAATAATAATAATAATAACTATCCGTATAGATCAATTAGATAATAAATAAAGATTGCATAGACATTCCGTAAATTGGCTTTTAAAAAATCCTTTATTTAATTTTAATGTTTCAAATTAAAGCAAATATCTACGTTTTTTTGTTTTGTTTTTTTAATTCTGCGTGATAGAAGTGACAATTTCAGCTGTCTGAATAGGTTTAACTTCGTAATTTAAGCATATCAGTATCCAATACAAGATAAATGCACCAACGTAATGCAAAATGCTATCCTATTTACCTGACAACACAAAATGTTTCGGTGATATACGCGCTGTACGAAAAATCCAGACATTTCATAACGTAAAACAATATATGGGATTTCCGTGAGTTTAAAACAAGTTGAAATGATTACAATTACATCAAGTAGCTTCTGGTGTTCTGAGAAATAACCAAGTATTTACGTCATTAAATAGTATTGTAAAACATGTAGCTGTGACGTATACACATATATGTACAGATACTTGTACTCACACGCACAAAGTTCCGTTTTTAATACTATGTGTATAGTTATCTCTGCTTACAGGACTGTGAACCGTAAATCAAGGTTGTTACCATACAGAAGGATGTTCCGTTAATTTGGCTGTAAAAGTAGAATATATTAATGAATTAAGAAGTTAAAATAGTATGAGTACTAACAAGGACCTTTCGCACAAGTTCGCTGGTATATGTTCGTCGGAGCTTCTCAGTATGGAAACTACATAAGACGTAGATTTCACACTGATATGGAACCTGAATCACGTGCATTCCAGGAATCGAACTCTGGTTTCCCGACTCTTGAGAATCCTAATTTAATGAAAAGGGCGTTCTTAAATTGGTTGGTTGATTGAAAGGTTGAGCTGAGCTTCCTTTTTCAGCAGCGATGCTACATAAGACATGAATCTACAGTTTAAAAACTGGAATCTTATCTACCTTGATGCACTCAAATTTCAAGGCAGGCTCTCCCGAAGAGGATCGAACCCGGGACCGCGTGCATCAACGGCACTCATGCTATCCACTAGACGAGCAGCAAGAGTGAGAGCTCTCTCATTTTGGACTATATATCTAAAATGTCTATCACTAACTAAAATATCAAATAACTAAAATATATCGAGCTAAACTTCAGTAACGTACGCAAAAGAGGAGTTTCAGTCTTGAAAAACATATGAAAAATAAATATTTACCGTATTAAGATATGCATACAAAAACCCTGAAATGACACGTACTTGGGATCTTGAACCCCTTCGATTTAATTGTGTGTACGCCACTGGTCATAAAGTAGGGAAAGAACGGGAAAATATTATTAATGCGACATAAGATAACATTAATTGAAACATATAATTTCCTGAATGATTGATAATATGTCGGCTACTACGAAGATCAGTTTCACTAATTCCAAAAAATGGAAAGATTCCAGATTAGAAAACATTGCTGTAAACCTTCTTTTTTTCTTTCTTTTTTTTAAAATTAACATAAGCAGCATGATTGGGCAGATGCTATAGGTAGATTGAAACACTGCATGACTATTAGAAGAGAAAAAAATGGATAAAAACATCTGGGAGAAAGAGAACAAACGTAAATTTTTGCTCATTCACCTACAACTATATTTTTCCATCGACAAAAACTGTGGATTTTCCCACGAATCAGTTAGTCCTTTCATTTGGCTGTTACCCTAATGGGATTGTTCAGTAAATTTTGACATGGGCTTTTTTCCCTCTTTTTTAATCGAGCAAGAATCCTGGAGAAAAAGAGAAATCACAAGCACTTACTGTTTCAATAAAAATGATACTGCACTTTGAAGAATACATATTTATATCCTACAGAATATCCTTAATTTAAAAATCCCGTAATAGTAGATTTCTGTTCCGCTTCATCACATTACAGCAACTTTGTATGTTTTTGGATCGAGCCTCGTTTTTGCAACACAATTCTTCAACAATACCTATATTAGATATTAGGAATTTTGTATTAAAACTAATAGATTTACATGGAAAGTTAGATAGACAAAAAAGAGCAAATGGCTTGTTCTGCTTTACAAAGTACTAGACAGTGCTATAAAATATGCATAATGGTTCGAAAAGTGTTTAATTAACTTGAATAAAAAATATACTCTGATCAATGGAAACACTTGTTATTACTAATGTACCGTATGTTATAGTTTTGGAAATAAATCATTGCCTTTATCAGACACATTAATAATAGTGACTAACATAGATTAGTAATAATATTTCTTTGATTATTTTATATTTTTAAGCTCCAACGCTAGAACGAGCAGCATTCAATCATTAAATTGATTTTGCTACTAATTTGTGAGTTAAAAATTATATATAAAGTCTTTAGTTTGAACGTCCCAGAATTGTGACGTGTAAGTTTAAAGAATAAAGATTATAAATATAAAAGATTTCTTACTAAAGAAAAAAAAGAAATATTTCAGTTTAAGGTCCCAGAACTATGCCCTTAACGATGATCAAAACAAGTGAGTGATGATGGAAGAATTGATGCAATGAGAAAGTGGAAGGAAACGGGAGTACACCGAGAAAACCCACGGACACGATGTTGTCCACCACAAATTTACTTGGCTGGGAATCGAACCAGGGACCCCACGCACCAGAGGTAGGGGCTCTACCACTGAGCTGCCGTGGCCTCTCTTATCAAAGAATGGGTGGGATTAGGAGAAAGAGTTCTGAGTGATCCACGATTAAGATGTCCATCAGAAACTCATATATTCTGAGATTGAAATTCACAACTGAGCTCTTGTTAAATTGTTACTATTAGATACCTTTTAATGCAGTAATAGTTATTTTTAAATTTTATTTTATGCAGGTCGATAATATCATTGGGGACGAAACTAATAAAACAAAACATTTTACTTTCTGGAGCAGTATATATCTGAATCCTAAACGACTCCGAATCCAATGTGTCCTCACATTTCTTAATAAAAAGTTACAAAAGAAATCTACTTCACACTGGGTATATTTTCAGAACTCACTGTAACACTACACTAAATTTTAAAAATCAGATACAGACTTCCTTAATCTTTCTCATTACGGAATTTGTGGTTGATCAAGGGTACAGCAGCTGGCAAAAAAGGGGATAATATTAAAATTTAATGAAAGTTACTAATTCTGTTCAGCAGAGAAAAACTCCCCATCACATGTCGCGAAAGCAAGACGACCCCATGTTTTTGAAAAAAAAAAAGTCTTAAATTCAGAAAGATACGGCAAAATACATATCAGTGCATCAACTGAAAATTCGGATATTTTGCGTTTTGTACACTCAGAATTTGTGGTAGAAAAATTACACGTTTACCAAATATTTAGAAGCCAGTGCTTTAACTATACCAATACACTAAACTTAAAGTAACTTAATTGAACCACATTCTAGTCGCTCAGGGTGAAAGTTATTTCAGTGTTTTAGAATGGAAAGTTCGCTAAATTTTGTTACTGAAAATTGAAACTTATTTTGACTAAAATTTAATGCAATTTTGGGGAAGTTGTAATGGAGAAATTGATAAAATTTTAATATTAAGTTTTCTTTACTGGAACACACTTTAGTAAAACCTGCGAGTATTTTATTTCTACAGTTTTTGATGTTATTTATTTCTATCTTGGCAGGTATCGTCAACGTTTCATCTTAAATTCTTAGAGCAACATGAGATGTGGAAAGAACATCATTACGATTGGCTGCCCTCCAAGAGTGAAATACCTAAAAATTTGGGAGAACAAGTCTCAAAAGAACACCTCGAGAGTTTGCAGGTGAGCATACTACATACCCTGTAAACTAAGATTTTAAAAAAGAATACTACTTCTCAGACAGACATTTTCGAAACAACTCGAAATCTCTTTATAACTTTTTTTAAAATTTCTTTTTCTTTTTTTTAAAAAGAAAAAATAGAAAAATTTGAAAGTGATTTTATTTTGAAAAATCTGAAAATATGTAATATTTAATGTGAATTAAAATAAAAATATTTTTAGATTTTATAACAAGGATAATTATGGAAAAAAGTTGAAATATAAGATTAGTGTCTGCACATCACAAAAACTACTTAAACACCATGCGTATTCATTTTCCATAGTATACCAATGTTTTGTTTACATTTTTTAAAACTGCAAGTTGAGTACAAGACATATTGTCGTAAGGAAAAAATCTAATTAACCAATAGTGAAGTAAAAGTTTCGTAAACTTCATTTTTATCGTTGAAAAGAAAGAAGAAAATAAAATCACATCATATTATGCAGAGAAACTGAGTGGATATAGGAGAGGTGTGAGTGTTTAGCAAGCACTTATATATATATATATATATATATATATATATATATATATATATATATATATATATATATATATATAAGCTTGGTAGATTAATAAACACATACGTAAATTATTAAATCGCTCTTCTCTGCTAATGACATTTTGTGTATCAAATTGTTCATTTGAGTGATATATTATCATGTTTTAGTTATTTTTTCTTTCTTTCTAAAAATATGAATATTCATTTGTTTTGTATTTTTTATTTCAGTTAAACGAGGCATTAAAAAATTCCTACTTGTATCTCCAGAAAGTAGCTGTAGGGTTAGAGCAGGTCGTGTGGGACCAAGCTGACCACAACGGAGACTTTTGGAAGCAGTTCAAGGACACAGAGTTCAAATTAAAAGCAGTAAGTGTCGACAGTTGTTTTGCAGTATATTTTATATATTTAAGTGTTTTTCTTTTTTAATGTGGCTTCTCACTCTCTCAGATGGCCCTGGGCTAAGCATATAATGCAAAATAAAGAACAAGGAAATAAAACACCAGGAAGTTTTATTTAAAGCGGTATAAAATAGTAACATTAACATATGAGTCTTTGTGGGAATCGAATCTAATTACACTTCTCCGTGATTCATTTAACTCGTCAACGTCCAGACTACTTTAAAGGCGTCTTCTTCCTTGTACAATACGTCGACTTCGAAACTTTTTGTGTGGGGATGCAACATACATAGGTAAGTAGGTGGTGCTACTGTGGTTCACTAGGACCCTCTGGTTGACGATTGGTGAATAAAAAGACGCCTTTAAAGTAGTGTCACCTGTAGGTGACATTGGGCGTTGACGGGTTAACAAACACACTACATTAAACGGGTACATTTTCGTCTCTATATCTTGTATAATTTGGTTGGCGTATTTCAATCGCAGCAGCTTTCCTCTAGGTATTTTTCCTTCTCCCTTTCCCTCCATGGCTAACAGCGTGATTTCTCATAATGTATCTAGTTACCTTCTTCCTTGTTTTCAATCTAGTATTCAGTACACTCTTTTTTTCTCCAACTATTTTCAACATTCTTTCATTTAACACCTTATTCATCCATCTAATTTTCAACATTCTTCTGTAGCACCACCTTTCCAAGGTTTTCTTAACTCCATATTTCTTCTTCACTTAGAATCCGTGTCTCACATTCATCAACGTTACATTCATTCCATACGCATGCTTTCACCAATCTTTTCTTCAGTTCTATGTCTATGTTTCCGGTTAGAATCATTTGTTCTTCAAATATCTTCGTTCTCGTGACTTGTTCTGGATTTTGCATCTTATTGCACCTATTATCGCTTGTTACTGTAACAGAATTTCTTGATAGCACTTTCTTTATCTGTTTAGAGACCTTGAATTGTGAGTAGTAAGTTACTAACTTCACGACTTAAGTAAACAAAAGTTTCATCGCCCTCAGAAACAATTACTCGTCTCCAGCGAATGTTATCCGGTACAAGTTCAATGAAACTAAGGTTGTTATTTCTTACCTTCCTGAGATCTTGCTTTACATTATCCTCCGAGTTTTTTTTCTTGCCTTGTTCGGAAGCTTTTCTCTCAAAGTCTTTTTAGCCAGTGGCGGACGCAAACGAAGTTTCAGGGTTTAATTCGCTTCTTGAGCATAATATTGTGGGAAAATAAACATTTATTAAGGAAACTGAAAGCTTAACTCGCAGAGATGCCAATATGCATAGGGTTTTCAAAGAAGGAAGACTTGAGTAAGATATTTGAAGCAAAAACTGAGGAAGAAACAGGTAAACATAAAGGGTACATAACACCTCTATATTTATGTATTGTCACAAAATATATATACGTATTGTGGCTAACGTCAGAAAGCATTTAGCACATTGGAAACACGTGTGAGATGAATAGAATTATAAGTTGATGACAGTTGCGTACGTAGAACTTCATCAAAGAAGGATTTATGAACTTAATCTTACATTCTTTCAGACCAAGCGTGTTTTTGTATATATACTATGTATCATGCATGTCTGCCAAAAAAGCATTTATTTGCAATTAGTGAAGAAGTATAATTATCCTTTTATCTTTTAAATACCATTTTCTTTACTGTTTTATCCAACTTTAAGCATATTTTACACAATAAACATTAATGTCCATTATATCATCCACTGATGCTACTGCTAGGCATCAATACGTAGCTGTCTCTTTCCTGCAGAGTATTAGGAGACGAACGCCTTCCTAGCTACGTTTGACTATTACACATTTCCTATATGGTCGATAGATAGAAATATTTGTAGGAATCAAGATGAAGCTATGTATTTCAACTTTCCTTTTTTCTCAAATTGTTAGAAAACTCGGACAGTCTCGTTCTGGAAGAAAATCTACCCGGACACTTACCGTACTCTTCAAAAAGGCGACATGTCCGGACAAAAGAGTCATTTGGTAATCCTGCATAATATTAGTGATTGGTACGATATTGAGTACCAGCTACATTAGTTTTGTCATAGATTTATATGGAAAAAAATTCTTTCCAATTCTCTGAAATGAAACAGAGTTTTAATTTTTCTATTTTTTTCTTTTAATCTAGTTAAATATCTCTAGCTTTGAGCAAATTAAATTCTGTTGTGTTAACATTAATATTTACCAATAGAATTTAATTTGAGTAATATTAAGTTTATATGCAACGCAAATCTATTTGGACTATGCAAGGTACATTTAACAAGACCTGAAGAAAAAATGAGCACAATCAAAATATTAAAATTCTTATTTGTTTCTTAAAAGAAAGAGAAAAATACATACAGTATTTACATTGTTTCAAAACATTTTTTCGTACAATATTTCGCGTAATCTACGAGACTTTTCCAAAGAACAATTCTTTAAAAAGCTCTTTATACCCTTGATAAAGTGTGATGAAGTAGGTGAAATATTGAATATGAAAGTAAAATAAATATTTATATGTATTAAAAATATTCATAATAGTTTTAAAGAAATATTATATTCTCCTACCAAATAGTACTACAAAATTATTTACGAAGTGATTATCATACTTATAAATATTCTTTATTGTAAAAAAAATATAAAATTACAATGTGTATCTTCATTTTTTATTTATTTTTAAATGCATCTTTAACGGTATTCCTTTGTTTTAGGTACTGTGTGAGATTCAAGTTGCCATGTTAGAGAAACGTGTAACCCAATACAAAGATGTGTCGAGGCAAATTATGACCAATGAATTTAGAGACATGGGGAATGCTACGTTTCGGAATCTTAGGGATTGGTTCATATTCCGGGATTATATGAATGCTCTTGAATATGTGATACAAGTGTTCGACTATTTTAAGAACAAGGAGGACACATCTTAGATACTACAGAAAATCAGAAGATGAAAGTAAAGGAAGAAGAATGTAACACAGATTATAGTTTCTACTTTGGAGATATCTATATAGATTCTTCCGTGTGTTTGATTGTCTTTTGTCCACGTACTCTAGATGTCGTTTTAATCATCAACCGTCGTTCATAATTATTCTCATCATCATCACGTTCTCACTGTCGTGTAATCTAAGTGTAAAAAATATACATCTATATATATATATATTTACATATATTACAAAATGTTGATTGACCAACGTTGCAAAGTGTGTTGTGTGTGAAACACGATGGACGATATACAGTTCCACGAATATGGTCTTCTTGTACATAATAATAATATCATTATTATTATTATTATTCTATTACCTGTGGGGGGTCATTTAATTTCAGTAAGTCGTGCGTGACATGTATAAACAAACTCTTTTTATTTTTATTATGTGCCAGATTTGTATCTTATGTCTGTAGTTGTTTTCAGAAGCATCGTTTTATCTTTTATACGTATGTGTGTGTGTGTATGTTTGTATTTAAGGAAGCATAATAGAAAAAAGGCTTATCTATTTCTTCATCTACTCTATCTATCCGTCCAATCTATTTAATTTATTATGACGCGAAAACTGTATGTATGTATGTATTGTATTGTATTGTATGCGTTCCTGCGCTTCTATGTAAAAATATGTTTTATTAAATATTTATTTGTTATGTTGAGCCATAAACTCGTCATTGTATTATTATTAATATTATTATTTTAATTTTATTATTATTATTGATCCATTGATTGATGTTAACTATCTACAGATTTAAACTAAATCTCATGTAAAAATATTTTTTGAGACTGTCCTAGCGCCATGTGTACTTAAATGTTGTGGACACTTGTAATTTACAAAAAGAAAATATATATATAAAAAAGGGAGTTTATTTTTTAACAAAGCTGCAGAAAATAAGGTATGAGTTCAAATGTGTGCAGGTCGTCAGAAAAGGTACATTTTTCTGTTTATTAAATGAAAGCTATCTAATGCAATAAATGTTTTCTAAAAATATATATATATATATATATTCAAAACAAACAGACAGCTTATTTTATGCTTTTCTCTTTTTAAGGCCCAGTTTACATCATTAACACAATTTCAAAATTTGGTCCAACTAATAAAAAGATTTTGCGCATGATTTGTTTAACAATTTCTTGCTGTGAACAAACTACTGGATAAAGATGACAGAGTTAAATAAATCGAATTTATTATTACAGTTGCTTTCGAGGAAAATAACTAAATCATAATTCATATAAAATGAAGTTAAAAGTGTACGCATAGATTTTTCTCCTGAATTGAGAACATTTTCTTTAAAATACTCACAAGAAAATTTATACTCATATTCTTTTCTATAATTTGAGGAGAAAGGAAAAGCATTATGATTCAATGGGTTATGGATGATCATCAAAACTACAATGTGCCTAATTATTTCATGAATGTGAATATATGTTTTAAGGATTTGAAGATACTTAATTGTGTAATGAAAATAGTACGCCAATGATATATGACGTGCCACTGTGGTTTTCTCTGGCGCGGTAGTTGTTATTCAGTGGGTAATTTTAATGTTTGTATTAAACGATACTATTTTATATTACAGTCATCAGCACTGTAACACTGGGTCAGTGTTGATCAGGTCCCACTAACATTATATATATATATATTCAAAATATTTCGAAGTCCAAAGAATATAATAATTAAACTATTGCATTACTTTGAAAAACGTGAAAAAGTGAGTGTGAAATTGATTAACATTGTTTAATGTAATTTTTAAAGTTCCTATTTTTAAGCATAATTAAAATACGTCACTGAATAAATCAAGAAAGTTCCATTTTTTTTATTTTGAATATTATCATACCTTTTCTGAAGACCTATTCGAATAGAAGATTGATTTACAGTATTATTTTAAAGTTTTAGTTGAATAATGGTTAAATTATTCAAAACATTCCTGTAAACCCATTTTTAAAGTGAGTTACATATAATTTATGCTGTGCTTAAAAAACTCTTGTTAAGTTCATGTAGTAGAAATATTCAATATGCATGACTCAGTTTCACTTAACAGATATTTTAGTACTTAATTTTCAGTCATTATAGATCCGTCATTTTGTGATAAATGAATTTACGCAAGGTTTAACTATATTTCATTGTAATTTCTCGAATAGTGTCTTTCTGATTCATATTGTATAAGAAAAAGAAAGTACAAATTTCTTTATTTGTCATTTCATAAATGAATGTTTTGTAATGTTTGTCAACTTAATAGTATGTTATTTATTCTTCAAATTTTGGTAGACAAACAGGCAAAATTAGATGTTTTAATATTCTGTTTTTTTTTTCTTTTTTTTTTTTAAAAAAAAAGAGTTTATCTTCTTTAGTTTCAGTATTAAAAAAATTGCCACTATTATCTGCCTTAAAACTGTAATTGCCACGAATAGGCATCTGAAAGACTCTTGTTCGTAGCTATAATTCAAAATATAGAATGAAGCTATTTATAGCTACAATTAATTTTCTATGAACATAATTTAATCTTATGGAATAGGTAGGATCATATTTTAAAAATAGCTACTATTTATAGTCATGAAATCTAAAATCATAACTGAGAAAGTGATATTACACTTTTTTTTTTGCATAAAATGCAAGGTCATTTTAAGTGATGGGCATTATCCAATAAGTATTGGTATTTCTTTTTTGAAAGTTTAGTTCCTTACAATAATCTTTATAAGATGTTTATATGCATATAGATATATAGATATATATATATTCTGTAATCTTTATAAGATGTATTCCCATTTTAAAATCTTCATAAGATTATTTTTTCTCGTTTTGGTAATCTTTGTAAGATGAGTCTTATACAATTTTTTTATTTAAATGTTTTGGAAATATTTAATTTTGAAAAACATTTTTAAGAACATATTTTTAAAAAATGTAAAAAAAATCAACAGCAAAATCTATAAAACGTTAAAAGCAATCACCCTAATAGCAAAATAAGCTTGCTTATAACACTTTATATGGTATGCGTTATGTTTTGAGGGAACGTCTGATATCAAACTGTCCAAGGAATTCAAGTAATGAAGGAGTGCTACTGGGCTGGAAACAGAAACCGGTTCTCTAACCTTCTGTACTGATCTCTAAATGTAGTCCGTCCCCAGAACATTCACACATTGTTTCGAAATCGATACCTAGCCATTCACATCATATGAGCTCTGCCACAATTACTACAGTACGGTATGCCAGGGATCCAGGTTTGAGTCCCGGCCCAATTAATTTTCTCGCTGTTTGATTTTCATTGTACCTATATAAGATATGATATAATCCTTTTCAATTTAATGGAAACACGTCAGATGTTTGAACTGGCAACAGTCAGGCGTTGACCGCAGCGTTAGGCTGTTGATAATGGTGTGTTAGGATAAACCCTGTACTACGTGAGGATTAGGAGAATGGGAGTGTACAGTGAACTGAGTAAACGGTGAAAGTGTAGAATGAGCGACTACTCTGATTTCCAAAGAGAGCAAATTGTTGGAACACGGTTATGTGGTGCGAAGCTGACAAAAATGGCAAGTGTGTTTTGGGTGTGTTGCGAAGAACAGTGTCCAAGATGATGACGATCTACAAAATTTACGGCAAAATCACATCTTCGAGGAGGAATAGTGATTGGAAGAAAACCGCTAGTACAAGTCCCGCCAAACTAAGCGTATTAACACTCAGAACCGTTTTCCGACTGCAGTGCAAGTGACGGGAACTCAGGAAGTACTTTGCACAGCCTGTATCGAGAAATGAAATCTTTCAGTTTTACGTCCCTCGGTTATGTCGGCTAGGCCAAAGGAGACGGTAGCCTGTATCGAGAGTCACAAGACAGGGTTGGGGTTGGGTTGCAAGAGTGGAACCCCTGGTAAGGGACCATAATTCTTCAGCTCAACGCCAACGGTGCCGCAAATATGCAACATGGACCGCAGATGACTGGAAATGTGTAATATGGCCGGATGAGTATCGTTCACCTTATTTCAAACCACGGGCCATGTTTATGTGTGGCGGACGCCTAAGGAAGCTTAAATTTACGATGTCTTTGCCTAACCTTGAAATGGCGGTGGCTCTGTGGTGCTGTGGGCTGTAGTATCCTGGTTTTTAGTAGGTTCTGTGCTAACGCTTACCGGTAACGACATTCCCCATCATTATGTTGCCATTTTAGGGAATTATGTGCATCCCGTGTTCAGATGCATCTCGTTGTTTCTGGGTAATGACGCCATATACCAGGGTGATCATGTGCCCATACACACAGATGTTGAACAGCTTGAAGCTGAACATAATTGAACATCTATGATGTGTTTTAGAGACGTGAATCCAGCACAAGTTTCTGCCTCTATCTTCTCTCTCATATGCACTGTAAGCGATATGGCATAATGACTCCATTCAATGTCGCGTTTGAGTGTAGAAGATGGTCCAATGCGATATTAATTTGATAATTGTCCTTTCTTCAGTTTCCATTAAATTGATAAGTATATAAATTTAGTTTCCTCCTTTTTTCACTTAACTTGTTTAGAAGAGTCCATTTTGGTAGGTTTAATATTTTTAATAACGAAAATTTGACATCCAGTGTGCTATATTATTATTATTATTATTGACTACGTTACAAGTCGCAAACTTTCCTTGCTATATGGGAAATTGCTTTTTTTTTTTTTTTTTTTTTTTTTTACATAACTTTGGAAAATAGCCCATTCACTGGTGGATTGTTAAGATGCCTCCACAGGGAACAACTGCTTACCTCTCAATCAAAACAGAATGTGCTTTTTATGCTTCATCAATACATGTTTCTATTTAATTAAAAAAAGTAAAGAAAGAACAAGATTATTTATTTTTGTTAATTTCACATAAAACTAAATATTTTCTTAACAAAGTTGCATTGGTGTGATATATGCTTAAAAGCTATAGCACTTGTAATAAAATTCCTTATCTATTTTTGACATACTATTAAGATATAATATATGTATATTTTATCAAAATAAAACTTTACAAATGCATGCGTTTTGACTAAATAGATTTTATATCTACGTACAAAAAGTCAATATTTAGTATCACAAAACTGTTAGTTGTTAGAAATAACAAGAAAAACAAAATTGAGTGTTGGATAGTTGCGATTTGTTACTTGTGCACACATAACATTGACTGTAATCAATGATAGCGTTACGCCTTGGCGCCTTGTATAGAGTATGAATCTTTGAGGTTAAATGATGGTGTTTCCTTGTGAAATATATGTTTGTTTATTTTGTTGTATTTATGTGGACACAAATTAAGCTATATTGACTGTTCGGAATATCCATATGGTAGTCGCGCATATAATTGAAAAATCCAAACTTTAAAAACAAATGCCTCAGTTCCTTCCCGAGTTACCAACATTGCGAGTAATCTCGAATAGGCTAATATATAGCTCATCTATAGAAGCTTTGCATATGTAAAATAACAAATTTGAGGAACAACAGGAACATTTATTAACGATGAAGTTACCAACGTGAACTATTTGTTGAATGCTATTTTTTAATAAGTTCCCGGCAAGATATTCGCATTAAAATACTATTTCAGATACCAAAACCAAAAGCGAGATTAGTGGAAAAGTGCAAAATTCAATTTTCAGGAATGACATTTTTCAAAAAGTAAACAGTTTGACTGAAAAAGAAATCGTAAATAGCAAATAAATGCTTGTTTGATATTGTGCTCTTATACTTCTTTTCTTGCGACAATATATTCGTGAATAATTGTATGTATAACGTATTTTCAAACTGTGATCAAGAGTTATAAATATTTGAAAACACGTGTCTTTTCAAAACATTTAAAGCTGCCGTCTTTTCACAAAATCGGGAAAGTGAAATCAAATTAAATTTTTCGTTCCACGATTATTAGGCTAAGGTGGATAGACAATAAATGTTACAAGTGAATGATTTGAAATCATTGGTGAAAAGAAAATAGTGGAAGGAAATTGGAGAACCTTGGAAAAAGTTCATGAATACAATGTTGTTCTCCTCAAGCTCATATACCTGGAATTGAACCTGGAAATCTTTGTGCTAGACAAGAGTGCTCCCCTTTACATATTTATAATAAGTCACAATAAATATAGCATTAATTGTTTCTTCGTGATAATATCTATTAAAGTATTCGATGGAGATTTCCAGGGAATACCTCTCTTAGGCACTTTGGACACACTTTGTGTCCAATCAAAAGTCATTTTTGATGTCTAAATTTTCTTTTCATTTATATATTATTATTTATGCATTTAGTTCATCTTATCATTTTTTCCATTGTTATGGTACAACTTTTTAATTCATTAATTTGTTGGCAAAGCCTGGAATCTAGATATTACATAAACGTATGATGCAAAAGAATGTCTAAAACAAGAAAGTATTTACAGCGAAGTTTGAATTTTTCCGAACTACATATGATGTGTAACTACCTCCCGAATATTACAGTAAGATACTCAACAGTTAAACCAGTAGCAGCTAACTATAGGTCTACACATGTTATTGTTTTTAGGTCTTAACGAACTTGATACTTCTGAATTTATATGTAAGTTTCGAGAGCAAATGAAGTACTTTTTGTTTATTTTTTTCTTTCATGTAGTTCTGTAGTTCTCTTTGAATATTAGTGTATTTTGTTTATGAAGATATTTGGAAATATTTTTTCATAGTAATTTCTAATTTCGATACGAGCATTTAATGGATTTAAAAATAGAAAACAAATCAGAGTTCTGGTTATTATTGTATTACCTTTTTAGTACTGAAAATGCTTTATTTACATACATTTTGTTTATTTGCAATTTCTTGCTCATCTTGACTATATGTGATTATTGGCAGCTGTTGAAATCTATAAATCAAATTTTTAAACTCATACTAAAATTATAAAATTTATGTGACTTTCTGCCACAACGGTTCATAAAATGGCCGATCAGATGGGTCATGTTCTCTCGCGTGATACGTAATTAGCGCATCTGTTCTGAATGCCATTATTTGTAACTTTTTAGACCAGAATTCGCTACTTAATTAATACAAGTAGTCCCTTATTATCTCATGAGTCGGGCTAGCACAGTAAGTTCTGTGCCCGACCAGCAATCGACTATTATGAAATCCTTCCCGAAATTATGTTATACGAGAAATTGTAAGAAAAACAAAATGTTTATTTGTATGAACTCTGTCTCAAAATCCAGCTCCTTGATAATCTAAATAAGTAAAGATTTTTTTTAAAAATGTGAAATTCAACAACTAGATTACACTGATCGAAACGTATTTAATGTCAAAGTTTATAAGTTCCGGGAAAGAAAACGTATTCTAGGTAATAATATATAATATATAAATAATTTAAGATATTGCCGCGACAATCTATTAGTTACTGTACACATGGCCAAGAGAATGAAAAATCGTTCATTTGTTTGAAATATAAATGGATTTCATGATATTTAAAGCATGTACGATCACGTTTTCACAAAATGGTGGTTCTTCGAAAATGTTTTCTTCTCCCAAAAACTTCAGAATGAATTAATTTCGGTCTATTTTCTTTTATAAAAATGTAATTAAGCTATATTGTAATTGTTTTGATTTATTTAGTCTAAGGCAGTCATTATATTGTAATGGATCAAATCATTAAGAAATCATTGATGAAGACACCATTTTTGAAAGTGATTGTACGTTTTATGTATTTATTATAGAACGACTGTGATATATTATTCTTAATGTATTTATTTTGTATGAAAAGAAGAATAAAAAAAACCAACATGAAACAAACTCTGTTCAAGAGTTGTCAATTAACTAATGTTCCTATGTTTGATATTTCACAGATATCATCCTCTATTGTTTCCACCATTTTATTTTGTAAATGAAAAGAAAGTTACGTAAGATCACTTTTATTGTTTCTTTTAACTATTGTGTTGTAAATGGCATATATAATTAAGCAAAATGAAAGAAATTTATGAAAATTGCTTTAACTTAAAAGAACTTAATTTGTAAACCAAATTATGTTTTTTTTTTCAAATTTATTGTTGTGTTTGTGTTAATTGAGAGAAATTCCTTGGTCTTTTATTTTTAACATTTAGTACTTAAAATTTGTGAAAGGAACAATCTTACAGCAATGGAAACGCCATGTTGTGTACGATTTTGGATTTGTTAGTAAAAACCAAAGAATTAACATGGAATATTCACTCGCTTTTTAATTTAATCTCATATACCTCATTTACTAGATATTGTACGATGATTAAACACACACACACACACACACACACACACATATATATATATATATATATATATATATATATATATATATATATAACAAATATAAAATCCTGAAATTAATTGCAGAGTTATATTCATTTGCACGGTCGTGAGACGTTAAACTAAAACAAACAAAGATGCTACTAAAACATTCTTTTCATATACATATTTATTTATTTATTTATTTTGATGACCGGAAGTTCAAACTAATTATCTCAGAAATGTTTAGATTAACGTCTCACCTAATATACATCAGTGCAATGTGCTATGGTTAGTGTTTTTGGGGGGAAGGGGATAAAATGAGGCCGAACATTACACAGAGTTCTGAAGGTCAATAATTCAAAATCAGATAATGACGTCCCCCCAAATATGTTTATTTGATATCACTGATTTAAATAAGAAATTTAGTAAATCAATGAACTTTGCAAATATCTAAATTAATTGTATATTGCGTGAGATATTCACATCAAACTTTTCCGAACGTGTTTGAGTGTTCGTTATTATGACGACGCCATGCAAATTCACCTACGACAACAAACTAAAAGGTTTGAGAATACGATTGGAAGTGAGAACTGTAGGCACAGTAAACCAGTTAAACTAGGCAACGGTCAAAACGGGAAAAAAGTAAAAAGGTTACATCTTTCATTTCGGAATTGAGCTAACAGATTAAAATTACATGAAAGGACAAAAACAGGGATGTTTCAATTAATTTATTTGAGGGTGATCAAAAAGTAATTGTAGGGAAATCTCCCTTATATATCCCCAGTAATTCTCACCCTGCTTAAGCCTTTCACGTCCAAGGGACATATTTGTTCCATTTCTTTAAACTATCCTCAGTGTGTATTGGATGGTTTAAAATGTTTCAATTTTCTTGTGTTGGATGTTAAAAGTTAATGGATTACCCAAATGAGATTGAATATAAGTAGATACAAATTGCTCTATAATAACTTGAAATTCAGCCTCTGGTTTTGTATAATTTTTTCAGAGATTTATGATAAGTATAGAAAATACTAATATTATCATTCACAAACGTTATAATTGCTAACATTATTCAGAGGCATAAAAAGGTCAAACACTTATCATAGATAGAATTGCTTTTTTTTTTTTAAATCCTTTATTAACCATAGGGACATATTTATCCCCAGGCCACATAAGTAGGTAACCGTTTAAATGATAAACTTGCTATGACGATTTTTGGAAATCTCCATCTCAAATTTAGCTTAAATAACAAAAAATATATTCTACTTGCCTTGCAATCCGAATGGATCTGAAGGGAATAACGGTAAATACTTTGGTTTTTGATCTGTGTTTAGCCATTGTGCCATTCTGTTAACTTATGAGGAACTCATTAAGTCAAGTTTTCCACTTTCCCAAGAGCTGCAAGATGTCTGGAAACTGTGGCTGCCTTACTTTCCGTTCGGCAGCAAGTTCTCGACCAGTAGATATAGTGACTTCATGTCATCATCACAAGATGTTCTCAGGTTTGCGACAAGGTTTATTTTGTGAGGCCATATCTACCGAACAGAATTTCTCAAATCAGCGTCTTACTATGCGTTCATTAGCAGCATCCTTCCCAAGCTTAGGCTGTAATATATCCAAGTTGGAATTCATAAAGCATAAGAAGCCGTATATTGTGCATTTCCAAGTCTATACTTAACGTAGAATTTCTTCAACATTTCTGGCCTAATCGGAAAAGTAAATATATGAATAGATAGAGCAGAAAATAAACAATAAACAACTTATATTACACTTCAAACTATGCAAAGACATATTATAAAGAAAATCAGCCAAAACGAAAACAAATATTTCATATAAATCGATCTGTTAATTCAAGTTGAGATACAAAACGGGATGAAGTAAACTAGCAGTCGAAAAATGGTTTGAAGAATCAGCTCAAAGAACTGGATTTAGCTAACGAAATTGCGGGAAGAAAACCAGAATTACGCTATTCAGGTAAAAATTCCATTCTTATATTACATTGAATGACCGTAAAGATGCAAAAGTTAAGTTATTATTAGGATTAAAAATTAGATTTCCAGGTTTTCGGCATCTAGGGTCATGTTAGCCCGTCATGTATGAGGGATGATATCCTTCGACGATTATACTACTCGGAAAATTGGGAAGGAAGAAAGGAATGGTGACGGCGCGACCATTATGTCAGGTACCATCCCAGCATATGAACTATGTAAATAAGGAAAACTCAGGATGGCTGTCTGAGAAAGGTTTTACATTTTTTCGACTGAGTGTCCTCACCAGGAATTGAATCCAGGACCACTTGTACCATTAACTTATTATTGATATACTAATGCATCGCTACTGTATTCCAATGTTTGCCACTTATAATAATCTCAGATGTCTGAGAAGATTTCCTGCATTTACATGAAAATTTCAGGCGCAATATAGCTATCCATAAGTAATGCCATATTTTTTGCACTGTGATGAAAAAACGATAACTTATCTGGAACTACCGTTAATCAGAAAAACAGTCTCAATTGGACGTTACTCTGCCACATATTAACAAGTTGTTGAATACCCCTCTGAAAGAAGTTGCCGGTTTTGGAGGTAAGAAACTGGGTCACCGTTCGTCATATGTCATCCTCATCTTGCATTGTTTTTGCGGATAGGTGGTTTATAGGTTGCAATAAACACGTAAGTCTGTTGGTGCAAGATCTGGTGAAAACGCCGAGTGTTTTTTTTTCTCAACATGGAATATCTCAAGGATAACTTATTACAAGGGTGGACGTCTTGTTTTTGTTCAACTGTGCCCTTTTGGTACCCACTGACGTTTGCGTATAATATTATGATAGGGGGCCCACTTTTTATTCCTTGTCATCATTCCGTCCAGAAATGGCACAAATTTGTGACGGATGACTAGGAAACTGCAAATGCCCATTCACTGGTGCTTCTGTCGAGGCGTTAATGCACGAAATGCCCATTTCTGAGTTTTGACACGTACCCAAGGTCCTGCAGATGACGATGAACAGTCCAATGGGTGACATGGAGTTCATTGGCCAGTTCTTCGACAGTTTGCATTGGATTTCTCTCCACCTTTGCTTGCAAGGTATCATGGTCCAGCTGCGTAAGTATCCCTTCTTGTTGTTTATCTGTAAGACCGGTGTCTTCAGACCGAAATATCTGGAACTACTTCTAGGACTTCCGCACATCCATAGTACCTTGACCATATACGACATTGATGTTTCGTGCCGCTGTGCTGGCTGAATGTCTCTGGTGAACTTCATACATTATGACAGCCATATGTAGTTCCCCGACATTGCCATGATCAAACACGTGGATCAAAACATGAAATAGACCGTTCTTCTTCTGCATCCTGCAGCACAATGAAGTGTCCTATATAACTCAGTTATGACACGTGCCGTCTATTTCACTATTCGCTCGTCAGATAGCATCATTGCAGCCGTAATCAGAAACACGCCATTGCTTATGGAATTAGCTGATAGTATATAGAGGCGAATTTAACCTTCAATTTCTCTGTTCACACAACAAAAGTGAAGCTGGTCCACTCTGATACTCAGTCTTAATAGAAATGTTATGATGAAGGATTAATTCAGAAGATATTACCAAGATATGTTATGACATAGAATGCACCTTGTTTGGTCAATTATTGGCAAAGATCTGCTTTCGACTGAGAATTTCGTCACATCTCGCCATATGAGAACACAATAGAAGAAAGATAAGGTTCGAGCTTTTTTGTTCGTTTGCCTGTTTAGAACTCATTGTCGTTTTTCAACAGCGAGAGTATATGAGACATATAGGCCCGACATATAGTCTTAGTACGAATCAGAATCATAGCCTGGGTGTTGTAAATGTCTCACATCAATCAGAATCATAGCCTGGGTGTTGTAAATGTCTCGAATCAGAATCATAGCCTAAAATTAACTTGACTCAAATCTGAACCGTATGTGCTCCTGAAGGTAATCATGCATCCTAGTTACTATATGACTAATTTTCCAGCTGAGTAGCTATATGTTATGAATATATGCCGAAACATGCCTAAGTGAAATAAATGTACTAATGTATCAAATTATTCACTGTTGGATGTACTTGAGCATTGCTTGCAAAATCGTCCTCATAAAAATAACTAACTAAATAAATTATTTTGGTGAATGATTTACAGACAATATAGAAAACATATCTACAAAAAAAGAAGTAAAAAGAAAAAGAAAAAGGAAAATAAGCCAGAAAGTATGCAAAATTCCAGATATTATGAGCTCATTACTTTCAAGACCTTTCGCGTGGTGTTCAAATTTGGAGCGTCCCTACGTTTTCTTAGATTTCTTATATTTTCTCCCACTTTCTCATACCACCAATTTTTGCACCACATTCATTTCTATTCATCATATTTCCTACAAGATATAAACGTAAAATGTTAAACCAAATATATATTTTTGAAACAAATGAGATTTCAGATACCAGATGAACTATATATATAAATTAATATATAACTATATATGTATATATATAAATTAATCGACACCATAAGGTCCTACTACAGACAGACATCAGAAACAGTCAATGCAAGCTGTGAAACATGATTTTTTGTTGGAAAAGAATTGTTTAGCGACAAAGGCGGCGTTGAAGGCGTGATGTCTACCTGTTGGAGGAGTGTATGCCAGAAGAAAGATGGAGGTAGAACAAACATCCTTCCATACACGCACAAGGTCACACACTCTTGCAGGTTGTTGTTTGAAGCCACATAAAACAGAGTCCAAAGTCTTCGAGCTGTAAGGAGTGTTGCAAATTTAGTCATTTTATGGCTAGATCTAGCTATTTTCACATGGTATTTAGGCAATAAAAATGTAATTTGTCTATTAGCTATAATTTTGACAAATTCTACTTTTAGAGTAGACAATTTTTGGTCAATCGTGCTTAGCGACGTGCAATTAAAACGTCTCTAAAATTACGAATAGAAACATAATATAGTAGTGTTATTTACTGTTTTGCTTACCCTTCTCCTTACAGTAGTACTTACATTGCTGTACCGCAATTTATTTTGCGTATCTTATCATTGAAAGTAACACGCACGGACCCATAGCGTCATTTTAGGTTTTGCTGGGGAGCGGGGGCAAGGCTTTGCGATGTGCATAAAGTATTTTAATATTTTAATTCGTATATTATTATACTATTGATATATATATATATATATATATATATATATATAAAGAGAGAGAGATATATAGATATATATATATATATATATATAGACCATATCAAACTCAGGGAGTCAATCGCTTCCTGCACTCCCCAAGTGATGCCTCTGACACGGACTCATGCAAATCGAGATTCTGGATATTCTATCTTCCCATGGCTAATTTAAACACACTATTAACCCTTAACTGTAAACATGTTTTCACAGGGACATAAATAGAAACGTGGGGGCTGTGTATCTCAAAGAGAAGAAAATAAAAACATCAAGACACATTTAACTTTTCGTTCCACACTATTTTAATAAAGGACTATCTGAACCTGCCCTCTCTACATAGCGCATCATTCACATATGAGCATGAATCTCCTTTTTACTCCTCACAACATCTATACATGTCCATTTGCAGACACAAGTGAAAGACATCTTGATAAAAATCGGCAAGAGGTACTATAAGAGGGGAGATGTTTTCCATGTCTCGCACCGTTTGCAAGATTTGAGCCTACTTCCGGTTCGAGTTCCTAATTCATATATGATCATTGTTTTCTTTCTTCTTGCATGCAATATGTAATAAGCAAATACATTACACACATATAATTAATTATAAGGTCAGTAATATATGGTGATCGTTGAGCAATACTCCAAACAATAAAGATTCATCTTAGACTGGAGAAATGGTTATCCTTCGTTTTCATTATCATTTGGCCATGAAATAGCTTGAGTATACAATCCCTGTATAAACATATGTGGTATTAGAATGTATAACTCGTAGGATATAATGCTTTACTTTTAAAATTTCAGCACTTCCAGTGTACCCTTAAAAATACAATAAATAAATAACGGCCATGTTTGTTTTAAATAATCCAATTAGAACTGAACAATCTACACAAAATTTTTAATGATAAGTGAAAATGGTATCTTTCTAGAGCCTATGGTTCCCAAGAGCTCACTGTTGAAAAGATTGGCCACAAAAGCACATAAACGTTCACAAACATATAAACTTTTCTAGCATTTTAATCTACAGATAACTTACAAGTATGAAAATGTATTTATTGACTCAAAACTTTCAAAAAATATATTCATTATATGAACCACTACCATATGTAAATTCGAGTTAATTAAACTAAATTGATTAAACTTGAAAGCTGTGTTTTATTCTTTTGCATTCACAGCATACAACAAATTTATGAGCAGCATAGACTAATTTGCCACATTCACTGCAAACAAGAGTTATTTTCGTTTTTTGATCTGGTACACACGTGACACCGACTAAACTACAGTGACTTGCTGACTGGAGTGAAATAGGAACGTAACCCTAAGTTGCTGCGCTAAGTGATTGCCGAATGGACCAAACAAATTTAGTATGTTCAGTCTTCGCATCATCCAAGGAACAGGAAGCCTCTTGAAGCTAAGGAATAAAGGCCAACTCATGATCAGTTGCTTCTGGGGATACAAATATCATCAACCACATGATCTTCTTCCAAAATGATCAATCACTGTCAGATGATAGTCAAACACATTGTTATCTTCTTCTGATACTAATATCTGTAACTCTTCTGAAACACACTTCTCATCTCTAGGCAAATTAACCACTTTCCTTTTTGTCCATTGTACACAGATATTTGATTAAATGAAATGAAATGAAATCTTTGAGTTTTACGTCCCACGGTTATGCCGGCTAGACTAAAGGAGACGGTGATGATGAGAAATGAATGAAATGATGGAATGAAGAAAGTGGGAGGAAATGGGAGAACCCCGAGGAAACCCACGCAACACAGTGTTTGTCCACCACAAAATTCACTTGGCGCGAGCTGGGGATATTTGATTAAGAGAGACAAACAACAAATTGTTACGGAACCAGAAACATGGGGTATTATGTACTCCAAGCTTATCAGCACAGTGAGAACATATACACTCATCCCACCACGGAGCATTGACTCACTACAGTCAGAGTTGTCAGGGCGGAGATAGAGAAGAAAAAGAAAGTTCTCAGGGCCACTCTATACTCAATGTTGCAAATCTAGGGTTAATTTGTGAATGAGAATTTTGAGTGTGCATTCGGCGCGAAAGTATATTTTTTTGTGCTCGATTGACAGTGCTGCCAATGAGGCAGGTACGAGAAATTTATTTCGGGGGACCCAAAGCTTTATGGGAGTTCCAAATTAAATATGAAGATGAATTATATTAAAATTCGTAAAATGACTTCTAAAATTAAACTAAATTTACAAAAAAATCGGGATTTCGGGGGGTACAGATTCCCCAGAACCCAAACGCTGCGTACGTTCCTGTCAGTATATAGCCAACATTAACGCAAGGATTGGGGCGAAGAAATCAACTCAATGGATATTGAGCACCTCATCAATAATGAAATTAAAATGTACCGTAAAGTATTTTAGATATGACTTAAGGGTGAAAATATTTGATTTGAGAATACCAGCAGGTATATTACAGTATGTTCTATAGGTGGACACTAAAATTATGAAATATTTTGCTTGCTTTGATGTTAAATTCTGTTAGCTATAGTTGTAGAAGAGTTTAAAAGAGCCATTTTAAAGCCAGATTCTAACGTCATTTAGCTATTTTCTGAAAGCACTCTTTGGCAACACTAGCTTGCAGTAGAGATACAGAGAAAAAAGACATTCTCCAAAGCAGAAATTTGATGGATCTCTACTTCCTGTGTACGGAAACTACAACGAAAGCTATGGATCTTTAATATACATACGTACATATATATATATTCCTTTCTTTCTTCAACCATAGAAAATGGCGACCACCATATTGTCTGGAAAACTGACAGCCAACGGCATAACGTGACACTTTCGATTGAGCTGTAAAATGTAATGTACGAAGATGCGAAAAATTGCTAGGTGCGTAAGATAAACAGAGGCCCAACGGTTTTTAATCCAGAAGTCGCGCAACATGTTCTGTCAAAAGTAAAAGCAATTCTTTGTCTTTCACGTATTTTTGTGTTCTGTCAATTATGTACAACACTAAGTGTTTGGCAGATTAGTTTTCCTTGTCTTCACAACAGAAAAAAGTTGAAGGAGTCATACCAAAACCGGACTAATAAAAAAAATTAACATTTTGCTTCTACGATATTGAGATAATTTTTAATTTTTAACAAATATAGATGAAGATCAATTAAAAATAATTATATATATATATATATATATATATATATATATATATATATATATATACAGAGTTCACTTCTGGTGCGGAAAGTTCCTAGTTCGATCCTAGGTCTAGCCAAGTGAACTTTCTGATGAACAAACACCGTGTGCATGGTTTACCTCGGGATTTTTCCATTTCCTCCCATTTCCTTTAGTCTACTGTTATCATATATCTCATCACTATCGTCTCCGTTAACCTCCTTGTATATAAACGTGGGACGTTAAACTATACACGTACGTTTTTCGTGGAGGTTCTCGAAGGAACTGACTCAGTAAAATAATAATAATAATAAATTTTATCGCTACGATAAGGGAAACTTTCTTCCCTTAGCCAGTAGCGATAAAATTTTACTTTTTGCCGACTTCCATCAAGAATTGCTGCAGTGTATTAATTAAATTACGAGAATTTATAATGAGAAACAAACCAAGTGACTAGACTTTGGAAAAAAGGAGAAACAGTTGTATTCAGATACTCATGTTTCAAAATATGACTTATTATTATTATTATTATTATTATTATTATTATTATTATTATTATTATTATTATTATTATTATTATTCAGGATTTCAGTAGGAGGTAGAGTGATTAGGTGAATGATAAGGTTTGCAGATGATATGAGGCTTGTTGCAGAATCTGAAAAGAAAATCAATAAGATGTTATGATTCTTTTTTCTCGATCACAGCATGGATTGACCCATAAGCTATATATTACCAGTGGAGAAAAGGGACGATATCCAGAAAATAATTTTTCTTTTATTAAAAAAAAAAAACTTTTAAAGAGATGCATCAAAAACATTAGTGAAAAATAGAAAGGAGTAACTTCATATAAAGCAGAAACAATAACTGTTATTAACATGGAAGAGAATTATTCGCAAAACTATTAACAGACACTGTACAGAAATTTAACAGTCTTTGAGTGACGTCACAATAGAAAGAAACAAAAAAAATAGGATTTTTAATTGAAATTCATCTGAGCGTCCTCATTACAAGACGGAAGGAAAGCAGTAATAAGTTTAGAATTATCACAAATAATATTTTGGCCAAAGTAGAATAGGATACAGAGCTATGACGTAGTTGGGTTAAAGTTACGGTTTGTAATGTGGAAGAGAATTGAAATGGTACATAACGACTTGTTTAGTTCGTTTAGTAATTAGTACGATTTTACCTATGAGTGAACTGGATGTCTCCACACAGTTTATTGTGTTTTATAACCCGCGAAGGCCCATCCGTGATCTGTAGGGCAGTAAATAATTAGTTCCGAAGGTTATCATTTAGCTCATTTAGCTAAATTAAACTTACGGCTCAAGTGTCCTTATGCCTAAATCACTTTGAGTATACGCGACTTTTACTCGTTGTTATATTTTGATTAACAGTGTAGTAATGGCTGTAGGCCTAATTATGTAAGTATAATAAGTCATATATTTTTAGTATGCATAACTAATTAATTAAGGTAATTCAAAATAGAATTAACTAAATCTCATTATGGCGTTGGCCCAGTGTAAGAGTAGATAGGAAGCTTAATATTGTTTTTTTTCTTCGTAATTCGTGTTTATGGCGAATAACTCTTTGAATTCATTAATAATTACTTTGTGTAATATTATATTACTTATTAATGCTGTCAATTAAGGTTAGAATGTTTCATGTTTTGAACAGCACGATCCTCGAACCCAGGATCTTTGGTACTTTATACTACCATTGTAATATTCTTTGCAATTAACCCAGAAAAGATCAGTAATTTACTACAATAAATAGGTATTGGAAATTCCAATTAATTTGCTTTTATTTAAATGACTAATTGGTAACAATAAATTCTTGTAGTATCAATAATTTTAGCTGATGTGCTGGGTTAAGAAATCTTAACAATTTTAAACGAATTCTAACATTTCTATTATTTCAATTTATTCTAGATTATGCGTTTTAGGTTATATAAAATGACTACAGACTTCTATTATGTAAATTTATATTATGATTACATTTCTACAATGTAGAATGTCTTCCCGGCGGGGAATGGAACTCCGGTCTCAGAGCAAGGATAGTTTACTCTTGTCGGCGAGTTTATTCTCAAACCAACTTAGGTGATTTTGTTCATATTTCACAATAAACATTTCCTTAATGACTTGACAATATGGCATAACTCATATATTCTGAGAAAATGTACGAGTGGTAGTTTATTCTTTGAGGTGAGCTTTTGGGGTGATTTTTTTAAAAACGACTCTGGAAATTCTTACATATTTTATAAAGCAGTAATAACCTGACAATATAGCATAACTCATTTGTCCTGAAGAGGTCTACGAGTTGTGTGTTCTTGGGGATGACTTTTTCGGACCTTTTTTTTTTTTCCTCAAAAACAACTTACACGATTTTGTTCATATTTTATAAATAAATATTTTATTAATATTCCTATTAAGTTGTATAAATAACTTCCATGAGAAAATGCTCAAGAGGTAGTTTACTTTTAGGGGTGAATTTTCTTTGGGCAAAATTTGCCGAAAACACCTTATAATTTCATTTGTATTTCACAAGAAAATATCACATTAATAATTGCAACAAACCAAAATTTAGTTTAAGAAATTGGAGCCAAAAAGTTTTGTGTGGTAGCTTTTAACATATTTAATTTCAATTTTAGATTTGTATTTACACTTACACATTTTTAACGTTGTTTAGTGTTTAGTTTACCTTTTAGTTGCAGTATTACATTTAATATTTTCATAATTTAGTTACTTATTTTCTTTATTTTTTCATGATAAAGTTTATAATTTGAAATATAAATATTGTTTATTTTAAACTCTTTGAAATAATGTTACCTTACAATGTACAAGTGCATGTACCTCAAGATTCCTCGAGATTTTATACAGTATAAAAACAAAAGTCATGTATAACATAAAGATGGTGAAAGTTTAGTTCATGATAAACTCAAAGGAGGTGATGATCATAGCATTTTTTTTCTGTAGACAACTTACCTTCAAATGTTAAATGAAAAACGTATTAAAGACAAACTCAAACATTTTTGGTTTAACTGCAACATATTGGGCGCACATTTATGTAGGTGATGATCAGTGTAGATATTATTTTGGCACTTTAATAGATCCAATACCACATGAAATCAAAGATTTTCTTAATAACAATACTACAGAGATATATTTCCAAAATACTCAAGTTTACTAAGATGAACATACAACACTATATGGATGTCCTCTTCTATACTATTTACATCATAATGTTCGTAAAGTCTTTTCAAAAATGTTTAAAGCTATTGAAAAAGAAAAATGACAAACTTGTTATGCTGTAGTTAATTTTCATCATTATATTATTTGATAATGTATATACACACGAGGGTCGTTCAGTATATACACGTTCGGGACTTTAAAAAAAAAAAACTAATAGAAGAACAAATTTCAAAGTATTGAAAGTGGATTTATTTTTCCAAATAACCTCCAGATACAGTTATACACTTATCCCAGTGTTTAATTAACGCCTAGAATGCTTCGGCATACAAAGATTTAGTATTACGACAGAACCATTGTAGGACATCATTCTTCACTTCATCGTCAGTGTTGAAATGTTTTTCTCCAAGAAATTCCTTCAGAGGCCCAAACAGGTGGGAAATCTTGGCCTTCCCTTTCATAGCGTTCCTTCAGTTCTCGTCAGACTTCAACTCTTCAGTGTCTGTGAAAACAAAGCAGCTGCTATTGGACCCAGTGTGCTCTCACTTTTTGGAACAACAAATAATCGTGAATTTACTGTTCCTAACGACAGATTACACGTCCTTGCAATTTCACGATGGCTTATGCGACGATTGTCCAGGATCAGCTGCTTCACACGCTGAATGTTCTCAGGAATGACTACCGTGGGTGTGATCCAGCACAACCGAGATCGTCAGTACTGGAGATACGGCCATCTTTGAAGCGCTTACACGATTCAAATGTCTTACTGCGACTGAGTGTCTCATCACCGTACTGAGCCTGAAGTCTTTTGTAAATTTTAGCAAGTTTTATGCCCTCGTTCACTAGAAACTTAATCACAACGCAGTTCTATATAGATATTCACACTGTTGTCCGCCATCTTGAATAACGGTCTATCCAGAAGCGTGGGAAATGAGCGCCGTCTACCAGTAACAAGACACAGGTGCCAGTTTCTACTGTATACAAAACATTCAGCCTAGGCGTCTATTTAAACCTGGAAAGAAAGAAGTCCCGGATTGACTTGAAGGACCCTCTTATATATAAAGAGGTTTTACTTCTGTGTAAAACCTTAACACATTCCACTCAAAAGGTACATCAGGTCAAAAAAACATGCATGAACTTTCCTGTTTCTTCTTCTTTCCCCCACCGTCGAAACACTCTGCACTTCTTACTCCGCACTGAACTATAGGAAGGTACGGTGCTTCAAATAGGCATCAGAACAAGTCTCCACATTACACATGAAAAGAACACCCAAACCTACTATACATACATATACATACATACTAGTGTTGTAAAAAAACGCTTTTTTTTTCTGTGAAGTTTTTTTTCAATAAAAAACATCGTTCTTTTTCATGTTTTTTTTTCAAATTTCTGTTTTCTTTCTGGCAGCTATTATTTATTGATTTATGTTGAAGATTATTGAAATAATCAATAGAACTTGAGTCGAAGCCCTCGTAACTTACAAATCGTTTGTTTCCTTGTACCTATACGAGCAAAATCGTGTGATTATTCCTTTCGGGCCCAGGTCATTTTTGGCGTTTTCCTACCTTGTCAGTTAGTGACTTATTGCTCAAAAACCATTTACCCTATTGATATGGTTAAGACCTTGTTTTTTAGAGAAGAAATGTGGCTGTTGTTTGGTGTACGTTACATTGCAGTGTTGCGAGCGGGTGGGAAATTACTGAGGGAAATGTAGGGGTGAAAATTTACCCAAAAAATCCCTAACCGAATTTCAAGACTTTTTGTATCTAGCACCACTGTTGCCATATGGGTCCAAGTCACCTAAAAAATTTCTTTGGTGCGTTGACAAGGTACAGTGAAAACCTGAAGTCGCTGGCTTCCATTCAAAGAGAGAAAGAAAAAATTCTCTGTTTCCATACACATGAAATTTTGACACTTTTTACGCCTTAGAAGCAAAAATCAACAGATAATCCGGGGCTACAGCTTCTCTAATTATCCTATCGAAACCTTTTATGGTGCGTTCTGTAGGCTAAAGAGAGGGCTTTTAGGTAGTGGTACATTTGTTCCAACATAGCGAGCAAGAGGGGAATAATAGAGGGGAAAGGGAAATTTGCCGAATTTTTCAATTAAAATCGGGAATTAATTGTTTTGGCTGGAAATACTGCCATAAAACAGACGTAAACTATATGAAAGTAAACTTTGATACCATAAGAATATATCCTACAAGTATCATGACGATATCTAACAAAGTAAGCATGAATTTTTTAAAAAAAATCTCATTATAACTCAGAAATGCGCAATTTTCTTACCATTTACAGAACATGGTTTATTATAAGCCTCAACTGTACTTCCCCTAATTACTCTATCGAAACTTTTTATGGTGCGCTGTGTAGGCTAAGGACGAGGCTTTCAGACAGTGGTACGTTTGTTCGAATGTAGCCAACAAGAGGGAAATAATAAAGACAAAAAGAGAATTTTCCCAAAATTTTCCCTAAAATCGGAAATTAAAATTTTCTGTAGCTGGCAACAGTGCTAGCACACACACACACACAAACTATCTTAAAAAAAGTTTTGGTATCCCTATAATATATCCTACAAGTATTGTGACGATATCTAATAAAGTAAGCAGGTCATTAAAAATATTTCAGTCTACCTAAAAAAAAATCACAGTCATCTTTCCACTTAGAGAACAAGGTGTACTGTAAACCTCAACTGTACTTCTCCTAACTATCCTATTGAAACTTTCTATAATGCGTTGTGAAGGGCAAATAGAAGACTTTCAGATACTGGTACTTTTGTTCCTATTTAGCCAACAAGAGGGATATAATAGATAAAACACGTAATTTTCCCCTAACATCTTGAATTAAAATTTTCTGTAGCTGGCAACACTGCTACCAGACAGACGAAAACTATCTTAAAATAAACACAGGCACATTACTAATATATCCTACAAGTATCATGGCGATATTTAAGAAACAATGTTTCTAATTACCAAAAATATATTTCGATAAACAGAAAAGTAGGGGAAAATCAAGAGTTAGAACCTAAATCCGAATTTTCGTGCGTCCCCTAATTACCCCACTGTAACGATATGTACCCGAGTTTGTTCAGTAAGGACAAATGTTCGACTGGCGTAAGTTGACTTGCATTCGGACGTATAAGTACGGTTTATAACAAAAATTTCGATTTTTTGCCCAAATTCAAGATTTTAATTTCCGTAGTTGGCAACACTGCACGCAAGCCCGTCCAATTTATGTCAACAATTAGGTATTCATTCGACGTGTCTACCTGACAAGTCTTAAGGAGGTCTCTCTACAACGAATGAAGTTACAGGGGAAAAGTAATAAAGAAAATTCGAAAATTCTCGAATTTTTGACTGGGGTGAAATTTGAGAAGGAAATTCGACACAAGAAGAAAAAGAAACTAAAAAGATAAACTATGGACCAACCATATTTGGCATATATATATATATATATATATATATATATATATATATATATATATATATATATATATATATATATATATATATATATATATATATATATATATATATATATATATATATATATATATATATATACCGATATCTTAATTAGTGGCCATACAGGTGCGGATTAAAAAAGTGACACACCCGTATGTGCCACTTTGGCCACCTGGGTCTGAAAGGGTTACGAGTGTACATTTAATTACATTGTTTTGACTAATAACTTGTGTTGTAATAATTAGGCCTACAGCCTTGACTAATAATAATATCGTTGTTGTAAACAATCACAATTTCTCCTTTTCACATCTCTTAGTTCCAATACTGATGCTGAGAAATGCAGGGTGTTTCAAAATGAATATCGGGAAATTAAGTCTTCGTAGTCTTATTACATTTTACGCACAGTTATAAACAATACATCAAATAAAAGAACACCTCAAACAGTTTTTGCTTCAAGTGTTCGATGTGAGCTTCATTCGTCACATGGCACACATTGAGTCAATAGGTGAGAAAGGCTCATAAACTTTCCGCCATATGGCACAAAACATTCAATTCACACAGACGTTTGCACTGTAAATATAGATTCAGGCTTTGCAAAATTAAAACACACAAAGCTTTCTGGTCTCTAGTCTCCATCTTTGCTACTTGCTCTTTCTAACAGCAGACAGAGGAAATAATGCATGGCATGCGTGTGTACAAAACTGTTCTTTCATTTGATAATACTTATAATTGTAAGTTAATTGTAATAGATACTACAATGTTTCAAACCCTAATATTAATTTTGAAACACCCTGCATTACTTCAAATTATGTCATCCTATATTCATGTCTTGTATGTACACTCATGTCCAAAATTATTGTCGCATGTTTATAAATATGTTGTTATAGGAATATAATTTGATAACGAATCCGCCTGGTATTTCTTATAATGTTAGTATGTGTATAATCGGCAAAGACATGTATGTGGCAAATTTCATGTCAAAACAGCAGTAAATAAGAACAATAAAACGAAAACAAAACTTTCTTGTCCATTTAGCAACATTTTGTTTTACTCTTTCTAATTTTCGTATTTATAATTCTTTTCCTTTGAAATTTACCACAAATATACATTTTCCGATCATACACACAGCATCAGTATTAAAAGTACCCTGCAAAATCATTATCAAATTATATTCTTACCAGAAGATAGTTATAGATATGCGACAATCATTTTGGACATGAGTGTACATATCATCAGGGCCGGCCCTAGGCAATTTGTCGCCCTTTGCCGCCTCCCTCTTTCTCCAGAAAGAACAAATCTTAAAAGTCACAATTTTAAGTATGCTACTCCAGCATGAACAACGAAGGGGAGGGAAACTACACTGCCCTCAGAAAGGCTTAAATACTTACTAGAAATACAATATTGTTGTGTCTGTTTTTTTTTTTTCTTTAAATATTAATCTATTATGTTAGTGAAAGATAAAGCAAATACATCTGAAAGATGATAATCCTTTTTATAGAATTCAATATCGAGTATCAACCTCAACATGTCAGTTTGCAATTATAGTGTAACTAGCTCTTTTGCCTTTATTTCTTGATTTTCCTTCTACATCTGTTATTTTTTAAAGTGTTTCCATCTTCAATGATAACGATCTTATTTTCGATAAAGACAAGAGAAGCTTTCATATCAGAACTCTGATAACTAACCAAGATGGACAGGCGTTCGAGAATTGAGTTCTTGTATTTGACAACAATCAAGCAATTTATTCTGGGATTTATTTCACTATTTGCTTTAGCACTGACCATGTGTCTTAAACTAATGCGACCTAAACATAATTTATGAATGTAGTATTCAAATAGAAGGTCAGCTTAGTAAATTTAGCTACCATGATCATAAAGTCTGTTTCCAACAAGAAACATTTATTTTAAATAAAATACTTATGACAGATAATGCAGCCCCGTGCAAATGCACGTGTTTCACATATGGTAGAGCCAGCAATGCATATCATATATCCAGTCGACAAATTATTTATGTATGATATTCAGAAAAATACTAGTAGGCAAATTAGTATTAGTTTTTACCTTTAGACAAGTTATTTGCATTTTATACTGTTCGTGATATTATTTTCGTACTTATTAAAGGCCTACTTTCACGAAAAAACAAATGTTCATTTATACTTTTATTTCTTCGTTGATATTGGTGAAACAGTACAGAAACCCGGATTATTAGTAGGTACGCTACTCATATAAATTGTAAAATATTTGTACCGTATCAGTATCTAGTGTTTAATTTATGTTGCATTTTATGGTAATTACACCTACATAAAAATACTGCAGACTTAAATGACGTAAGATACATTACAAATGACTATTTGAAAAAAAAACGAAATTTAGAAAAAAAACGAGAGGCAATGTTTTTTTTTCTAAAAAAACGTACATTTCTGAAAAAATACGAACGGTTTTTTTTCTATTTACAACACTAATACATACATATATACATACATGTTCTTTCGTTTGATCTTCGTTCTGCAGTCAGTGTTTACAGCGAGTAAGTGTTCACTGACTTAGGAATGTAGATCAAACGAAAGGACAACAGTCTTCCGGATGAGTTGACAGTTAAAACAAAAATAAACACGATTGAATATCACTGATATAGCAAACAGCAAGAGCAATGAGTATTTACGGCCTTTTCGTCAACTGTGCGTTTTGACTTGTCTCGCCTTCTACTGGTAGCGGCATTCTTCATCAGTGCTGCTGTGGATGTGATAAGACAGTGTTACAACTAGAGGAAAGAAACGAGCTTGACAGCCTTGACTGGACTAACCATTCATCCTACTTTATTTTACTTCACAACCACGAATTTCCAGTTGAATTTGTGAACAAAACAGCTCCTAGAGCATGACGTCATTACTTAATGCTTTGACCCCCTTCTGCTCAAAAACAAAACACGCTTTGTTGTGTGTTCTGGTATACTAAAAGACTAACTATTCCCAAAATTTCAGATTTTTTTATCCAGGCCCATTGGAGATATTGGACAGTGAAACATGCCAAATTTTGCATAATTCCCTAACTTTACGATCTTTTTTTCAGGCCTTTGGGAGCAGTTACATGTCTGTAATTTTTTGTGTATTAACTTATGATCCAAGACTACATGTACACACATATTCAGACCTCTACATCAGTTGCTTCCTCTCCCCAAACATGTCTTCAATGTCCAAAAATGTTGCTACTGTAGGCCCTGATTTCACTCCCTTCAAGTGGTTTTAGGCAAAAATGTTAAGAGATCAAAATTTTAGCTCTGCACGAGTTGGAGACGTCCAGGAATTTTCAATTTGGTAAGACAAATACATACTGACATATTAAAAGCATCGTAAACGCTTAAAATCGAAAAAATGCAAAATGGCGGCAGCCGCTGCGTCGACATGGGATGTTGTAAAAAAAAATAATTAATTGTGGTTTTGAAGTACCCTGATATAGGATACACATTCATGAAAAGATTAGATTTTTTGGTGATGGTCGAGCGGCGCATGCTTGATTACAGAATGGATTGACTCTTATACCACAGTATATGGTTGTTATTGAAAATTTGATTTATGAAACAAACAAAATCGTTAGAACTGTTTTTGAGAAAATTGCAAATTTTAATTTTCACTCTAGGAAACTAAGGTATTATGCATGGAACCCAGAGGTTCAATGAAGCATTCACAAAAGATTTACATTTACTTCTGTCTTTAGCAAACTGGATCCAGTTTCTATTTTCTGTTCCTATTTCTGCGAGATTCATTTTAATACTGTTCTCCCATCTGCGCCTAGATCTTCCCAATATTTATTGTTATTATTATTGGTTTCTGGTTAAAATTTTGAAAGTGTTTCTACTATCCCAGTTGCCTTTCTACTCCTAATCTTGGATATAGGTTTATCAAACTTATCCAGAACAATACTAAATCCTTTGTCATCTTGTCTACTTCATTTTCTATTTCAATATCTAGGCCACACAGCCTATCCCTACTCTCATATAAATCCTCAACGTATTCTTTCCATCTTTCTGAGACTTTACTTCTCTGCTTGACTATATTACTATTCTTAGTTTCTACTGCTATAGTAATATATCATTGTTTCCTTCGAAGTTCCATAGATTTCACCTCCTTATTCATTTCCTCATATTTTCCAACTCTTTCTAATTATTCTATGTTCTCGTATTTTCTTCTGTAAAACTTCCCTTGCTTTGTCTGTTTTCCTTCGTAACTCGTCGTTTAAATTCCTGTACGTATTTTCTACCCTCTTCTGTATCAACCTGTTTTCATGTTTTCATTTCCCTCACTTTCCGCAATATCTGTTCTCTAACTCATAAAGTTTTGGCCATTTTGTGTTCGCGGAAATCTACTACTTTTTCTGCAGCCTGCTGTATACTAAGTTTATTATGCTCCCACCGTTGTTAACCTAAACCTATCCTTTCCTCGTTTGAGTACTTTTATTTGAATTTTTCAACGAAAAGATTTCTTACTTTCTCGTTTTTCAGCTTTTCACTATTCAACATCTTGTTGTCTACTTTTCTTCTGCCTACATTTTTCAGTTGAATATCCACTTCGGCCAACACAAGTTATAATAAGAGAAAATGTCGGTCTCGGGAAGTGTCTTTGCGTTTTTCAAGCTATTCCGATACCTGTTGTAAGTAATAACATCGTCAATCTGATATCTTCGGCCGTCTATTGAGGATTTCCATGTATTATATCTTCTTCTCTTGTGTTGTTTGAAGCAGATGTTTCGAATTACTAGCGAATTCTGTCTGTAAAATTGAAGCAAGTGTTCCCAATTACTAGTGAATTCTCTCTGCAGAAATTGACCACTCCCTTCCCTCTTTCATTTCTTTCGCCTAAACCATATTTGTCTAGGACACTATCTTCCTGTTTTTCTCCCACAATTGCATGGAAATCTCCCATTACAATTACGGATGCATTCTTCTTCTTCTTCTTTTTTTTGCCTGTCTATAATTTCTTCTATTTTCTCATAATTTTCATGTACTTCTTCAGCTGTATGCGAAGTCGCCGGTGCATATGTCTGTATCACCTAGATCTTTCTTTTTTCCCTTTAAGTCTTAACATTATAACTCCATCATTAACAAATTCTACTTTCACTACCTTCTCTTTTAAGCCTTACCAAGAATTATTCCTACAACATTATAACCACTCTTTTCATTACCTGAGTAAAACTTCTATAACTTTCGTTGTTCAACACTCCATTACCTTCCCACCTAACTTCACAAACTCTTATCAAATCTAGATTATTAGAATGTAATGCTCCCATGTATTTAGTTAGTTTCTTCTGCATTTACTTCTAACAAGGGAACCTTCCGAAAATGATAGTTGCAGTGAAAGATGTGACCTATGCCAATTGAAAGAGCTGTAACAGAGATGAGCATTCCCGAAAAATTAGCTGCCCATAGCAATAGGTTCAAGAAATATAAGAGGTGGAAGTTCGGGAAACAGCAAGGTTGAACAAGGGGGAAAAAGTGCAAATTCCAAAAAAAAAAAAAAAAAAAAAAAGGGGGGGGGGCACGGCAAAATAAAATGCTGACAAGTGATGTATAGAAAGAGACTTGCCACAATAAGGAACAAATGAAGGCCACCAGTGGGGTTAACAGTGTTGCCAACTGCAATGAAAAGAACATATTTTGCAAAGAGCACTATATGAAGTGAGTGCAATATTCAGTGTCAATCTGTCACATAGAAGATAAGATATGATGTGTATAATCAGTGGTATAATCTAACAAAAGAGAATAGAAAAAACAGAAGTACGAAAAATACGGAAGAGATTAAGTTGGCCATAATACGCCACATTTGATCACGAGTTGTGTATTAGAATGAACAAAACAAGAAAGCACCAACTATGCAGGAAACCTACGTACCTAGAGTCGAAAAGAAAAACGAGTTCCAAAGTTGGCAGCACTGGCCATGAAAATTCAGACAATTCTAATATAGTTTGGCCACTCGCTTCACAAAAAGAAAATTCCGGCAACAGGTATTAGCCTTCGCATCATTTGTACATGCTCGTCCACATTGTACGTGCAATTGTTCGATGAGACAATGGTCCAAACAGAAGATACATTTGCAGTTAGCAAGCGGAATACTGCCAATCCGTCACACATGGTACAATGATCGCCTGTGAATGTCTCGAAACAGTACTCTATAGGTGTCGGAACCTTTGGTGGTCTTTCTATCACATATCCACAACTGTAGAAAGCAAACATAATCAAAGGCTTGATCTGTTGTGTGTTGCTGTCTGCAGTAATATCACCGCCTATATGATATATCCAGAGTATCCCACCTAACTCTGCGACTGAAATAGTTTCAAAACGAAAAAAATGTGACACATCCAGTTGTGCAGGAATGTACCCATGTCAGCGAGCGACAAACTTCTGTGAGACACAAGTGCCCCCAAGTCCCACATCTAGGGTCCCAGGGGCCAACTTCAAAATTTCAAATAGCACATCGGTCGAGTTATATTTCTTTCGATAAATCTTGGAATATGCAACAACACATATAAGAAATATTTACTATATGGGGTTTCAAAATGGCCGCCAAAAATATCTGCTCGGTGACAAGAACAACGTGCATTTTTGGCGACCATTTTGAAACCCGTGCTTCATATAGCAAATGTTTCTTATAGGCGGTGTTGTATCTATCCAGAGAAATATCATCCGCCCCCTGTTCCCATTTGAAATGTTGCGGTTGACCCCTCGAGCCTTATGATGGGGGCCCTGGGGGACTTGCTTCTTACAAAGTTCTCTTGGCCTTCGAAATTATTACATTCCTGTGCAATTGGATTTGCAACATCCCTTTTCGCTTCGCAGCAATTTGAGATCACAATGTTCGATGCCATGTTAAGACACAACATATATTTGTGGCGGCCATTTTGAAAAACATGCTTCATATAGCAAATATTTCCTATAGATGTTGTTGCACATTCCATGATATATCGAGAGAGGTACCACTCGGTCCCTGTTGCCATTTGAAAATTTGAAGTTGGCTCCTGGGGCCCCTGACATTGGTACATTCCTGCACAACTGGATCCGTCACATTTTTGTTCGTTTCGCAAATCTTTCAGGTCACAAAGTTTGGTGGGACACTCTTCGTATTCCCACATACGACCCAACTATGACATAATGTTCACTACTTCTATTATCGGTTGTTGGCTCTACCCATGGTTCCCCGACTTGGCATTGCCTCAATCACTCTAGCATTGATGCATTCCGAGTGATGCCTGTTGCCGGAATTTTCTTTTTGTGAAACGAGTAGCCTAACTATATTAGACTTGTCTGGATGTTCATGGCCAGTGCTGCCAACTTTGGAACTCGTTTTTCTTTTCGACTCTAGGCACGTCGGTTTCCTGCATATTCGGTGCTTCTTGCCTTGTTCATTCTAATATGCACAGCCCGTGATCAAATGTGGCGCATTATGGCCAACTCCGTCTTTTCCGTATTTTTCGTACTTCTGTTTTTTCTATTTTATTTTGTTAGATTGTACCAATGATTATACACGCCATATCTTATGTTGTATATAACAGATTGACACTGAATATTGCACTCACTTCATATAGTGCTCTTTGCAAAATATGTACTTTTCATTGCAGTTGGCAACACTGTTAACCCCACTGGTGGCCTTCATTTGTTCACTATTGTGGCAAGTCTCTTTCTATACATCACTTGTCAGCATTGTATTTTGCCGTGCCCCCCCTTTTTGTGCGGAATTGGCACTTTTCCCCCTTGTCCAACCTTGCTGTTTCCCGAACTTCCACCCCTTATATTTCTTGAGCCCATTGCTATGGGCAGCTAATTTTTTGGGAATGCTCATCTCTGTTACAGCTCTTTCAATTGGCATAGGCCACATCTTTCACTGCAACTATCATTTTCGGAAGGTTCCCTTGTAAGCCTCAGTGAAGGCGTTTAACATGCCCTCTGCATTTCTTTCTATTGTCCTCATGTCATCTTCTATCAGATTTACATCGTCAGCATAAAGACACAACCTGGTATCACTCAGCTCTAGGCCCTGGTTCCTGTCTTTGATTGTCATTATAGCGTATTCTAGATCAAAATTGAATAATATTGGAGACGATGCATCTCCTTGTTTCAGGCCATTCTCTCGTAGACCAGTATTTTTTGCTACTGCGACTTTACTTTGGGATTTACTTAAACACATCTTAATTAATCTAACTAGCTTTCTCACTATTCCAAATTCGGTAAGAATATTATACAATGTTTCCCTCCTAACAGAATCGTAGACTTTTTTGAAATCAATAAATAATTGATGCACTGGAGTATTATTATATACCCATTTCGTTTCGAGTATTTGTCGAATGATAAATATCTGATCGATAGTTGATCGATTTTGAGTAAATCTGCACTGATAATCTCCAATAATTTCATCTGAATATGGGGTGAATCTTGGTAATAGAATGTTTGACAGGATTTTATAAGATGTTGAGAGAAGAGAAATGCCTCGATAATTATTACAATTAGTTTTGTCGCCTTTCTTGTGAACAGGGATAATGAGTAAGTCTTTCCATTCTTGTGACAATTTTCAATGTTCCAGATGAAGAGAACGAATTTGTGTATTTTATTCCACAACCTTTCCCTTCCAGCTAAAATTAACACAGGAAAAATTTCGTATACGCCAGGAGATTTGGATTTCTTTAATTTCTTTATATCAATTTCTATTTCTGATTAGGTTCTGGAATATACGATTTTTCTGTATGCATTCACTTTCTTTACGTACATTATATTTTGGCTGCGTGTTGAACAAGCTGTCAAAATTTTTTTACAATCTCTTCAAAATACTATCCATATCCGTGAGAACTGTACCATCCGCTTTCGTTAATACTCACAAGTAAGGTTAAGAAACTTTGTCGATACCTTATACGTATCCCGAATAATTTTGTTTTTACTATTATCTTCAAGTTTAACAATTTTAGATTTCAAAAAATCGCGTTTCTTTGTTCTAAAAGTTTCTCAAGTTTCCCATGTGATATCAACGAAATTCTGTGCAGTTCTATCACTTGAATTCTAAAGCAACGCAGTTTTGCCTGTTTTCTCTTCTCTGTTACTTTAGTGCATTTTTGGTCGATCCATTATGTGCTCCTACATATTTATGAGAATCCTAATTTTTCTTTTAAGTTGAAATTTTAATACTATTCCTAATTTTAACCCAAGTATTGTCAATACTAGTGCATTCTGAATTTTCTAAAACTGTGTCTCTATTCGATATTTCAATCTGGTATTCCCTTATCGCCTGATTCTCCTCTAATTTCTTTAAATTAAACCTCTCCGTTTTCAGATGCTGAAGATTTGGGTTTTTCAAGCAATAATGTACATATAATGTACATATAATCTCTTATAATCGCTGCTACCAGATAGTGTTGAGTGTCACAGTCAGCTCCTCTAACCGACCGAACATCAATTATGCTATCTTCTATCTATTAGAATGTGATTAGTCTGATGCCCCACTTTTTCATTATTACCCATTTTCCACTCCTGCAATTGAGGTGAGGTTGTTGAATTTATGATCAATTAGAAGATTGATGTCTTGTTTGTAATATCTCAAAAGACAATTTTATTTCAGTAAATTTAAGAACTTAAATCATTTACAAAAACCTTCAAGTGGGGCATCTTCGGCATGCATGTTGAGGAAAAATGCCCCAGTTTTACAATTTTTCAAAATGTATTCAGAAACATCATAGAAACAGGTAATTATGCTTTCGTACCACTAATATTACTAACTTTAACTATCTATCTAATTATAATGAAAATTTTCACAAAATGAAAATATTTTCTCTATATATTTTTAAAATCCGTTTGTAAACAATGAATAAAAATAGAAGAGAAAAAAGAATTGTGGACCTTACACATTATTAGCATTTGTTTATTCTTTTCAAAATTGAATTCTTGCGACCACAATTAATGGAGTGATATGCAGGAACCTACAGTTTAAATCAAAATCACAGTAATCGTTCACATTTTCTAAGACGTTCACAAAAGGAATCGAACCCCGGACTTCGTGCACCAAAGGGACACGTACTAGCTACTAGACCAGAGGGAGGACGATTTTCTTTTAATATGTAAAAATCTGCTCGCTGAAAAAGTAATTCATCCCCTTATAACAACTTGCTAGCTGGTACACCTATGATGATATCTGATGAATTAGTGGAAATGTTCTTCATTTTGCAATGAAGGGATAATTGATTCACCCAGAAATTTACCTTTTCAAAATAATTCAACCAGATAAAGGAAGTTGTGACAAATCAAGTGTGTCGCAGGCCCCCTCCCCAAGGATATATATCCAAGTCCAACGTTGATCCGGAAGAAGCGAAAAGGAAAAAAAAAAGTGTATAAATACTGTATAATATTACATCATTGAAAGCAGCAACCCAGCCAGGAAACCAAGCCATTACTCCAAACGGGAATTTTCCGTTTCTTCTGAATGAACAATTAATTACAGGTTATTATAGAACAATTAGTGTTTCATGTTCAAACCAAACATTGTTTAAAACATAACGAACATACAAATTATTCCAACACCTCATAAACTGGTTGTCCCGAACAGAAATCTTAAACCTTTAGTGTTATAAAGTGGGGCATCTTTGATTCGATTTCACTGGGGCAACTTTCCCAGTTTTGAAGCAAAGACGCCCCCGTTGATCACGTGAATATTGATGGACGAAGAAACACAACAAAGCATATTAGCGTTTGTAAAAGACTGAAATTCTTAAGCATTATGTTTTATTCATGTACTTCTATTTAACTACCGTCAAGAGCATTAATACGTTTCACTCTCTAAAATTATAGACACTAAAATAAGAGTGGCTTGGCTTTGTGAATAGGTCTGAACAAAGCAGCTTCTTCCTACGATGCAACTTCCACATATATTTACTCAAGACTGTGTACCCTTTCACGCTCATGGCAAGTGCTGTGACCACGAGTTACAGACCTTGAGCAATTCGAGCAGGGGCGTCTTCACTCAGTGGGGCATCTTTACCCAAGATGCTATATATGTTTTTCTATCTGGTGAGTCCAAGTATTTAATGAATGTCTCGATGTGGGAATTTCATACTCTTCTCGAAAAGGTTTTCAGACGTTGCAAAGTTCTCGAGTCTAACCTCGTTGCATAACTTTCCTTATGCAGACTTTCATTCCCTATAATAGGTTTGACAATTATCTCGTCCTACCTTCACATTGAAATCCCCTAATAGGAGTTTCCTATGATATCGCAGGAGTTGTTCAAATACACGTTCTACTACTTCGTAAAAACGGATTTTTCTATCGTCATCCTTATCTTCTGTTGGGATATATATATTTAGAACAATAATATCACACTACTGACCTGAAGAGTAATAAAAGAGAATGTATCATTAACAAATTCAACCTGTTTAATTGCTGATATTTTTCGTTTGTGAACAAAATGCCCTGTTCGTAGTTGGTGATTTTTTTTTTATTTCCTTCCTGTTTGCACCGTCCCTTTTCTTTCCCACGTAACTTCCTGAACTCCTACCAAGTCCATCCTCTACTCTCTAACCCAATTGTTACGTATTTTAATGCGCCTGCTCTATAAAAACTTCTTATATCTATTTCATGTTCAAAATCTCACATCCATTTTACTTTACTGAAGTCGTACCAAATTACCAGTCCTGGTCCGATGCTTCTGTGAATATTTCCGAACGAGTATCTTTTTTTACCGGATAATGTTGTTATCCTTGCGCCAAACCTCCAAGCAGGAAGACCATCCTTGTCGAGTGTCCGCTAGTAAATATCTATATCCAGAGACCTTCTTGACTTTTTACCTTAAAATGCACTATGCCATGGTGACAGGAACCCATGTTAACGATTTTGAGGGGAAAAAAATCTTTGTTGTTGTTTGAAGATACTTTTTTTCCCTTCTTATGTTTGACAATTATTCCAAACTATTCCATTCTGAACTTTGTCATTCTTACATGAGAAAATACAATTTAGAGACGTTAAAATGTTGAAAATCTCATTTTCGCCAAAAGTGACATTGGTCCGTTCAGATTCAAGCCTCAAAATTAATCTTATTAATTTCACAGTAAGACAATAAGCTAGAGCGAGAAATTGTGTGAAAATGTCGTATTGTTATCGGGTTTACGTAGCTGCGCAAAGTTTCAGATTTCTAATTCATATGAAAGTACGAGGTTGCAAGACTTGACTCTCACAATTAAACAGAAAAGTAATCTAATTAATGCATTATATCTATATCTATATCTATATCTATATCTATATATCTATATCTATATATCTATATCTATATCTATATCTATATCTATCTATCTATCTATCTATCTATATATATATATATATATATATATATATATATATATATATATATATATATATATATATATATATATATATATATATATATATAACCCACTTTCCATAACATACCCCTTGATAATGTATACTTATTTGTGCAAATTATCTAAAATTGCGATTGCACTTGCTTTCTTGTTGCATTGTACTTTTAACGAATGTATAAGTCTGTTTTATGCATTCAAGAAAACAGGGAAAAAGAACCCAGATAAGAAAAGGTAAGGAATCAATGGAGAAGTGAAGTCGAGGGTTTTAGCGGAAGTGACGTAGCTAAGGAAGTGGAAATCGTGATGTAGTATGGAATGATTATTAGGCCGATGTAATAATCGCTCGTGTCTGCTTATCAGTCGGTGAGAAACAACTTGCAACTCTCACCGTGGGGGGTGGGTGAGAAGGGGCAGAAGTTTAAGGCGGGCACTATACAGAAAACTTACGAGCTTCTATAAAACATGCATTGAGTATGATGATAGTCTTTACCACTGCTCCCTCAGCATTATCCTTCAGAGACAGGAGAAAGGGGGGAAGGGAGAAATGTAAGACCACCGATGACTGAGAAAGATAAACACGAAAAGACTTGTTCAGACGACATTATGTTGTAACACAGTAACATAAAACAGGAAAGTAGGGAAGGGGTATCATTCACTCTTCATTCATAAAATATAACATTCGTCCATTCATTCATTTTATTTCAATTCATTCATATATGCAGCTAAGCTATATTACGCAGACACAAACAGCACCCACACCCACACACGCAATTTCATTCAAGATTTAGTGCGTCTTGCAACATGGCTGACGCACGAGTTTCTAACTCTTTCTCTATTTCTCATTGAGTGCTAATTAATCGCATGTGCTACACAAATTACGCATATGTTACAGTGTCTTAACGCAATCCGTGTGGTGATGGAAAATCCCATTTCATTACATAGCAAGGAAGATACTATGAAGAAACAATGCAAGACGAGGCAATCTGACTAAAGTGGCTTCAAATATATACAAAATTTATTTATTTATACTATCTATACTATAATCTATAGAGTAAATATGACTGACTCATTAGCGCCCAGCCACATTACTAGAGCCAGAAACGTAAGATTTAGACAGATTAGTTCTTTTGTTACAGGAATATGGAAAGATTTCTTCAAATACTTATCCTGAAGCGGGGTAAAAGTTTTTTTTTTTTTTTTTTTTTTTTATGCAAAAAATAGTATCTTATGTCACGGAGATGAAACTCAGTGCATAAGCTTCTCATTAAACATAACTGCTGAACACGAATTTCAATATCTTTGAAAATTCAACTTCTAATGGGGACAATTTCTGTAATAATCAAACTCTCCTCTCTCTATTCAGAAAGTATTTAATGTGAGGATCCGTTTAAGCTGGAGTAGTGAAATTTTATATTTACACTTAAAAAATAAATAAATAAAAATAAACGAATACGTGTTTCTGTGTTCTTGAAACTTGACGTGGGATCCGAATTACGTGAGCTACTGCTGGGAATAGAACCCAGATCTCCTGTGCCAGAGATCCTACGCTATCCACATAGCCACGAGGGAGGTCAAATTTCGAGAAAGAACGAGAAGAACATTACGTGAATCGAGACGAGAAAGAATCCTTCGAGAATCGAGACGAGTCAAGCGTTTTACAAACATTAAAAGACGAGATGAGAAAACCATTTTTATTGTCTCATTTTGTGAGCTACACTATGTGTTGATAGGGATTTCCATGCTTGTTTATAACACCATGATTTATGAAGGATATAAATATGAAATATTACTTAAATTTGGGTAATTTTTCCGCCCTGTGCAAAGATAAACTTAATGGTTGAACTTGGTGCGTTGGTTATTTATTTTGGGAGTAGTGAAGAAGCCACGTCCCTGAATTTGCACCCCTCACCTCACGCGATGATTCAAGAGTTTTGGCTTTGGAACGGTGGGAAGAATTCTTTTTCCTTCTTCCAACCTTGTTTTCGGCAACGATAACCATCTTTTGACAAGAAAACAAACATTTCACTTGCCTTCATCTTCACTGTCTTCAGGGGGTAAGAGGAGGAGCCAACGAACTGGTGGGCACTGAAAATATTTCTCACAGGGCAGCAGAAGAGAAACCAAAGGGCGGCCGCAAAGAGCGACGAGTGACAAACATCAGTCCAGCAGTGATACATAGGACACTGGACAAGGTACTTCCTCTTCGAAATGCCCTATTAGCACCTTGAAAGAAACCGTCTTCACTGGTGGCCCTATCAGCAGGGGGTGTTTCCTCCTCATTCCATTCCATTCCTCTCAACGTGTGAATGATGCAAGGGGCTTCACGCTGTTAACGGACTCCTGAAGAAGTTGAGATCTGCCCTCGAATTATCACCACGGCCATTCTCATTAATTAGGTGTCAACTGCTAATGAACAGGTTAATTTAGGAACACAGAACAATGAGAAAAAGAATTAAATCATTATCTTGCTAAGGTGTCATTTTCTTTGTACTCTATTATGTCGTCAGCATATATTTTGAGCACCATGGATAATCATTGTCTTATTTGTAGTTAGAGTGTATTTATTTTTGAAATATTTACTTTGTTTTTATAGACCAGACTGTTCCCCATCTCAATATTACCTTATTAATTTAATTCTTTCCGGAGTCTTACTCGACCCTGCCATGATCCATGGTCAAATATTTGATCCCGGTTGGTGCAACTGGCTATTAGAGGTATTATAAAGTGTTTGTGGGAACCTACTATTGTGCCTTCCCTATTAAACACTATAATTTATAGGGGCGTGAAAAAATTAGAGGGAATGTCTTCTAGTTATCCTTAATCCGGGCTACTGAATATAGGTTCACCAACTGAACATATCATTCTAACGTAAAGACTAGGAAAAAATGGACCTTCCTTCCTCATATAAACCTTCCTATATAAACCTTCCTCAGTCAAAATGGCAGGGTGAACAACCATAGCAAATTCATTCAACGTTCGACGTCCACCGAGCCATGCATGTTTAACAGATCTGTCTAGAGACAGGGAAGGAGAGGAAAAAGTAGGCCTATAAGCTTTAGGAACTGCTTATGATCTTCTATAAATCCCCTCTATTTTTAAATGGGATATCAATTCCTTTTAAGCTTTTCCTCCTTTTTTGAAAAACAAGTTGCAGAAGTAAACAATAATTAAACTCCTAGGGCGAACATAATAGTAAGCACCATTTTCGGCTAAATAGAGTTATTAGATGGAATGCATTGGGATTGAACCACAGAACAGTATGTAGGTACTTTAATTTCGGAAATGTACCTGTAGATGGCAGGGGAAGGTTGTATGATATGTGTCATTACATTGAATTGCATGGGAATGTAGAATCTTCATTCCTAGTTTACTGGAAAATTAGCCGATCCGCTTAATTGAAGTGAGCTTCTACCATTCGACTTGATCTGACCGACTTTCTACACCAGTAAAACTCGGGTAAAACTTTGGCCGATTTTAATTAAACTTATTAGATCTCTCTCTCTCTCTCTCTCTCTCTCTCTCTCTCTCTCTCTCTCTCTCTCTCTCTCTCTCTCTCTCTCTCTCTCATTTAATGTCCAAATTTGTAATATAGGAAGGCTTTTCCTCCTTGTGATTCCTTTATTCTTCATGGATTCCAACCCCAAGCAATAAGAGCTTATTTTGGAAAATTGGAGAAATTGAACTTATATATATTCCTCCAATTTTCCGAAATAAACTCTTATTGTTTAGGGTTGCAATCCATGAAGAATAGAGGAATCAAAAGGAGGAAAACCCTTCCTATATTACAAATTAGGACATCCACATACAAAACAATTTTGCAGGATAAACTAGGTAAAAATATTCGATTTTGACAAAAGGTAATTTGCATAGACAAAAGGGGAGGGATCATTGAAACACACGAAACATAGTTCTTTGGGGTGTTCCGATGATCCCCATAGCCTGGGGCTAAAATCTGTCGAGATTGAAATAATGATTTCCCCCCTCGCAATTAAAAGAAAGTGTTCCAGGATTATTTACATATAAAAGTAGTTCGATTTTAACGCAATATGAATTCCCTTCTCCCACTTCAAAATTTAAAAAGATTAAAAAATCACGAACCGCAGAATGAATAAGCTCCTTGGCTGGGATTTAAAAAAAATGTTTCACTGTAACTTAATGATAGTAAAAATATAATAGCCTATATTTTGATACAAAATGATACATATTTTTCGAGGCTTTATATTTATCCCCATTATCAATGGATTCCAAATCAATTGAGAACAAGAGAGTGAGCTTATCTTTCCCCAACTTCTGCCTGATATAAAAAGTGTTCCCGCTAACTTTCGTAAAAATTATTCTATTTTGACACAATATGTGGTATACGTTTATTGAAGTTTTCACACAATCCTCAATGCTTGCAGATGAAGTCGATTCGCTTTATTCCGCCCTTCCCTAAAACTTCCACGACAATTTTCATTAAAAAAAGAAAGAAAAAGAAAAAGTTTTTGAAGCAATGTGGTGCATATTTTTCTTTGAAAGTTCCCAATATTTCCATTGGATGAAATTAAAATCAGCGAAGAATAAAAGAGTGGATAATCCTCCCTCCGAATTAAAGGAAAATCATGTTCCACAACTTTCATAAAACTATATTCGATTTTGGTGAAATATGAGACATGCATAGATTGGGACTAAAACTGACAACAAGGAAGGGTGGATTTATCCCCAAATAATAATAATAATAAAAAAGTGTTCCACGATAAATTCCGTTCAAAAAGTTTGATTTTAATGCAGTATACTGTATATTTGTTGAGACTTCTGTATTATCCATCTCAATAGAACAAAATCACTGAAGAATAAAGAGATTAATGACTCTCTCCCGATTTGTTTAGAAGTCCTCCACACTTTCGAAATATATATACAGTGGCGAATCCAGGATATGATCGAGGCAGGGGCTAAACCATAGTTTAAACCCAAATTCAGCCCCTTTACTTGGGGGAGAGATATATGTATCAGGGTCTATATATACCGTACCATTCTGATCTCATTGCATTTTATATCATTTCATATTGTTATCCATCAGAAAGACTTGGTTTCTTTATTATTTGTTCTTGGAACAGCCAAAGCAAATAAAATGCAATGTTGTACTAGAATGTTGTAGTTGATCAGAAATAAGATTAAAATTTAGGACAATACTGTAAGTGTCGAAACAACACTCATATTTCAATCACTAGCACGTACAGATGCATAACGAGGAACTGCATAATTTATACCGTTTACCTAACATTGTTAGAGTCATCAAATCTAGGAGGCTCAGGTGGGCAGGTCATGTAGCCAGGATGGAAGTAGGAACGCTTTCAAAATTTTAACTTGAAATCCAATCGGAAAACGACCATTAGGAAGTCCTAGGCACAGGTGGGAGGACAATATTAAGCTGAATCTAGCAGAAATGAGAATACAAAGTAGAAACTGGATGCCGTTGTCTAAGGACAGAAGCCAATGGATAGCTTTTGCGAACGCGGCATTGAATCTCCGGGTTCCATAGGCCATAGAGTTACTTAGTACGAATAAAAGAATACATTTAAATGAATGATGCAAATGTTGAGTGAGACAAAATCTAAATTTGGGATATGTTCCGAACGTTGTAATAAAATTGTGATATCAGCAAATGTCGAAAATATTATAATGAAGGAATGAGAATATTAAGTTTTAATTTAGTTAGGATAAATTATAAACATTGGAACCAAAGTTCTTGGAATAAAATTACAATTTCGTTTAGATTTTGTCCCTACTGACAAAAACGAACTCTCTCTCTGTAAGAAATTGGTTCCATGAGATTAGCACCAGTGATATTTTTATTTGACAGATCACAATATAAAAACATACGATATCTGAAATTCCATACTAAATTATATGTGTACAAAACACATTTCTAACTCGCTATAAAATATATGTTTTTCTGGTCGCATTAGAAGCGGGTGAGAACAATAGTGTTTATGAAAAGTGCTCACAGTAATATAAAAAGACCTTTTCTGAAGTCTTCCACTTGGGACATGTCATTTTTAAAAATCCACCTGTAATAAAGCACATTCCTTCTATTTGTCCTGTAAATTTCACTTTCGTGTTTCTGTCTCGTGTTGTATGTGATTACGATCGCCGGCGCATGAGCCACGGGGTTTGGGGTGGGAGCATTCCTCCAGTGACCCACATCGAAGACCCTGGGTGACGTGAGAAGCTTCTCTCCTCTACCCCCCGCAGAATCTCCTGTTTCAAACCAATTTCGCTTTCAAGCCCTCCTTAACTACAGGAAATGTTCCGAATTCCTCAAGCTGCGAGAGCAACAGAGAAAGAGAAAAACCTCAAGGCTAGAAATAGGTGTATGAGTATGGTTTTTATATATATATATACTATAAATATTTCCGAAAAAGAACTCATTATAGAAATGGTTTTTACTTTTGTGCACCGCAAAAAGGATTAAGAAACTGTCTGTGGAGTTGGAGAGGTTGTAAAAAGACCTGTGAGAAGATATTTTGGCCTTGCTGGACATCACAGCTTCCAAAATTTATGACTGGAGAAGCCCCGCCCCCATGAAAGGTATTTGGATTTGTGGGAGAGGGGAGAACAAAGGACACCCCCGGTTTCTCAAGTATTTTGAACTCTATACAAGACAAAGAGTGTGGATAGAGAACTCTGTTTTGTTTGCCAAGTGCCGATTGAGCAAGTTAATGTATTTGTCAAAGCTTCTTTCATACCCGAAGAGGCGAATATGACATGTCCATTCATGTCGTTTTTATTCAATCAACTAACCATTTTCAGGAGTGCCAACTGCACGAGTTTATTCCTAAAACCTTTTCCTCAATGAAATACCTGCTTTCAATTTATTACATTAAAAAAAAAAAAAAGCGCTATGAACAAATAAATTACTTATTATTTTCAAATTTTGTATATGTCATGTATTTTAAGTACAATCCTTTATCATTAATATTCCTTTTCCGAAATGAAAATTAAATTAAATTACAGTAAATATTTAACTATGACCTGTAGGCTAAAGGAAACGGATGATTAACGAAAGTAATAATTATGAATGAATTGGTGAGATGAAAATGTGGAAGGAAACGGGAAAATGGTCAGGGACACGATGTTGTCCACCAAAAAAATTGTTCAAATATTAGTTATTCGAGTACTTTTTGCCGGTATCAGGACATTTGCGATACTGGACATTTGCGGTACTGTTCAAAACTTTCTCTTAGACAGTGGGACATTTGCGGTACACATCGTGGAACATGCACCAAAAACATCCATTTCACACCACATTAGTCTAAATTAGAATGAATATAATAATAAAGGAGGTGGGAATGGAGATGAAACAGCCTAATATTATGTGACTCATTTTGATTGGCTAATTTTGGTAGGTTATGGATATATAAGAGATCACGCGGGCCACCTAATGGAAACTATCACATTAATCGAAACCTCTAAGAAGAAACCTTGCACTTTTCATCAGGGTTTTCTGTACAAGTAGTATCGAAATTTCAAGAACGGGAACATAACTTGGAGGAAACAAATATTGTCCCTTTGATCTTCGACCTCTTACCAACAAGAGCTAGTAAGACGTATCAGGGATTTTTCAGTTTGGTGAAATTAACCAAATTGGATTTCGAGAAAGCAGCAATAACATCTCGAAGAACATTGTTCCAGCAGGAAACGCACATTAGTGGGTGTAATGTTCATTTCAATCAGTGGAGGAAGGTTAAGGAATTATGACTTACAAATAGAGATGCAAAAAAGCCGGCTTTTTTGAATCGATGGTTTTTTTTCACATAAAAAGCCGGCTTTTTTGGGAAAAAAACGAGAATTTTGGAAATTTTGGCTTTTTTCAACTTCATGATTTTTCTATCTAAATAGCTTTCTTATAGTATATTCTATAGTTAGATAAGAATTCCATGACCTGAATGTGATATTTCGCTCTGAAATTCACCATCAAGATGGATGGAGCACATGTTTTACGAATTCAAGCTAACATGAAGAATGTAGTATTTGAGGGTAATTTTAGAGGCTATTTAACTTTATTTTAACTTTTGAGTTATCGACATCTTTTTTCTTCGCTAGTTTGTCATCCGTGTTTCATTTCTAAGAGCTTTTAGTACTCTAGCTTCTAGCGCAAAAGTTAAACTTGCCCGTTTTTCTATTTATCCGTCAAAGCGTACGTTTTTCAATATATCCGTCAAACCGTACTTCCACATTTCTGTTATACTGTAGCTGTGAAGTGATTTAGCATTAATTTTCCGGACACAACCTTGAATACCAATTTATACAAATAATCAGTAGCGGATTTAGAAAAGTACTTTAGGAGGGGTTTTTCTGATTGTTTCGTTTCCTAAAAAGTCCTAATTTTATTTGGGAAGTGCTTGAAGTTTATGAGTACAGGCATAACTAATATTTCGCTTCGTTTATATGTTTAGCAATAATCTTCCGGATACAACTTTAAAAATCATTTTATACTGAGAATCAGTGGCGGATTTAGAAAAGTATTTTGGGAAGGGTTTCTTACTAATGTTTAGTTTTTTTTAAACATTCGTAATTTTTATTTGACGGGAGCTTAAAGTTTATGAGTAAAGGCATAAATAATAGATATTTCATTTGTTGCAGACATTCCGTAACTTTGGGGAACGGGCTTCAATCCGAAAGACCGCCCCCCTAACCTTCACAAAACCGTCACTGCTGGTAATTAGTAATAATAACGATTTAAAAACAATAAAAAAGGAAGTCGCCCAACTCACAGTACACGCACTATTACTACATTCACAGATGGAATGAAGAAAAGCTTTGTCAGAATGGTCGAATGCTGGTTGAATCCCGGACTTCCCGATAGAAGCTCAAAAGCTAATCACTCAGTCATGTTTGTTGTGCAGTTGTATTTAGCTCAACTTAAATATATTCCGTAGTCTTTTTTTTTTTGGGGGGGGGGAGTTCCGTAATGATATGTTGAATCCCTCTTGTTAAAAATTCAGAAAACTTGAGGATTGGGTAAACTGTGATGGTGGTTCTATAAAACTTAACTGTAGAATTTCAAGAATATACAGAACCAAAAGCTCTAGATGTTCAGCCTTTAAGTGTATCATATAAATCTAAGTATTTCTCTTATGTTTTATTTTAATTTTATTTTGTTTCAAAAAGAGGGTATGGAATATTTTGAAGTAAAAATACTACATACTATTTTGCTAGTTATTTGTGTATTCTTTAAAAAGAAGTGTTTACTTTTAGGGTTGGCTGGTTAACACCAACTTTTTTTTAATAACTGGTTTAAACCACAAAAATAAAAAGAATGAAAAATGCGAATCGTGTGAACTTCATGGTGACGTTTCCAGATATCAAACCACCTGCAATAGTTTTATTTCCCTTTCACCTTTTAATCAAGGTGTCCCATGTTCAATTCTCGGTCGAACCACAACCCTTCTTTCATGCGTAACCCAAGTAGCGGTTCGGATGTCAGTTTAAGCGAAAGTCTTCTCCTTGATAACCTCGGTATTTCGTAAGGATGTTAAGCCTAAATATACGGTGTCGTCCCACTTGCGACAGTCCTATTAGCGACAGGAACTGTTAACTGTCCTATGAGCGACCGGTTCGATCTGTTAACTGTCCTATGAGTCACCGATTCGTTCATACTAAGATAATGGAAGAAGATTAGGTTCTCTCTTCTTTAACTTGTTTCATACTAATATGATTTAGAACCTAACAAAATGTACTATGAAAAATTTCGCTCTACCTGAATTTAATACGTGAGAATGATTTCATTACATTAACAATATTTTATACGTTTTTCCTAATATTTTGAATTAGTCTCTATGAATACACTGACTATATCAAGGAGAAAACTAACTAAATATTTAGAGTAGCTCCGCCTTTGTCTATACTTCTAATATAATTGAAAAATTCATGTTTAAATGATACGGAGCATAAATTTAGATAGAGTATGTTCATGGCATAAGAAAGAAATCAGAAAGAGATAGGGGCGCCCGAAGAAAATGTTCTAGGGAGGGGCATCTTCATGGTTGCTGTATCACGTCTGGTATATCTGGTATTTAAAATACGTGGTTTGCTATATTACGTATACATTTTTTTGAGCCAGGGAGCGATCCCTGCCTTCTCATGGCCGCCCATGGAAAGAGGATATTCACCACTTGAGGATATAAAAGACATCTGAAAACACGGTGTATTCGAAGAAATTATTACACAAGTTACAAATCTCCCGCAGGACTTAACAGTTCGTCTAGTTATAAGGAATTATTTCAGATTGCTTACGACAAGCTTTTATGTATAACTCAAAACAAAGGAAGAAGCAAATTAAGCAATTAGTTTACGTTTTAGTAGCTTACAATAGGGAGGGAAGGTAGTTTAAAAGTTTGTTTACCTTTTGGATTGTTTAGAGTGAACTGTATTGTAGTAGCGAACTGTAGTGAACTGTGGGATTGGTTGAGAATAGCCAATCAGATGTAAGGGATCTCAAAAGCTGTCTTTTGTCATTGGCATTTGTTTTTCATTTTATTCATAGTGTCTTAGGAAGTCTAAAAAGTAGATAGTTGGCGAAACTGTTACACGTTAGTTTCTCAAAATAAAATATATTACTGTGCTTAGTGAGTAATTATATTTGAATCAAATTAAATACAGAAAACAGAGTTTTTGAAGAAAGGGGATATTACAACTGGAGTTTCAATAATAACATAGGAATATACTTTTCATGGAAATATCCCTGTTGTCTCGTTAAGTTACTTGATATGTTTTATATCAAACCTAAATCAAAATTAAAATAAGTTTTATTGGCACTCACAGTAGAGGAAAAATATATTTGAGGAACAGTATCACTGGCACGTACATATTTCATACCAAGGTTGTTCGGGCGCTAATAACGTCAGAGGCAAACATATTTTGCGAGATGGAATCATATTACCTTCCACCATCTCAATGTAAATGAATCGGTCGCTCATAGGACAGATAACAGTTCCTGTCGCTAATAGGACTGTCGCTTCTGGGACTAATTCTAAATATACGAAACAAACCAAATTGTATATTTCTGCATGCCTAAATGCGTGTTGTTTTATAAAGAAGCCAATATTGCTTAAATATATTGATAGAAATTGGCAAAATTTATCGATTGCCTACGTAGCTTCCAACATTAGCTTGGATTGGACTTTCAGTGATATCTACGAACCGGTACTAAATTTGTAATTTAATACCTCAGTTTTAGCGTACTGATTATGGTACGTTGACCTTTAAATTTTACATGCAAAGCAATAACAGGATTTTCCCGTTATTGTCTTACATTTCAAGTAATGACGGGATTTTCCCAATGGCTAGGGCGGGAGATTCTCAACTTAAGAAATTTACTGACCGCACTTCTTTAAGCTTATGGGAGTTCTTCCGGCATAACCCCGCTGTTGCATAATAACATCAAGGCGAAACAAACTTAGGCTATTTCTGTGAATATGTAATATAAATACATAAAGCAAAAAATCTAAGTCAAAAAAACCTGGTTTAAACCAAAAAAGCCTGGTTTAAAACATCCCCCAAAAAACGGGTTTTCGGCATTTTCAAAAACAACCACGGTTCTTGCCAACTCTGCTTACTTTTGTATATAGGAAGTTAAAAAATTCTTATTATATACATTGGTTAATCCTGTGGAATTCATAATGTAAATATGTTGAAGAAAAATCGTTTGAAATATTTTTTTCGAAATTCATAGTTTATTTTCGATGTTTTATATTATTATCAGCATCAACCACTAATTAAATGATTTTTTGTGTTATAGAGAAGCGATACAAAGTCTGTTTTATCAATTTAAAGCAGTATTTTGAAAAAAGCCCAAAATTTCCCAAGCAAAAAAGCAAAGCAGAAAAAACCGAGTTTTTTGCCAAAAAAGCCGGTTTTTTTCCGAGCCCTTGCATCTCTACTTACAAATAACTATAAATCAGTTCCAGAGGTGAGGCTCTCCGTCAGAGTGTGTTCTGTGCTAGCATTATGTATTACTGTTATGCGTTTATCTCTAATGTACAGTTGAACTCTATTATAAATCATGAAAATAAATTACCAATTCATTGAACGTTAATTTTGACTTTGTCTCTTATTCTTATTCCGAGTTAAATCTGACCAAAAATCCTTAAATATGTTTATAACAATGGGCAACTGTATGCAAAATGAGTTAAATGACTCCGCAGGTAAGTTGCTCTTTGGATAATTCCGTAATACTTTCTCGTAATCAGAAATATCTCAATATGTTGAAAACAAAGAAAGAGGAATATTATATTTCAACTTTGAGTAAACACTGGCAAATAGTTATTGAAAAACTGTTAATGAAACCCATAAGAGAAAACAAAAAATATCAATATTTCTAGAAGTTCTCTTTAAATATCATAGACAAGCGTTTCGCCAATCACAGATAGTCTAAAGATTTGTTTATATTTTTTTCAGTTTTAGCCAATTACAAACAGGTATTTGTTTACATCATAGCATTTTGTTTACATTTGTTTGTGATAGCAGTTGACAACAACTTGCTGGCTACACCAATGTTGTAAAATTTTGTCTTTGGATAGCAGTTGATACTGTGTGCTTATCCTCTAACTGAACACCAGAAAATATCCTCTCTTAACTTGGATAGTAAGAAGCTATTTCGAATAGTATCGCAAATGTTCCAGTACCACAAATGTCGATACTCGAAGTACCGCATGTCGCAGTACCGCAAATGTCGATACCGCAAGTGTTGCGCTTTCCTTTTTGCCCCATTATTGGAATTCGAGTGTTTATTTCAATAATTAGGGTTGCCATACTTTTTTTTTTAAATCCAAAATACAAACAAGCCTTAAAATGACGACCCATCAAACATACGGTGCCCAAACAGAATAAATATTTTGACATTTCTTACCTAAAAACACCTTTTTAGGTTATTACACAATTGTTTACTGTAATACTTAAAACACTATTGGAAATTAACATGTTTTATTTTTTTTTTCATTAGCACAAATATAGGCCTAATAAATGATGCAATTAAATTATGTACCGGTATATTAAATCTCACCAAAGAATCCTGGAAGGGAGAAATGAGACACTTTTTAAAGACATAACCTATTTTATTAATAGTGACTAAAACATGTTATATAATGAAAACACAATTCTTTTCGCCAGAGATTTTAGCGATTCCCGACTCGGAAATTTTCGGGCAGCTCCAAAACTGTCAAATACGGACATTTTCCTATTTCATTCCTTGTACGGTACAGACACGGACACGGACCCAAAAATACAAACAGTCCGTACAAAATACGGACATATGGCAACCCTACCAATAATTGTTCTCTTATTATTCAAATATTTGTTTTGAATATTTTCCCCATTTTTGGAAAAGATGTTATACAAACAATTGTCATCCTGATATTCGAATATTTATTACTCAAATATTTGTCCTATTATTTGAATAATTTCATTATTCAAATAATATTCGTCACGTTATTAAAGTATTCGTTATTCTAATAATTTTCTGCCCATTATTTGAATACTCATTTTGAACAATTTTATCACTAATTCCAACAGTTTTTTTTTTCATCAATTTAATACTTGTTATTCAAACAGTTGTCGTCCAATCAATCGAATATTTATTACTAAAATATTTGACCTATGTTTCGAATTTCTTCTCAATATTCGTATTTTTAAGTTGAATAATATTCTTCCTTGTGAATATTTGTTATTAAAATAATTCTCTTCCTATTATTCTAACTAACTAACTCTATGCTCTATGGAAGCCGGAGGTTCAATACCGCATTCACAAAAGCTCTCTGGTTTCTGTCCTTAGCCAACTGGATCTAGTTTCTACTTTGCATTCATATTTCTGCGAGATCCATCTTAATATTATCCTCCCATCTGCACCTAAATCTTTCTAATGGTCTTTTCCTGATTGGGTTTTCAGTTAAAGTTTTGAAAACGTTTCTACTTTCTTCCATTCTGGCTACATGACCTGCGCCATCTGAGCCTTCTGGATTTTATGACCCTAACAATGTTTGGTAGACAGGATAAATTATGTAGTTTCTCGTTATGAAGTTTCCGCTATTCCCCATTCCAGTTCCTCTTGGGTCTGAATATTCGTCTCAGGATCTTGTCCTCAAATACTTTCAGTCCAAGTTCTTCCCTCAGAGTAAGCGACCATGATTCACAACCGTACAGAACAACAGTCTTTTTATGTAGTTTAAGCTTCAACTTTCTCGACAGAATTCGCGGCGACAAAAGATTTTGAACTGAATGGTAACACGAATTCCCTGCTTTTAGTCGACATTTAATTTTTTCGTGAATATGGTTTTGGTATGTTAATATTGATCCTAGATATTTAAAAGTGTCAACTTTATCGTCCCACTTCCAGTTTGAATAGAGTTAATGAAGAATATGGAATTTATTTTTGACAATGAGTCTATTGTAGAAAACCGCATCTCGATGTTTTTGCGGTTCTTGCTTTGTGGTTGAAACCGGTATTGAAACCGGAAGTAATATAAATTTGGACCACTTCTGGTTCTGGCAGAGTGCTCAAGATAGCCGTAATACATTATCATGAGACGCTGAATCGTATGCGAAAAACAGCTTCTCGCTATCTATTGTTTTCGTTCTTTGGCGATAAATGTTGAAACGGGTAAATGGTTAATTTGAACCATTTCTGGTTTGAATAGAGAATCAAAGGAGGAGATGGAACCTATCCTTGGGGTGCTGAATCGATTGAAAAAAAAAACGCAGATTGATATCTCTTACCAATTTCGCTCTCATAACCTGTCAACAGATGCACGGACGGACAAGGCCGTTCCATAGACTTACAACACTTACGTATAGCATAATTTGGAAGTCTAAAACGTGAAATTGTTATATCGGTGTACAATCTTGTACCCGTGGCAAAATCTGAAATGTCACTGCTGTAATAAATCCTATATTACCTATAATTTGAATTAAGGACAGTTTAAGTCTGCAAGTACATGTTCGAATGGAAAAATTATCATCAAGAGTACAAGGAGAAAAAATTGAATGCTACTGTTCTAACGCATCTATTAGCACAGTGTGTTATTTCACTTTCGCTTACAGAACAAACTGGGAATTGTAACATCTCAGCTAGGTTAATGGTATATTTTGTAAATTCTCAAGATTTTGGTTCAATATAAGCATAATGTAATAGCTACGAATTTCAACACAAATAGCGTACATAACACACATAGGAATAGTATTAATTTTGACTTTTTCAATTTCATTAATACGATGTGTTAATGAACTATACAGACAAACTTTAAGAGTAAATCCTCACATCATGTGGACATGTGGGGAAAAGTGCATAGTTTCGGAGCTAGAGCTGTCCAAATCGTGAAATATGTCATTAAGAATTCTATTGGAACAAGTCTAGGAATAATCCTTTTCTCACCAATGTCTCTTGTTGAAATATGCATGGTTGGATGGTGTATGTGTGACTCCTTTTACGTCAATAGGAACTGCCACTCCACGAGCCCTGGTGTTCGGAATAGCGCGTGTTGCAATTTATGTTTTCCAAGCTTTTGGACGACCCTACTCTAGCTCTGAAACTATACACTCTCCTACACAAGTTATGATTTTTTTTTTTTTTTTTTGCTTATTTTGATGTAAAAATCCTATCTTAAACTTTGTCAGTGTAGTTCATTAACACTGTATATATGCATATATATGCAGGGTGCGAATTACCGGGGGGGATGAGGGGGATTTTCCCCCTCAATCACATTTTGTTCCCCCCCAAAGAAGTCAGCTGAAGTATCCCCACCGGGGATGCTCGCTTTCCCCCTCAAACTATGCTTAGTATAACTCCAAATTTCACTGATTTTTGTTATTTCTTGTAAATTTAATCTTCTAGCTGTATTTCGAAATGACCGATGTAAACTGTTCAGTTTTGGTCATTTCTACTTACCACCTAATTACCCACTATTTTCAACGTTGTTTAGTAGAACTATATTATTATGACTACAGTTGTTACTTGCAACTGTACCTTCGTACCCTTCAGTTCGTCATCGTTTGTGAATTTGAATGTACTAATTGCGTATAACAAAGCCACATATAGATTTATAAATGTTCTAACGGTTGGCCAAGAAGAAGTAAACAAATAGCTTCTTCTACCATACTTGGCGAAGCTCGGATATGTCATATTCATCCTCTATATTTGTATCGATTATCATCTTATTTTAATTTTAGTTTTAACATGTTATATCATTTTCCAGTGTACTCGGTTAGCACATGCTCTTCATTCCCTAGTAGGTTGTGTGTATGCAACTCAAAAGTTGCATTTAATTTGTGATAATTAGCATAGTAATCACTGCTTTTTCAGTTTACGGAAATGAACTTTTGAAACTGTACTCAAAATCTGAGATATAGGTATTCTCTCGTAAGTATATGTTAACGTACACGCTGGGGATACGCTCCTAGTGAGCAGACATGTTAATGAAGGTGATTTTTAGGTGAATAAGCGAATAATTCAAGATTTGTTTCAGCATTTGTTAATAAGACTAGTTCTCCGTGTCATTGTCCATTTCAACTGGAGCGGTTTTTTTTTTTTTTTTTTTTAAGTTAACCCTTCATTTTTTCATCTTTTCGCTGTATAGTTTGCTGTCCACGCAATTAATGTTGTCTGAAAAACTTCAGTGTAATGTTTTGCTTTATTTGTATAACGTAGCCCATAGTGAATCAACTCATCTTCAACCTAACAGTAAAGTAATTTTTAAGTGTTGACTTTCTGTGCCCATCACGGAATCGATATTTGGAGAGAAAAAAAGTCGTGATGAGCACAGCTTTAGCGGGAAGTAGAAGCACAAGCTCGAAATTTGAATTGAGATATTTTAAATATTTGGCCTTCGATTTGACCTTGATGTGAGAAATCGGGACCAGCAGCAATCCATTTCTTATTTGATAGGCTAATATCTAGATTTTCTTTTAAAAAAATAAATAAAATAAAATAAAATAAATGTCCGGTTTAACTGATAATTTTAGTGGTTTTCACAAGACTGAAGTAGGTTTCTTTTCGCAACCTGTATGTATTAATGCAAAGTGGAAGCTTTCAATATGAGTTGAAAAATTAACATATGCTTCTGATCATGGCTATCGCTCGAGCCGAATTATTAACTAAATAAACCTTAGAGAGCTACGGGGACAAGAGTGAGTACAACATTAAAACACGTTTAGAAAGGTTTAGTGGGGTGTGTATGTCAGACAATATATATGTGCATAGTTATTGTCGGTAGATTTATTAAATTAATAATTCTCTTATTTATTACAGATGTCACACACACACACACACACACACACACACACACATATATATATATATATATATATATATATATATATATATATATATATATATATATATATATATATATATATATATATAGTATGGGGGTAAGGCATTTATTGTCTCATTTTGATATTTGAACCTTCAGGCTATGTCCTTTGGCCTAATTTTATCCCCCCCAATATAGATTATCTAATTCGCACACTGTATATATGTGTATATATATCTATACGTATGTAGATATACGCATACGTATATGTCATCTGAATTAGGCTAAAAGCGCCTCTAGCCGAAGACCCTCTAATAGTTAATTCCTGATGAAGCCACCGTTGCTGGGCGGATATTCTTTCAGATGAGCTGGTGATGCAGTGTAAAATAGGTATATTAACTTTGACTTCGGCAACACAGTTGACTTTAAACTACAATACAAATAGATGAACATAGCTCAAATATATACGTATTAACAATTAAATTAACTCTTTTATTCAAGTACTCTTAAATATATCAATTTAAGACTACGTCTTGTGAAAATTTTTCAGTATTAAAATTCTTAATTTTGTATTGAAAATCGATAATATGTTAAATTTTATACGAAAGAAAAATAAACGAAATTTGCTTTTATGAAAAGTGTAGAAATAAAGAGGAAACCAGCGGTTTCTCTTATGTGGTGTGATATATTTATCACCTAATTTATAGAAAAGGTTTTCTTTTTTTCTCACTCAAAAAGAAAAAGAAATTAAGAAAAAGAGCGTATAAAAGGTTTTTCTTTCCAACTATTAACAACTCTACATATAAAGACGAGTGTGCCACGGTCCCTGATTACGAGGTGCTTAAATAGCTGTTTATTATGTTCCAAAGTTCGGCATGTTTCCTTTAGACCCAAGAAGTCGCTTGGTTGCCCAGTTGGAAGAGAACAGAAGGAATAAAGGGGAAGACTAGATGGCGCTCTGTAGGATGGGATGGACCAAGGATACGTCTTGAAGTAATTTAAGAAATAAATCAGAGGTTGTACAGAATCGAAATAAGTTCAGTTTCGTCTGAAACAGTGGCGTCATCACAAATTTACTTTTGGGGGTGAGGGGGTTTGAAGTTTGAAGTAGAGCAGTTGTAGAATTAAATTAAGCGTTATTTTCATACATGAACTAGTACTAGACATACAATCAACTTTCGGCCAAGAACTTACTTCGTCCTGTTCACGAATATAAATTATTCTAATTAAAATTAAGGTAAATACAATTAATTTCTTCTAGCCACAAACACATAGTATTTCTTTTTCTTTTTTTCTTTTTAAAACCTTTTTTGTGATGAAGAATATAGAATTAAAATAGCATTATTCTTATTTATAATTAGTAGGGCAACCAACTTTATGCTTTATATAGTTGTATAATATGCTTTATTTTTCCTTACACTATGCTTTATTATGTTTTTTCCTCAAAATTATGACTTAATATGCTGTTCCTTGAATTATACTTCATTTTTACCCATTTCTATTACATATTTGTTTTATTTTACTCGTTTTTATTACGCAAGCATTAACCCTTTCTGACCGTATGGTTCCAATTGGAATCACAAACTTTCTTGGCTTTCATAGCGCATATATCGTGTCGAATGATTCCAAATTGTCTCGTGCGTCACGTCGTAATTCTAGCTTAATAGAAGTTCAATACGCTAACCACTTACCTACAGCGTCACCTCATCTTTCACCTAAACTATTAGCAAGTTAAAATCGTTGCATGTAAGACTATACAAACTACTAATACTCGTATAATGAGACGTTCCTTATGAGTGTCACAATGACACTCGAGATTTCCTTCTTTTACGCAAAAACAAGTTATAAAGACGTTCCTCAATCAGAAACATATCACTAAACGTTTTTCAAGTTAAAGCTACGTCATCGTTTCCAGCGATTGTCCCTATTGATAGTACAATTCTTCTTTACCTTCTAGTTTCTACAGAAGAAAAGAAGGAAGAAATTAATTTCACATTCTTTGAACTATATCAACACGTGTAGAAATAGTGTGTGCTATGTTTGTCTAACATAACTACTAGTTTATTTTCGTATTTTTGTATGAGGAATTGATGGCAAAGTGTTAAAGTAGAGAACTACATTACAGCGACTGGGTTCGAATACCGTCGTGGCATTTATTTTTTTCTTTCTTTATTGGAAGGTATTGTTTACGTAATTGATATTGTACATCATTGTGTTACTCCTTATTATTATTATTATTATTATTATTATTATTATTATTATTATTATTATTATTATTATTATTATTATTATTATTATTATTATTAATGCAAAGTCGAGATTTGGCTACATATTTTATATTTTATGAATTTTCTGATTGGATTTCAAGTCTTTTTGTTGAATAATCAACACACTCATTGTAGGGGATTTGGGGGAGAGAAATATCATCCTGTTGCTTTTTATTTGTTTACTTGCACGCTACACCAAGTTTGGATACTACATTTCACCTTTCTATATCTACGGGAAGTACCCTAAAGGTTTTGATGATCATAAGAGAGTAAGTGAATAAGTGATGAGATCAATGAACTTTGCGTATTAACAACATTTAAAGTATCAAGTTGTCGGAAAAGATATGTTGTATTTCGGTAAAATATGACAAATAATAATTTATAGATATACTAGAGTTATTCGGATCATGCAATAGTTACGTCATGAATAGCTAAGATGTTGAGCGTTTTGTATATCAATATTGCTCTTTCTTTGGTTTGGTTTTACAGATTTGACCAGAGATGGCGTGAGTTAATGAAAACTTGACACACGACCCACTGACTTACCGCCCACCGTTACAAATTCTGACCCACGACCCACCATGACCCGCCACCCACCGTGACCCACTCTGATCAACCACCCACCATAACCCATTCCGATCAGCCATCCACCATGAACCACTAACCCACCAAATCACATCATTTACTTTTGAAATTCAAACTCTGACACATGATCCACGGCCTCTTCTCTACCGACTAAAGAGTAATAAAGCAGGTTGTGAAATTCTAACTAATCGGAGTTTGAATTTCTACGGTCAATCGCTCAAGCACAGCTCTGTTACAATAACGGTGGATCTGACCTTTACGATATAAAATGGTAAAGTGTTTGCCATGCCCAAAATTACGATAACTTTCAATTAAATTATCATGGTCTAATTATTTCCTTGTTGAATTAACGATACTTTTCTCTGAAAAAACGGATGAAATTTGAAAGTCCCAAAACAAGGTAAGTAGGCCAACATACAGAAGCTTACATTACAAATTTTATGTCTATTTTTCTCACAACTTTATGGGTTGATTGCCATGTACTCTAAGCGCTCCGTATAAAAAAACAAGCTTCAGTAATTATTATAGTAGAAAGCGCAATGGTAAGTATATATGGATATATAATGCGAAGCACTGCATATTTGTTTCTCAACTTGTTTTTCACCTAATATCGATCCTTTTCGATTATTTTTACAAACCAACAGACTATCAATTTACCATATATAGAAAGTGCCGCCCCTCCCCATAAAGGAGAGTTTTAAAAATGCTGGGAGACGTTCTGTTCATTTTCAATAGAGAGTTAATATACTGAATTTCAGCTCCGTAAGTTTAATGGCTTGTGAGATATTCATTTTCTTTCGCAAAAATTCGGATCCCTACTACCCCTTAGGATATTATTATAATGAACGCAATATGATAACATCAGTTTGGATTAAGGGCTAACTATATACCAAAAGTCATTTCATTTGACTGCAATTTGGCTGTGATGATTAGACACACACAGTAATATTCAATTTTTCACAATGGGGGCCGCGGTGGCTCAGTGGTAGAGCGTTCACCTCTGGTGCTTGGGGTCCCGGGTTCGATCCCAGCCCCCGCCAAGTGAACTTTGTGGTGGACAAACACCGTGTGCGTGGGTTTTCTCGGGGTTCTCCCGTTTCCTCCCACTTTCTTTATTCCACCATTTCATTCATTACTCATCATCACCGTCTCCTTTAGCCTAACCGGCATAACCGTGGGACGTAAAACTTAAAGATTTCATTTTTTTCAATTTTTCACATAATAATTTATATATTACAGTGATTCAAAAATGTATTTTTCCAGTTATTAGTTCCTCTAAAATTCACAGGCTGTGTGTCTCGAAAGCCAAGTAGTAGTATACGTCCTAGGGAATTTTTATAGTTTGCAATATTGATAACTCTGATGTATACTAACATGAAAAATATTCAACTTCTCTGGGTCTAAGAGTTGAGATGACTTCCTTCACAGGTGAAATGCAAACAACACAAAATTACGTCATCCGTATCAACCTTCATTCATAAATGTATGGGAACGTAACGTGTTTGGACAAGAATTGATGAATACATAAGAGCTAAACACGTCCTTACTGCTGTAGTATGGGCCAAAAATGAGTTCCAAGGAATTGAGAAATTGTTCCTAGCTGTGCACAAATTGTAAATAGTGATCGAACTTACAACTCTAGTCACGAGAATGGTCCTATTTAAGATGTCACCTCACCTTTCTACCTAGAAGAAGGGCAAAACAAAATGCATTACTGTTATCAGCTAACAAATATTTATATTAAATTTCTTGTTGTCATAAAATGATAATTCTGTCTGTAAATCCATAAACGTAATAATATTATTGCGTTCATGTGTAAACCTAAAAAGTATCTGACATACGAGGTGTGGCAATTAAATAACGAGATTGCCCACCTCCTGTCGCACAGGATCGTGGGGGTGGAGGTAGCTAATGATATGTTGTTGATCTTGAACCTTCATGATCAGCCATAAAGCTTTTCTGTTTCAGGATGCTGAAAGCTTTTCTTTTCTTTGTAGTCTTGCATGAAGAGGACAGTGTTCTGTAGTAGTGCCGGAATCATGGTGAACTGTAAAGTTGAGCAACCGATTACTGAGAATGAAATTTTCGCTGCCCTTCTCCGAGTGCGGGGTCGTAGCTCCCCTGAGGAAGACGGCTTGTCATTCCAGTTCTATAAACAATGTTGGACATATCTCAGCATTGATCTCACGTCTTTATTTAATGCTTACTTATCTGGTGAAGCCTTATTTCGAAACAGCTATTATGGTTCTCATTCCCAAATCCACTTCTGCGAAAGTGGTTCAGGACTTTAGGCCCATTTCTTTATTACCCGTGGATATTAAATTATTCACGAAAATCCTTACAACTCGTTTACGCCTTTTATGCCGCACTACATCAGTTCGTTTCAAGCTCCACTTCACTCCACACATAATCTTACGTATACCCTTCGCTCTTTGCGGCATCTGTTTTCTTACTTCCATTTTTGGCAAGTTCCGGCAGATGCTCTAGCCGTAGATTTAGAAAAGGCATACGACAGTTTGACCCACAGTTTTCTTATGCAGATTCTCGAAGCTTGGCAGTTTCCCATAGCCTTCCGTGCAGTCGTTGCAAATTTATACTCTACGGCTTCTTTCCGAATTCAAATTAACGGACATCTTTCTCCTCTTATCCGATGAAACGGGGTCTTAGTCAAGGGTGTTGTTTATCAACTACCCTATTCGCTCTCGCACTAAACCCTTTGTTCAGGAAGTTAGCAACATTACATCCTCCCGGGCTTCTCGTTTTCTTAGCATAACATTTTTGCGTTTGCTAATGACATCAATATTACCGATGTGGTTCCCACGCAGATGGCGAGTGTCTTCAATGTGTTATAGCGCTATGCCCGTTGTTCCGGATTACATTACAATCCACGAAAAACTCAGCTACTCCAATTCAATGATTTTTCTTTACCCACTCCCGACACCGGGACTCCATAAATACGACATGTCTCCTCTGTGCGAATCTTAGGTGTCCCTTTTACGTCAAACCCTACCGCTTTGTATGACGAAGTTTGGTCACTACTCTTAACCGAAATTCGTCACCTGTTGTATTCTCAGCGTCTCCACTTATTGCACCTTGTCTAATCCAATTTGTTAATATTTATGTGGTTTCTAAACTGTGGTACAGAGCTCGCATTTATACATTACCGGAAATCTACGCGAAACGGTTTTAATTTTTATTTCTGTGGAATATTTGGCGCGGTTTCTTCTTTCGTCTCCCACGTCCGGCCCTTTACCTTTCCCGTTCTATGGGAGGTTTAGGACTGGTCAATATACGTATTAAATGTCGAACCTTGTTTATGCTTGATTTCTATGCAGGCGTCTATAACGCCGAATCCTTTACACGCCAGTGGGTCCGTTGTTTTGGCCGAGTTATGAGTTCCCTCTCAACCCCCCGTTCATTCCATTCTATGACTGTTGCCCGTCTTACATTCTTTCATTAATACAGTACTGAACCTATGCAGGTGTGGCACTAAGCCCTGAGGCCTATACTTCACGTACCTTGTACCATTTACTTGCGTCTTACACTTTCGATTCGACTCTCTTACGTATCCCCCAGCGTTTTCCACAGATTCATTGGTCGTAAGTTTGGGCTAACATCTCAGTCCCCGTTTTGCCTTCCTATTTCCAGGCGATCTGGTTTCAAGTGGTTCATCAGTTAATACCCACCCGTGCTCGTCTCTTTGAGCTGCTTCGTCTCCCTGACGCTCAATGCATCAGATGTACCCAGGAAGAGACTCTGTCTCACCGTTTCACTTGTTCCAGTATTATTTCCAATCACTTGTCGGTGCTCCAATTATTTGGAATTGCCTCACGACTTTATTAGGAAGAATTTGTCGAGGACCCCCCCCCCAACAGCTCACAGTGTCTTACATTTTGTTTCCAGATTTCCGTTTCACCCATCTACGAAACATCACGCCGTTATTTTTCTAGTCGCATGCACCATCGTTTATATTCACCGCTACGCCCCATTGATGGACGTGCACACTTATTATGACTTTCTTAAACGCACTCGTTACGACGTTTTTTTTTTCTGCGTTGGACAAGCGGTATTTTAGTAGATTTCTAGAAGTAATACTTTCGTGAGTCCTCCCTTTCCTGTTCGTTACTGCTAGTTTCCCTTTGAAAGTGCCCTCAATTGTTATGTTAGTATATACTTTTGTGTCTCAGTATTTGTTATAGTGTTTTGTTACGGAGCTAACCGTATTATGTAAATTTCTGTAAAATCTTGTACAGTCCCGTACATGTATAATAAAAACTCAGCAGGTGAGTGGTTAGCTCATTGAACTTCTATTCGGTAGACCCGGGTTCGAATCCCAGCCAGGCTGAAACTTTTTCAAGTGTTTCTGCTTCAATTTCAATTTTAATGCATACTCAGTGTGACAAGCAAGATCTTCTCTTCCATAGAAAGAAAAAGATGTTGGAATAAGGACAATTGGAGAAAGTCTGTCAATGGAGACAGTCATTTACAAACTGATTTCCAGCAGTTCTTCTAGATTTGATATTTTCGTCTACTTTCAAACATTTTCTGATTCATGTGTGATCAGTGTTTTATTTCTTTGAATATACAGTATATAATGAAATAATACATTACATACACAGCAATATTGAGATTAATATATGATGTTCATTGGACAACACGCTCCGACCAGAGAGATTCATCTCAGAATGGAGAAATGTTTCGTGCGTCATCTACTCACAATTTTCCTTGCATAAAGACCTAGCTCAGTGCTATCAACTGTTGTCAGCGCCGAGAAAAGTTACGTATAAGTTGGGTTGCATCTGTCTAGGCGTTCTCACAACTGTAAATGACCTGGACCCCAAGTAATGGAATTATAACAGTCAGGGGTCCAGGTACTTATGTGAATGACTGTACCCCACGCACCAGAGGTGAACGCTCCATTACTGAGACAGCGCAGCTTCTATCTGAGCTTTTATCATGTAATTTTGATTAAAGAGTGGATCCTAAGGGAATAGAGAGATGCAAAATTTGTCACAAAAATAGAGTAGGTCTATGTTACGAGATTTTATCAGTACAATTTCATTGAAATGCGTATTCAAAAGGAAAACGAGATTCAACGATTTTCCGTACCATACTTTCCCCGTACAAAGGACGGATACTCATAAGGCACGAGAGTCTTTACTCAGAACGAAAATTTGAAAAAAAAAAAAAATGGAAATTAAAAGAAGGAAGGAAAGAGAGAAGAAGAAGAAGTCACCTCAAACAAACACGCAGATAACGAGAAATGATTTTGTATCGTTTATACTTTGCACAATGATATACCTTTAAAGACTGAGAAGAAGTATTCTTCAATATAAGAAGTACCAAATTGCAGCATGCTTATGTAATTATAGTTTGCTTTAGACCTAGTAACTCTGTGTGACATAATTCAAGAAGACAGTTCTATTGAGGTTTTCGCTTCATTCGAACGCTAGTACTCTATTTGATTAAAAAAATCACTGCACTTTAGCTGTTACCCGTGACGATACACTCGTTCTCTCTTTTGTAACAGCAAGCAATTGGTATGTTTGTCTAGTTGGTCTGTCTAGTTGAAGAAATAAATAATACTTCTTGATTCGTTCATTGACAAGAACATTATTCTTTCACTTTATGACGTAGTAGAACATATAGAACATATGTAAGAACAAAATTCACACAGAGAGAAAAACGTATGTGGCATACCTAAAAACGTGGATTACATGCATATTTCCTTTGGACTTAAAGAGTCTTCATCCCGGCGAAATTAAAATACCGCTAATTTTACAGTAATTATGTGATATCTTCAAATAGATAAAAGATAATCGAAATGTGGAACAAGAGCGCCCTAGACAATATTATTTTACATGAGAAACCGTTATCACGACTCACTTATCTGCTTTCGATTTCGAGCCATTTTGAAAATCGGCATTTATTTTCGCGTTTCTAAACAGCTGAAAACGGAAAGCCACTAGGTGACTTGTGATAACGGTACCTCACGCAAAATAATATTGTCTAGGGCGCTCTTGTTCCATATTTCAATTATTATTTTTTTTTTATCTATTTGAAGATATCACATAATTACTGTAAAATTAGCTGTATTTTAATTTCGCCAGGATGAAGACTCTTAACGTACAACGCTATGTAAAATTCTGCAGCAAACATATGACTGAAAACACATATTTTATAATAGTTTCCATATAAGTGTTCCATCTATAGTACTTTCCGTATGAAACAAAGAAATATACGGAATGCTGTTAGATGTCACACATCCTGCAGCGGCATGATGTAACATCTAAGCGAGAAAAGGGCAGTACGTATGTAGCATATGAATATGTTCCGTACATATTTCCGTAGTAAACGTATGAGTTCCGTATATTTGTACAATATACCGCTGTTTGGATAACGGATTTTTCTCAGTGCACACAAAGGATCATCTTGCTCGTTTGTTTGCTTGGAGATCGTGGAGGCTATATGTCATTAATCATACTATGTATTGTAATTGAGGGAGTATCGTAATGAAGAACTTAATGATAGTATTTATAAGTATCAGTTTCATCTCTCGTACAATATCAATTTTCAGGCTTATATATTTTTTAAAAAATCATATTCCTTTATTTTCTCGAAAACTACGATTGAGTTTTAACACTCGAGCATATAATTTTATTCACTTCAATCAGTTCTGTCGATTGGCATGTGTCTCATCTTTGGACAATATTTACCACAATTAAAACCTAATAATATTGTAAAATTACTTTACATTTAAAACAGAAAGACAGATGAAATGTTCCTTACATGAGGTTAGTATTATAGGGGTGCCCGTAGGACTTTTCTCAAGGAGGGAAAGTACCGATTCTAGGAAGAAGGAAAAGAACAAACACACAAGTGCCAGTCCCGAATACACACAACACTCTTTGATGCACACATGCATATAATACATCACATAAAGCAGTAGTTATTTACTCAGATGTCCTTATTAACTACAGTTAATAAACTATAGTACTATCCAGGGCCGGATTAAAGGGGAATTAGGTGGGGTTATAGCCCCGGGCCTCCACTCTGATCAAAATCTCAATTGACTAACTTAAAAGAATCATAAAGATAGAATTGTCATCATAAAATAAAATATGACCAAAAATATGAAACACATTCCCTTAACTTTCCTACTGTACTTTCACAGATATGTACACTGCTCCACAAAACTTAAGCAACTCGAAGAAAGTGGCAGAAAATAAAACGACACGATCACTGCACCAAGTATAATGAACAAACCTTCCCAAAGTAAGGAAGTAAATAGGAGTCAGTTACCAGGTGTATGGTAGCTTTTTCTACAAATTTGGTGAAATTTTATACAGCGGTGATGAGTGATGTTGACTCCACTACTGTTCTCGAACAAATACGTTGTAGAAACGCACCAAAGTACTAGGGTTGCAACTAGTTAACAATCACAACGCAAAAATTTCGCGCGGCGGGATTACAAAAGATAAAAATTGTAAAAATAAAAGATTGTAAAAACTGGTTAAAACCAGATTTTGGCAGGATATGGGTATCTCATCGAGACGAAAGGGGTCCTAAGTGTCCTACCAGATTTCGGATTGGTGGAAAATTCAGAAAATTCTTTCAAGCAAGAACATATGAATTACATTGAAATAATAATGTATACGGAACGGAACTTTGTTTAAATAAATGTTTTTTTTTTCTGCAGTGAGATAGAGGCCCATTCTTTTGCCAAAATGCTGATCATATCCTTTTATGCCACCTCAGCAAATTTTATTTTACATAAAAATACATATTTTCCAAAATTTCCGTATGTAAATACATATTTTAAGAGTTTTCGTTTTAAAAACATAAAATCACTCATTGAGGACTGCTACATCCAAATCTTCGAAAGAAAAAATGCTTATTTTCCCACACCTCTTTCATATCGTGTGTCAGGTTTGTTTTGTCTTTGAGCATGTTGACTGGCAGACTTCTGGTGCCTTACTTTAATCTACACGTAAAGTCCTGTTGAAGGAATTCTACCCAACCACAAGCCAGTTTTAACATTGCAGGACTTTGAATCCACTACGTGTCTTTTCATTTATTCTATTCTAAGTGGTGTTTCAGCACAGTGTATTTCCTTACTGTAAAATGCCTAAAATAAAAGCAAGTGTTTCATCTCGTTTGCAGAAGTTCTGTGATGAATATAAAGATGTATTTTCTACTGATGACAAAGTGCTATTTTGCCAACCGTGTGGTAAATCTGTCGCGGCTGACCAACGTTCACAAATTAAGCAGCATTTGGAGAGCAAAAAGCATATTGTTACTGCTTCACGTTTGAGCAAGAGACAGGCATTTATCTGTCAACCAATTGTGTCTAATTCTGGTAAACCGTCAAAATTGTCCACTTTTTCAATGGATTTGTGCAGAGCTTTTGTATCCGCAGATATTCTACTGTTCAAATTAAAGAATCCTGAATTACGAAAGTTTCCCGTGAAAGTTTCTCGAACTTCGAACCGCCTGACAAATCAACATTGCGAAAAACTTATCTGCACAGGTGTTACGAGCAAACTTTACAAGATATTCGCTCGGAATGTGCGCATCAAAATATTTGGGTATGTATGGACGAAACTACAGACTCCAGTGGTAAAAGTGGAAAAAGTGATTGTAGGAGTGGTAAGTAATGGTGATGAAACTGTGTTGATGAAAAATTATTTGCTAGTGTGTAAAGAGCTATCTGCTGCTACACATGTAACGATAGCAAGGCTTTTCAACGAAGCAATGCAATTATTGTGGCCAGAAGGCATAAAATTTGACAATGTTCTTCTTGTTACAGATGCTGCAGCTTATATGAAAAAAGCTGCAATAGGCCTTGCCGTTAGCTACCCCAAAAGGGTGCATGTTACCTGTGTGGCTCATGCGTTGCATAGAATATGTGAAAAGATAAGAGTTCTTTGTCCCTAGGTCGATAGACTAGTTTCAAATGGAAAGACAATTTTTACCAAGTCACCTAAACGAATAGACATTTTTAATCAAAAATATTCTGCGATTCCTCTTCCAACCGCTCCTGTAGTTACACTATGGGGCACTTGGTTGAATGCCGTTGAGTATTATGCCTAAAACTTTGAACAATTTGTATCTGTCGTAAATGATCCTGACAAAGACGAAGCATCGTCCATAGAAATTCTACAAGAACTGTTAAAATATACATCCGTAAAACTCGAGTTAGCATTCATTTCAACAAACCTGTCCTTTCTTTCTCGTTGTATAGCAAAGCTTGAATCTTCATCGAACGTACTGTCAGCTTCAGTGGGTGAAATCCACATAATAGAAACGAAACTGATAGAACTTCCTGTTGCTAACGGACAAGTGCCAATGTCTAAATTTACAGACATTTTTGAAAGAAACCTAGGTTTTCAAACATTGTGTAAAATTGCACGTATTTTGGAAGGAGAAATGGTGAAGTAAGATGTGGCCAATTTCAGAGTTAGTGAAATTTCGTGTTTCAAATATGCGAGAATTGTTTCTTGTGACGTGGAGCGATCTTTCTCGCAATATAAGGTGCTTTTTAGGGATAATCATCACAAATTTATAATGGAGAACCTAGAGAAAATTATGGTAGTCTAAAGAATAGCTCGCTAGAAGGTAAACATTTCAAAACTGAATTTAAGATGTTCACAATACACGTAATATTTAAGTTTCTGTTGCCAAATATTTTTATTTTTGTCACATATTTTTCTAATTTTATCACATATTTTCAAAATTTATAGCACATAAATAAATAAATATTTCTGAGTTTTTTTAGCACATGAAGTTCCGTTCCCTAATAATTTATATTTTATAATTATTCAACTGAGATGAGATGTAAAAGATAAAATATGAACATAAATTATTTCCCAAAAACCTACATACTTAATTATTCTGAAACTTCTAGATTAATTTTATTGAAACGAAGACAAAAACGGATTCAGAATGTAAACTAAAAAAAAAAAAAAAAAAATTATACAATAAATCACGATCATACCTTCTATTATTATACAGTGAGATTTCAAATTATTAGGGTCAGAATTCTTTAAAAAGTAGCTGGGGTGTCAAAGCGGTCAAGTTGGTTACATGACGTAATAGGGTCTATAATGTTGACGAAAGCCGATCTGAATCGATTAGCGTTTGTTCGTTCAATCTTGATACGATATTTTGAAGCATCTATATATCCCATTTTTTTCTCAGTGTGATTAATGTAATTCTGCATGATGCTAACACCTAGATGATATTCAACAAGAAAAAACACGAAGCAAAGTTTGGAGCAAGAAGTTTCTACGTTGTTGTTGTTGTTTTTCAGCTCTAATTTGGAAAGCTGTGCTGTGTAAGGTTGGTTGCCTACCTTTCTGCATAAGTAAAATCTTATCTTCAATGCATATCTATAACCAGCGGGAGTAATGACCAACCACCGTAGATCAAAGTGCACTGAGAAAAATTCGTTCTCCGGACAGCGGTATATTGTATATACAAATATTACGGAATCCTCTTCCTTACTACAAAATCAGAGCGGAGCATACGTTATCCGTATGCTACATAGTCACTGCCCTTAGATGTTACATCATGCCGTTGCAGGATGTCTGATATCTAAGTCTTCCTTATATTACATACATACAGGGGCGGATTCAGGAACAACTTCTGGGGGGGGGCGGTGGGTTGTCATACTGCTACTTTTAAGGGCTCCAAACTTTGGGATGGGTTTTTATTTATATATATAAGAAAGTTTCTTCTTCTGGGGGCCGATCGTCCCGATCCCCCCCCTCGATCCGCCTATGCATATATATATGTTACCTTCGTTAACTATATGTTATATACGTCCATTTGTATGAGATCCTGACTGCCTATATTGTTTCATACGGAAAATACGTACAGAAGGAACCCTCATACGGAAAATATTATAGAACACGCGTTTTCAGTTAAACGTTTGTGTACGTTAAGTCCACAAACTACAGGATTTACAAATGTAACATACGATTTTACGTACGCCACATACATTTTTTTCCTCAGTGTGTTAGATACTTGGATACTTTAAAAAGAAGTATCAGTTTTGCTCCATTGTCATAACTTACTGGATCATCTTACTGTGCAGGCATGTTTATAACCAAATTTACATACAATGTTTCACTGTAGAAAGAAAGTTTCTAAATTACGGTCTGCGTCTCTAGAAGATACACGTAGAACGTAGTGGTAGGTATGAGACGAGATACACCGAGACATACCTACAAGACGAGACGAGATAGAGCTCTTACAATAGAAACACACTTTTCGAGACGAGACGGTATTTTCATGGGATATTTACAAGATGTGACAGCGCCAAATTTCGTCTCGTGGGCAAATGCTGCTTATAGCCAGTGATTTAGTTGGACCAATACACACCGGAACGTCGTCGGGAAAATATGTTTTAGATATTCTGCAGTTCAGCAGCAAAAATTGGCTCGTGTGCCGTGTGCATTATAGCCGTTGCGGGAAATATTTCTTTGCAACTAAATCACTGTGCGTATCCCAGCTGCTTCCATTCATTTCAGCATGCAACTCTCCGGCTATATATTTGACACCATTTACAAACTATATTCCGGTACGATGAGTTTCTGGTTCGACCTAGGCCATGAGAATTTGTAGAAGACAGAGTATAGATTTCATTTAATTTTCTTCAAGAAACAATCCACCAAGCGTATTCACAAAACGTGGTCTGACGTAAGCAGTAGTACACACCACGCGGGAAGAAAATTCCAGAAGAGATAACCGTGAAGAATTGGAAAGACATTAATCTAGCAAATAGAGTGATAACTGTTGATAATATATGTGATAAAACAATCAGAATTATATACTGTATACAGAATACTAACGTTTCAAATCATTGATCATTTCATGCACCATCCTATGACTATGAATGATGTCCGTAAACACTTATTGTAATAATTACATTCAAACATTTTTGAACATGATTGAAAATATTATTGCAATTTACGATTGTTGTAGATCATAGTATTTTGTAAAAAAATAAATGAAAAAGGAAAAGGAAGAAACACAACAGTAGGCATATAGTTTCAACTTGTCAGTTATATGTTTACTACTTTTACAATACATATACGCGTACGTATACTATTTGAATAGTTTAAAGAGAATGGTGATACCAGCCAAAAGACTTTAAAACGTAAGCTGTATTATTATTATTATTATTACTAGGAATGCAATGGATGTACCCGATTGCAATGAAATGAGCTGAGCGAGCTTAAACTACGTAATCATTCCTGGCCATTATGCAATAATAAATGCCATTTTTAATTGTTGACAAAAAAATCGCGTGAAAACTTTTTCCGCATGTTAAGTCTATGGAAGCGTTTTTCGGTGATTATTCCTCGATGGTACATCGGATTTTTGATTTCGACCTATGTTCTCACTCAGCACGACATACTCTATCAGCGTGCTAAGTTTGGTTGAGATCGGCCAAACGGTGTAGGAGGAAGCGTTTTTCGGTGATTATTCCTCCATGGTACATCGGATTTTTGATTTCGACCTATGTTCTCACTCAGCACGACATACTCTATCAGCGTGCTAAGTTTGGTTGAGATCGGCCAAACGGTCTAGGAGGAGTTCGCGGACAACCAAACGGCTAACCCGAGTATAAGAGCTTCGCTTCGCTCAGTTCAATTATTATTATTATTATTATTATTATTATTATTATTATTATCTTGTGCATGAGAAATTAAATCTCGCGCCTATTTGTGTATGACTTGAATAAAATCTTTCTTAGTTTTTTTTTTTTTTTTTTTTTTTTTTAAACCAACTACACCTATGAAAAGTTTCTACAAGGAAGTATTGTTTAAATTTCAGGGTGAAGGTCGCTTGAAAGAACAGAAAGAAGAAAAGGAGGTGAGTTGCTGTGCAGAATGAAATCTCCAATATCCTGTCGTGCATCGGCATTGCGTGAACGAAAGGGGGGAGAACAGGAAGTGGGATGAATGATTAGGGGTTCCCCCTTGTTTATGGCACCCATACACAGTTGCCAGGTAAAGCACAACTCGTCTGTGTACGCAAAAGACATTACAATTTCTTATAAGCGAAATATATGAAAGCTCTATAAATTACATATAATCTCGTGCTTTTTCTTCATTATTTTACGAGAACATTATACTTTGCAAAAGCACTTACTGCTCCATAAAACAAGCTTTAAAAAGGATAGGCTATTCCTTGTAAACATCAATTAACGGGAAAACTTCCAGTGCCTTATTCGTAGCAAATAAATTAGGGAGCTCTACTGAATATTGGATTTCCCAATGACGGCATGATAAGGGTTTATTTTTAAACCTACACATTTATGGTCAACTCCCGTTTCAAACCCTGGCAATGCACCCGAAGAAGGGCTACGGCCGACCAAGAGACTAGCAGTTTTTCATGCTTTCTAAACCCAATTCCTGTATTTTAATTCACATACAGATAATTATCAGTTTAATAGAAACACGTCAGATGTCTGAGCGGTCATGCGGCCACCGCAGCGTGGTTCTTGAGGAGATAGTGTGTTAGGGAAGCTCCATAATACGTGAAGAACATACAACGACACTGTGCAGTGAACTTAGAAAACGGTGATAGTGTAAAATGGGAGAAAATCGTGATTTACAAAGAGGGTAAATTGTTGGCGATCGGTTATGTATTATATATGGTGCAAGCGTAAGGAAAGTGACAAGTGTGTAGAGTGTGTCACGAGAGACATTGTCCAAAGTGATGACGGCCTACAAAACTCACGCCAGAACTCATCAGCGAAGAGGAACAGTGGTCAGAAGAAAAGCCTCAGTAACATGTCCAGTCGGGCTTTAAAGCGGATTGTTACTCAGAACCTTCGTGAGACTGCGGCGGAAATGACAGAGGAATTTAAACAGAACTTCCCATAACCTATGTCGGGTTGCACGAGCGGAATTGCTGATAAAAGACCATAATGCTTTAGCACGATGCCAATGATGCCACGAAAATGAAACATGGGCCGATGATGACTGGAAACGTGTGATATTGTCGGATGAGTCATTGATCATCTTATTTCAAACCACGAACCGTGTTTATGTGTGGCGGACGACTAAACAAGTGCATGATCGACAGTATCTCCGCCCAGGCCCGAAACCAGCCACAGAGATTTAGGGGGCCATGAATATGTTAGGAGGGGCCAAGTCATCAAAAATTCTCTTACAAATATCTAAATTGTGATTTTTGTATAGAGGTCTGCAGAGGCCATGAAAAGTTTACGGGGGGCCAGGTCCCCATAGCCCCCCTCTAGTTGCGGGCCTGGCTCCACCCAACCGTGAATCATGGCGCTTCTTACGAAACTGAGTTCACCTCGAATGGTATAATATTCAACTTACTACCATTCGTGACCTCTATGACTCCATTCCACATCGCATCAGAGCTGTTCTGTGAACGAAAGGTGGTTACAAAGATATACTAAACTGGTAAGTTATACTTTTCTGAAACATTTCCACTAAATTTATAAGAATTTGTAGTTCTCAATTGTCTCACTATGTTGGTTTAACACAGAAAAAATAATTTCACTAAAAATCGAGCCCACGAACCAATCGAGAACACGGATTTCAAACTTGTTCAAATTCCTTTAGACACAGGATTGAAGTAGGAAGCAACAGAGAAACGCTCCTGGATGATGTTCTGTTCAAAAATGAAAACGAAATGAAATCTTTGAATTTAACGTCCCACGATTATGCTCTTTAGGCTAAAGAAGACTTGGTGGAAGACAATGATGGAATTGGTGGAATGAGAAAGTGGGAGGAAACGGGAACCCCCGAAAAAAACATGGACACAATGTTGTCCATAACAAACTTACTTGGCCGGGGACCCAACCAGGGACCCCATGCATCAGAGGTAATTGCTCTACCACTAAGCAACCGTACTCTCCGATGTTCCGTTGGATACCGAGAATATAAGTGTAGAAGGGTGATACAAAATGGAGTGAACCAAACTTAGATTTGGAAAATGCTACTGTCACCTTCTCAGTTACGAAAACTCCTTTAATTAGCCTAAGCAGCTTTGACTCGGGAGAGCCTGATTCAATTCCCGATGGGATCACATGCGGTTTGGATCCAACGTTAAACTGTAGGTCCAGATTTTATACCGCCTAAGTAGTAGTGGTCTCCGTATGGCTCGCCGAGTCAGCAAAAATTTTCTCGATTCTGATTGGTTGATAGAGGTCACGTGACTTTAGGCCCCGCCCACGCGGGAAATTCAAATTTCCGGGTCACGTGGTATGACGTCATGAGTCACCCCGCGGGGAAATTCCTCACCCGGGATTTTTAAATTCGTTCCCTTTTACGGACGTGTGCTTCGATACCTGATTCTGATTGGTTGACAGATGTCACGTGATCTTAGACCCTGGGATATTTGAAATTCGTTCCCTTTTACGGGTAAGATGAATGCTTAGGTACCACGATGCTGATTGGCTGATAGAGGTCACGTGATCTTAGGCTCTTGGATTTTTTAAAATTCGTTTCCTTTTACGGGTTAGATGAGTGCTTTGATACCTGATTCTTATTGGCTGATAGAGGACACGTGATCTCAGACCTTGGGATTTTTTTTAAAATTTGGATATCCTCTTTGATGAGTACTTTGGTACCTCAATTTTGATTGGAGGATAGAAGTCACATGATCTTAACCACACCCCAATGCTAGAAATTCAGAGTGATATGACAGCGATTCACTATTGATCGGGATTTTAGAATTACGTTCCCTTTTATTGATATGTACTGAAGTTCACCTTAAATATTATCATTTCCTTTCATGGGTAAGATGGTTCTTACCTTATATGTTTACGTATGGAGATCTTGTCCTTGAATTAGTAGCCTATGTCTCTGAAAGGAACAATGGTGAAAGAGGGGTCCATCGTTGTCGCTTGTACATTTCTTATAACACATTGTTGTGAGTTTAAGCGATTTATTGCTCAGTAAGCGATTCATTAATGGAAACAGTGTTGCCAGATTTTTCTTACCTAAACTGCTCCGATTCTTTTCGAAACGGTTCCGCAGAGTGCAAAAAATTTTAAACTAAAAATTTTTCGAACTAAAAAATTTCCAAACTAAAAATTATTCGAACTAAAAAAAATTTCAAACAAAAAATTTTCGAACTAAAACTTTTGAAACAAAAATTGCAAAAAAAATCGAACTAAAAAATTTCGAACCAAAAAATTGAAACAAAATGTTTTAAACAAAAAATTTTCGAACTAAAAATTTCAAAAAATTTCGAACTAAAAAAATTGAAACAAAATTTTGTCGAACTAAAACATTTTTAAAAACAAAAGTTTCGAACTAAAGATGTAAATCACATCTAAAAATTTTCAAACCAAACTTTTTATCGAACTAAACTTTTAAAATTTTCGAACTAGAAATTTAAACCAAGTTTTAGAAAACTAAAAAGAAAAATCCTAATAAATGTTTCTCCAGGAATCGAACTCAGGTCTTTCAAACCAAAGACGTGTATCCTAACCGCTTAGCTATGAATGAATTCGGTTTTAATCGTGCTTGGTGGGCTTCGAACCATGGTTCTTGAAAAGGATACACTTATACTTTAAGATAATAAATCTGGCAGTGTAACGTGGATTAAAATAAAATGCTGATAGACTTTTTTGTGTGTTGACATAGAAGCACATATGATTGAAAATACAAGCGTCAGCCGATGTTGTATCGTATTACTATAGTTTTACTACGAACGTGTCAACATGATTCATGAAAAAAGCAAACATTGACATTTTCTTACGGAATATGAGGAAAATGAAATGTCGTCACAGTTACGACAGGTAGTGACATGATCCTGGCAGAAAGCATTTTGGGATGATGTCATGATCGGAATTGCGATACTAGATGTTGTAACTATTGAGAAACTTGAATGACGTCACGATCGATTGTTACACATCGTTTTGGTTCGTGATTCATGACAAAAGCAGCGTTGTGATTGGTTCGTTGTGATGTCATTTTATGAATTTCCTCGTTTCTGATTGGTTGATGGTGACGTCGTTTTCATAGCGACCTAAATAAAAATCTAAATTTCATTTTTCAAATCTTACACCGCTCTCAACTATCAAGTGAGAAGGTTTAATTTTTTAGAAGTGTCTTCATTGCGCCGACTTTTTGTTCATTGAATTTGAGGTAAGTTCAGTGAGATTTTATTTTTCACACAAGATTCGAAAATCATTTTTATTTCATATTTGTGGGCGGATCACTAATACAATGTTTCACTTTTAGTACGAAATATTTACGCTATGTGGAATTAGTGGAATGGGAAAGTGGGAGTACCCGAATAAACACACGAGATCGAACCCACACATTAAAACTAAGCACGAGAAATGATATGGTTTAGCGTCCCTTCAGCTTAATGTTGAATGTGAACTCCCGTCGGGAATTGAACCATGGTCAAAGATGTGTGCGCTTAGTTTTGAAAAGAATGCATTACAAAATTTCAAAAACTATGCCTGAGAATAATATGGTTCGATTCCCTTTGAAAGCATTGTTTTAGTTTAGCGTCCCTTCAGCTTAACGTGATATTCGAACAACCACCCGGGATTGAACCTGGGCCAGAGGTGTGTACGTCAACCATTTAGCTTAGTTTTGAAAAGAATGTATGATAACGCGTGAGAATATTAAATTCCAGAAAAGGCTTGACAGCGCCCCGACGTGGAAAGCAAACCCCACCGAGGATTGAACCAGGGCCTTCCACGTTAGAAGCATGTACGCTAACCGCTTAAATAAAAAAGAGTGCATGAATATTTGGTTAAAAGATTTACGCTATACAGATTTTGTTTTGACAATTACGTATGTGTAATGTGGTTGGTGAATCTCTTCAACTTGCAAACACATCATTTAAAGGTCGTTGTGAGTAGAAAAAAGAAATGCTTACGCGTGCTTTATCACATCTCAGTACTGTTGAAACATTCATTCATGCATTCTTTTTATCACTATAGAATGGTAGGTCAGTTACATGCTGATGCAATGGTCTCGAGTTTGACTGCAATAAAACACACATTTCAGTAACATTATTATTTTTAAAAACTTTAATTTCTAGTACACGTGTTTTAATAATGAGATTCTGAACGTCACCGCCAGGAATCAAACTCAGGACCTTTACATGAATTACTTAGTTAAGAATTTATCATGAATGTTATGATTTCCTGTTTATCAAGTGATTAAGATTTTTCTTTCTTCTTTTCTTTTGTAGTAAATTCACGCTGCTCAATTCCTTTTTTCCCATTACATATTTGTTTTACCGTACCTGTTTGTTTGTTTTCATTTTTAACCATGGCCGAATCGGGTTTTACTGTTTGTAATGAAATCACTCGTCATTATAGACGATTTATGTACGTTTATGTATTATGAGGTGTGTACGTCAACCATTTAGCTTAGTTTTGAAAAGAATGTATGATAACGCGTAAGAATATTAAATTTCAGAAAAGGCTTGACATGCCCCGACGTGGAAAGCAAACCCACCGAGGATTGAACCAGGGCCTTCCACGTCCGAACCCTGTACGCTAACCGCTTAGTCACAATAATAATAATAAAAAAATACGCTATACAGATTTTGTTTTGACAATTACGTATGTGTATCGTTAATGCTTGGTGAATCTCTTCAACTTGCAAACGCATCATTTAAAGGTCGTTGTGAGTGGAAAAAATGCTTACGCGTACTTTGTCACATCTCAGTACTGATGAAACATTCATTCATTTCATGCATTCTTTTTATCACTATAGAATGATAGGTCAGTTAAATGCTGATGTAATGGTCTCGAGTTTGACAGCAATAAAACACTCATTTCAGTAACATAATTATTTTTAAAAAAAACTGATTTCTAGTACACGTGCTTTCATAATGAGATTCTGAACGTCACCGCCAGGAATCAAACTCAGGACCTTTACATGAATTACTTAGTTAATTATTTATCATGAATGTTATGATTTCCTGTTTATCAAGTGATTAAGATTTTTCTTTCTTCTTTTCTTTTGTAGTAAATTCAAGCTGCTCAATTCCTTTTTTCCCATTACATATTTGTTTTACCGTACCTGTTTGTTTTCATTTTTAACCATGGCCGAATCGGGTTTTACTGTTCGTAATGAAATCACTCGTCATTATAGACGATTTAACATTGAAGGCAGAATGCTCGAAATTCAATTCAACGCACCGCCCGTAGGAACCGATATTATCCAATACGTGCATAACAGTTTCCAAGCAATGCTGGACCATTTATTAGTCAATGTCGACGATGAGGCGATGGTTGGTTTATCAGTAATATCACCACGGAATACCAATAAACCATTTTGGGTGAGTTTTCGCCAAGCACGAAACATGACACTGGAAACGATGTGGGCCTCGTTCGAAAGAGTTTTACAAAGTAACAATTCATTTCTCCTGCACGAGCCATTCACCGTTCATTTTCATCGTGTGGATATTCCACGTGGCTATGGCGGTTTGCGGCAAGGAGTGCTTCAAAATGAAGAATTGTTACGTTGCAAAAAAGGGATTGTACGTGTAAGAAATCAAGATTCAAGGTGTCTGGCGTACGCCCTTGTTATTGCTATTGGCCTGAAAAAATACAAGAATATAGATGTGCAACGACATAAGCAATATAAAAATCAGAGAAAATGTGTTGTGGACGATGAGGTCGATGCATTGTGTTCAAATGCAGGAGTCAATTTGGATCATGGTGCCAGTGTAAATGAAATACGACAATTTCAGGCATACCTCAAAGAATATAAAATTACAGTGTATACCAGTTTCACAGGCCATGATATCATGTACGAGGGGCCCAACGATGAAAATCGCACTCCCATAAATTTGATTTGTTTGGCTGGACACTTTGACATCATCCAATCTTTAACTGCTTGTTTTGCAACCAAGTTCTACTGTGAGGCGTGCCATAAAAAGTACAGTGAACGTAACAGACATGTGAAAAATTGTCCTGTAACGTGCTCCAAATGCTTACAGAGACCTCTATGCGACAAGAACCAAACACCGATATTGTGCAACGACTGTAATCGTCAATTTTACGGCGAAGAATGTTTTAACAATCATCGGAATGCAATATATCATCATGGCGAATCTGTATGTAGAATGGTGAAGCAATGTACTAAATGTTACAGAGTATATTCTTTTGTGCATACCGGACAACGCATTCATGACTGTAATGAGATCTTTTGTAATGTTTGTAAGAAGATTGTTCCAGGGTCACATCAATGTTTTATGCTTCCCGATCGACAATGCTTGAAACCTGGTGTTCCATCACTCATGCACGCAAAGAAAGCCTTATTGATTTTCTATGATATAGAATCTATGCAGGACAAAAATATTGATGATAATACGTATGTACACGTTCCGAATTTATTGGTTGCACAACAAGTATGTTATGCATGTGTTGAAAACAATAATATCCAGCAGTCTTGCAGTACGTGTGGTCAGCGCCAGCATATTTTCCAAGGAGAGGATCCAGTTTATAATTTTCTCCAGTACTTGCGGGAACGTCGTCCCAATATAAATAGGATTTTCTGTCTCGCTCACAACTCGAAGGGCTACGATGGACATTTCATTTTAAAGACCATGGTCGAACAATGCCAATGGAGACCTGACGTCATCTTAAATGGGACCAAGATATTGAGTTTAACCTTGAATAATCTGACGTTCATTGACTCTTTGAACTTCCTGCCTATGGCATTAAGCAAATTGTCCAAAGCGTTCAATTTACCCGCAACCAAAGGCTACTTCCCACATTTCTTCAACACCAAGGAGAATCAATCGTATATTGGACCACTTCCAGAAACGAAGTATTATGGTGCAAATGAAATGGCCGTCGAAGAGAGAAACAAGTTCATGCAGTGGTACAACGATCATCGCAATGACACGTTTGATTTTCAGAAGGAAATTCTCAAGTATTGTATTCAAGATGTCAATGTACTGCGACAAGCATGCGTATCATTTATGACGTCATTTGAAGCAGAAACCAAAGTGAATCCCTTCTTGGAGACGATCACGATTGCCAGTGCTTCCAATTTAGTATTCCGCCGGAATTTCCTCAAACCCAATACCATTGGAATTCTACCGGCACATGGCTATCGATGGAGAAGTACCCAATCGATCGCTGCAATGCAATGGCTGGCCTACATTGAAAAAAGCGAAGGAAAACAAATCTTACATGCGGCCCGACAAAAAGAAGTGTTTATTGCGGGATTCCATGTTGATGGCTACTACCAAGATCCTGAGACGTTAGAGGAGCACGTCTACGAGCATGCCGGCTGCTTTTATCACGGGTGTAAAGTGTGTATTACTACAGGCCGTAATCAGCCCATCTACGGCAATCCAGAAGACACCATGGAATTCCGTTATGAACGAACGCAACGAAAAAATGCAAGACTGCGTGAATTGGGGTACATTGTACATGAAATGTGGGAGTGCGAATTTAAACAGTTCTTAAAACAAAATCCAGCAATGGCGACGTATCTGAAGAATCACCCGTACATGAACCGTAGACCCTTAAATCCAAGAGATAGCTTTTTTGGAGGAAGGACCAATTGCGTGAAATTGTACCACCAAGTCGACGAAAAAGCAGGAGAAGTAATAAAATATTTCGATATTGTTTCGCTTTATCCTTACATAAATAAGTGTGCTAAATACCCTGTAGGACACCCTAGAATTTATCTACAGGGTGATGAAAATATACCACCAATAAATAAAGTCAACGGTCTGATCAAAATGACGATATTACCAAGTCAACATCTTTATCATGGTCTCCTGCCTTACCGATGTAACAAGAAACTACTGTTTCCACTGTGTGCTGCTTGTGCCGAAGAAATGAACCCAGACCCTACAGCAACGTGTACACACAACGATCAGGAGCGATGCCTCACTGGAACATGGGTATCATATGAAATACAGAAAGCAATAGAATTAGGATATCAACCGGTGGAAATCTTTGAAATTTGGGATTATGACATTGAACAATATGATCCCATCACGAAAACAGGTGGCTTGTTCACGGAATATATCAATACGTTTTTAAAATCGAAAATGGAAGCTTCTGGCTGGCCCAGTTCCTGTGTGACCGAAGAAGACAAATCAAAATTTATACAAACCGTCCTGGAGCGTGAAGGTATTGCATTGGATCCGACCAAAATTGAAAATAATCCTGCACGAAGAAGTTTATCTAAGCTTTGTGTGAACGCTCCATGGGGAAAGCTTTGCCAGCGTACAAACTTTAGCCAGACCACAATTATTGATCGGCCGGAAGAATTTTATGAAAAACTCACTTCCCCCGACATTAAACTCCATCAAATTGTACCCATCAATGATACGATGTTGTATGCGTTCTGGGAGTACAATGAACATGTGCCTGTTCAAAACCGAAACACCAATGTCGTGTTAGGTGCATTTACAACATGTCAGGCACGTCTGGAACTGTACAAGTATCTGGAAATGTTGCAGGAACGTGTTTTATATTTCGACACGGATTCTGTGATATTTACAGAAAAGCCCGGAGAGCCAACCATTGAACCTTCAAACGTACTTGGGATGCTTATCGGATGAGATGGAGTCTTACGGCCAACGAGCGTACATCAAGACATTTGTTAGTGGAGGGCCGAAAAATTACAGCCTAGAAATATACAATCCGGACACCAACGTCACCAGCTACATATGTAAAATTAGAGGATTTACATTAAACTACAATGCAGGACAGCAATTAAATTTCAACACGCTAAAAGAAATGATTACAAATCAATGCCGTGGACAAGTCACTATTACCATCCCCCATAAGATATGCAGGACCAAAGACCATACCATCGTCACACGCAAAGAAGAAAAAATGTACAGCATCCAGTACACAAAACGTCGATTTAAAGAACTCAATTCCTATGATACGGTTCCGTACGGGTACGTTAAAAAACAGAAGTTGGAACTGGAAAAAGAAGAAGATGAAGAAAAAACTGTAAACACCCAATGAGGCCACCATTTCTTTTTCCTTTTTTTTACCTCCTTGACCATAAAGCAGCAACACCAAGAAGAAAAAACGCAGTACCCAGAAGAGTTCATAAACCATCAACACCACCATCAGTGGAAGAAATGTAGTCATCTCGTACCCAAGGGGAACCTTGACCATAAAGGAGCAACACCAAGAAAAATGCAGTACCCAGAAGAGTTCATAAACCACCATCAGTGAAAAAAATGCTGGTCCCCGAGGAGGAAGATGAAACTAAACACATCCATCTTTTACAAGTAAGTTTTATTTCTCTCTTATCAATATTGACTCGTTTTTATTGTTTCAGAAAAAAAGAAATTCATAAAGTAATCCGTTGTTTCTTCTTTTTCTTTACAGGATACGTCTACAAGATTCGAAGATGATGACACGTGCAACATATTCATTAATTAGATCCTGTATTTATTATGTTAATCACCTTGTATGAGAAAAGCACATACCTTTCGTTAAAATACAACAAGTTGGAAAAAAATGTGTTTTATTATTTCTTGAAACCCTGAACACTTGTTTTCAAATCATGGTAATCTTGAAAATTTAAGGTGAAAAATATATCCAAGATTTTGTTTACATGATTTTGTTCGAAAAATTAATTAAAGAACTTTTAGTGTCCAAAATTTGGTTTTTAATTAGTTCAAAAAATTTATTTGAAAATATTCAAATGTGGTTTCACGAATCATGCTGACACGTTCGTAGTAAAACAAAAGTAATACGATACAACATCGGCTGACGCTTGCATTTAAATCACATGTGCGAACACACAAAAAAGTCTATCAGCATTTTATTTTAATCCACGAACGGAAACATTACACTGACAGATTTATTATCTTAAAGTATAAGTGTATTCTTTTCAAGGATCATGGTTCGAAACCCACCAAGCATGATTAAATTCGATCTCATTTAAACGGTTAGCATACACATCTTTGGTTTGAAAGACCTGAGTTCGATTCCTGGAAAAAACATTTCTTAGGATTTTTCTTTTTAGTTTTCTAAAACTTGGTTTAAATTTCTAGTTCAAAAATTTTAAGTTTAGTTCGAAAAATTTTGATTTAAAAATTTAGTTCGAAAGTTTTTAGTTTAAAATATTTTTTTCGAAAAATTTTTAATATTTTTAGTTCGAATTTTTTTGGGGGTTCGAAAATTTAATTTTTTTTTAGCTCGAAAATTTTTTTGATTTGAAAATTTGGTTCGAAAGTTTTTAGTTTAAATTTTTTTCGAAAAATTTGTTTAAATTTTTTAGTTCGAAAATTTTTTGAAATTTTAGTTTCAAAATTTTTAGTTCGAAAATTTTTTGTTTGAAAATTTTTGTTTAAATTTTTTTAGTTTTGAAATTTTTTTAGTTCGAAAAATTTTTAGTTTAAAATTTCTTGCACTCTGCGGAACCGTTTCGAAAAGAATCGGAGCAGTTTAGGTAAGAAAAATCTGGCAACACTGTTTCCATTAATGAAGCGCTTACTGAGCAATAAATCGCTTAAACTCACAACAATGTGTTATAAGAAATCTACAAGCAACAACGATGGACCCCTCTTTCACCATTGTTATTTCCAGAGACATAGGCTACTAATTCAAGGACATGATCTCCATCAAGGTAAGAAAGCTGGTAATCATCTTATCTGTCAAAGAGAATGATAATATTTAAGGTAAACTTCAGTACAATATCATGATACCAAAAAGGATTTAAGGAGGAGGTTGAACCCTCCATGGGAACTTTAAGGATAACCATAAAAGGGAACAAAATTCTAAAATCCAGGTCTAGAGTGGATCATCGTCATAGCACTCTGAATTTCTAGCATTGGGGTCGGGGGGGGGGTAAGATTATGCGACTTCTATCCTCCAATCAAAATCGTGGTACCAAAACATTCATCTTACCCGTAAAATGGAAACAAATGAGTGAGGGGTTTCCATGTAATCTGTTCACCATGTGGTAGGTCTAAAATCATGTGACTTCTATCTGCCAATCAAAATCGAGGTACCAAAGTATACACCAAAGAGAATACCTGAATTTCAAAAATCCCAGGGTCTAAGATCATGTGACCTCAGGTATCAAAGCACGCATCTTACCCGTAAAAGGGAACGATTTTTAAAAATCCCAGAGCCTAAGATCACGTGACCTCTATCAACCAATCAGAATCAGGTATCAAAACACTCATCTTAACCGTAAAAGGGAACAAATTTCAAATATCCCACAACCTAAGATCACGTGACCTCTATCAACCAATCAGCTTCGTGGTACCAAAGCATTCATCTTACCCGTAAAAGGGAACAAATTTTCAAATATCCCAGGGTGTAAGATCACGTGACAGCTGTCAACCAATCATAAGCACTCATCTAACCCGTAAAAGGAAACGAATTTAAAAAATCCAAGAGCCTAAGATCACGTGACCTCTATCAGCCAATCAGCATCGTGGTACCTAAGCATTCATCTTACCCGTAAAAGGGAACGAATTTCAAATATCCCAGGGTCTAAGATCACGTGACATCTGTCAACCAATCAGAATCAGGTATCAAAGCACACGTCCGTAAAAGGGAACGAATTTAAAAATCCCGGGTGAGGAATTTCCCCGCGGGGTGACTCATGACGTCATACCACGTGACCCGGAAATTTGAATTTCCCGCGTGGGCGGGGCCTAAAGTCACGTGACCTCTATCAACCAATCAGAATCGAGAAAATTTTTGCTGACTCGGCGAGCCATACGGGGACCACTACTACTGCCTAGATGTTGAAAGAGATCTAAACTAAACTCTAATAAAACCTCAGCTACACCTTTTCCTTTTCATAGTGTCTTTGAAAAACCAGAGAATCGACGTAGGCAATCATACTGAGGATGCCTCATCTTCGGGTCCCGATGGTTTGATTCCGGACCAGAAGTCAACGCGAGCAGACAACTGTGTTTCTTTGCTGTCTCGTCTGAGAAAGGAGCCATTTCTGGACAGGGTGTTGACATGTGATAAGAAGTGGGTCCTGTACGAAGTTCCACGATGCCATCATTATTGATTAGCATCCCATGAACCGGTTCCAAAACAGCCGAAACCAGCACTGTACCAGAAGAAGGTCCTCCTGTGTGTTTGGTGGACTTCTCGCGGTATCGTGCATCGAGAACTTCTACCAGCTGATCAGAGCATCAATGCAACTGTGTACTATCAGCAGTTGAGCCATGTTGAAGAAAAACTCAAAACTTTGGAGCCAGCACTTCTGAATCGCAAAGGGGTCCTCCTGTTACAGGACAACGCTAAGCCCCACGTGGCTAGGATGACCCGGGACACCATTCTACGGCTTGGATGGAAAACACTTGCATCCGCCATATTCCCCAGACATTGCAGCGTCCGATTATCACCAGTTTCATTCCTTGGACAATCACCTTAGAGGATGCCAGTTCAAATCCCTAATAGAGGTACAAAATGCATTTGATACCTTCTTCGCTTCACGGCCCATCAAGTTCTACCGCGATGGAATCCATGGCCTTCCAGAACGTTGGCAGAAGGTCGTCGATGCTTATGGGGACTATTTTTTATCTTGCAGGTACATCCTAGGTGACATATCGATGTTCGAAAGTGGTGGATTAAAAAGCGACAGAACTTTCTTGGTTACCTTTATAACTAACTCGTGTTGTTTCAAAGCCGAGAGAATTCCGCAATAATTTTCGAAGCATTACTTCCATTGTGACACCCATATACACACTATTATGAAGGAAAAAAATACTTTCTTAACGTGCTTTGTAATTAAGAACGTACCCTGCGAGGCTCTAACGCGCCTTCACTCGCTGGGGAATACTATGTGAATTAAATACTAAACTTTGGTACAGAAAGAAACCAACCTAGCTACTAACTTACATATACGCGCTAACAGGAAAGTTCTCAGAACAGGAATCGGAAGATGAAATCACTGAATCGAAGCATCAGAAAAAAAAAAACAATGAATGAATGAATGAATGAAAAGGCCAAAATAAAGACTTACCAAGAGGAATTTGTGAAATCTTTGATAAAAGTGGAGAAAGAAATTCTTTATCTGTATTTCACTTTTTGGTCAGCTGTCAAAAATGCAAAATGTACGGTAGTTGGCATATTACAGTCTCTCTCAAGTGCAAGGAAAAAAGGTAGCTTTGAAAGAAATTTGTTTAGATTCAAAACTAGAAAATTAGGCTCATCTACCTACGTATTAACATTTGAAACTGCAGCTGTAGCTATAGAGAAATGAATAATTGAGCTGAGTTGGTTGTCCGCGAACTCCTCCTAGAACGTTTGGCCGATCTCAACCAAACTTAGCACGCTGATACAGTATGTCGTGGTGAGTGACAACATAGATCGAAATCAAAAATCCGATGTACCATCGAGGAATAATCACCGAAAAACGCTTCCTCCTAGACCGTTTGGCCGATCTCAACCAAACTTAGCACGCTGATAGAGTATGTCGTGCTGAGTGACAACATAGATCGAAATCAAAAATCCGATGTACCATCGAGGAATAATCACCGAAAAACGCTTCCTCCTAGACCGTTTGGCCGATCTCAACCAAACTTAGCACGCTGATAGAGTATGTCGTGCTGAGTGACAACATAGGTCGAAATAAAAAATCCGATGTACCATCGAGGAATAATCACCGAAAAACGCTTCCTCCTAGACCGTTTGGCCGATCTCAACCAAACTTAGCACGCTGATACAGTATGTCGTACTGAGTGACAACATAGATCGAAATAAAAAATCCGATGTACCATCGAGGAATAATCACCGAAAAACGCTTCCTGATTACGTAGTTTAAGCTCGCTCAGCTCATTTCATTGCAATCAGGTATATCCATTGCATTCCTAGTCTAGGTATTCATTATTCTATGCTAGAGCTTAACATGTTAATTCATATGCCATTAAAATTTGTTATTTAAGTGCAAATAGCTGCATTACTGGTAGTGTAATTATTTCAATTAAGCTACATAATCCATGTAATATTTAAGCACAAATGTCTTTATAGCATTATTAAAGAAACTATTGTGTTGTTTTCCCTACACTATTTAAATTTCATTGCATACTCAAAGAATATAACGTAAATACGTTTGTTATTTGAGTACCACTTTTATATTCCAGTTGTAAAATCACTAATTTGTATATTTTTCAAGTGATATATTATTATTGGATCAACCCACAAATATATTCACCTCAACAAAAATATTAAGAATATATCTTTTAAAATTTTATTAGTCATTTTACGTGAAACCGCCATGTTAAGCACACAAGTATACTAACGTAGTGTACATTCTCGCACACTACGTACTATGCACTCGCAGACTTGTGAACTTGGACCTTTTGACGCACTAGGTAACATCAATTCCGGAAAGAAGCGTACTTTGAATATGCACTTGTATCTTTTGGACACGCCCTGAATTTCGGCCTTGCTGACTTACCACTCTTTCTGTTACTCTTTTCACTTGTACATACTCTTTTAATTCGTGGACCACAAGGAGACGATATGAATAAAGTTTTGCTTATTATTTATTTATTTATCTTTTCGCACTATGATGACAAATTCATCTGAAGAAATCTGATTCAAGCATATTTGTCAATAGAGTGATCTTGGTTTTGAGTTTTTTCGACAAGACCGATATGTTGGACTTACTTAGTATACGATGTTACACAACTTAAGTTCTCTAGGAATTGCCGCTGACATAAATTTATCAACTTAGTTTTCCACTAAGTGCAAACCATAACATACTCGTTCAAGAGTGTTCAGAGATATTTTTCAACTGTCCTGTATGCATACACACATAAACGAATACTCGCAAACGACAACCATACTATGTAAATCACCCTCAGCCAAATGATAGGAAAAAATGAGACCAGCAGAAGCAAGTCAGGCAGGTGACAGAGTGGCAAGCTGACCACTACTCCGTGTTGCATAATTAGCAGTCACACTAGACACATTTTATTTCTCACATAACAAACGTAATCCTATTTAGTTCTCGTCGCAGTATCTACTACATTAGTACAAAAATTATTAACGAAGTGTTAGTTGTATTAGCGAGTGGAAAACGTCTTTTTAAAGACATCAGAAGCTTAAAATAATAATAATAATAATAAATAAAGCTACTGGAGACATGAGTTGAACGTGCACCCAATATTCAACACAATACCGATAAAAATATTGCAACTCTACATAAAAAAGAAAGAAAAAACAAGAAAAGGAAAAAAAATGACGAACAAGATAGCACTTGGTTCCAGATGCATTGAGCTCAACATAATATTTCTTAAAATTAGGTCGCCTTTTATTCAGCTTCCCAACTATCTCAGTGAAGCACAATTGACCGAAAAATTGTGCATAATGTAGTTGTTCCATGTAAGAGTGTTTCGACAGAGAAATATAATTTATTTTATTTATTTATTTATTTTTGTATTTTTAAATTATTGAAAAAAATAATGGAAAGGTATTGTATTTGAGTGAAATACATCCATATAATTTATTAAAGTTGATATGTACGAGGATTACAACAAAACTCATGGCAACTATTTTCTGTTACAAATATAGGAACGAAGCTAGAAATTCTAAAGTATGCAAATGGAAGGTTAGTACATATGTAAAACGTTACATGTAGAGAGTTGGATGAACATACATATTCCTATCAGGAGATAGCATGAGAAAAATGAGTAGAACGAATCATTAGTTTCATACGTGTTTTAACGCGAATTACAACAATACAAACCATTACAAGTTCAATTACAATATTGCGTGAAGCCCAGAAACACATACCAATGACATCTAAAGGTCTTCGAAGTCTAAACCACACACTGCCAACAATATACCCGTGACCTCACTATGACTAAATGTTCTGACTTCACGGTTCACTGTGTGGTAATTTCTTCACGTGTTTCAAGCATGTTTCACGCAATGGTTCCGTCAGTTTTAGCACGAGGTCAAAATCGCAAGGCGATAAATCTGGCGAATATGGTAGATACGAGTATTCCCCATCCTCACCACGCGAGAAGATTCTGCACCAAACGGTTACTGATCTTGTCATCTATGGATTCCTTGGAAGACAACTTCAAAAGATTCTAGCTGCCTTCAAGGCTTTACACATAACTGTAACTGTACTTCTAATGTTAAGTACTGTTGTAGTTCGAGGTAAAACCCAAATAAAACGAACGATTAGTTCTACATATTTTTCTCGTGTTATTTCTTGATGGGGTTAAGTACGACCATCCAACTCCCTACATGTAACGTTTACATAGTAATAACTTTCCATTTGTACACTTCAGAATTTCTTGCTTCATTTCTATTTTCGTAAAACAAAATAGATGGCATGACTTTTGCGGTAAGCATCGTATAATAATAATATCAACCCGATTACTTCCATACTAACTAAACGATGACTTCCCAGAAACGGGTAGAATTTTTTCAGCTACCCAATACTTGTTTCGCGGAAAAAAGAAATTTAAAGGAAACGCCATAACCCCAACGATGGAAATTTAATTCAGTTTTGCACATGTTTCCTTTCTGGTAATTAACTTCATCGCACCCTTTAAGACAAACTGTAATACAGCTTGTTCAATGGAAAACACTGATAGGTGAGCTAGCGAAAATTTAAGATGTAATTTTCCTGTGTTATTAGGAGGATCGCTTAAGGTATCTTATTCAAAAAATACTGACTCATACCCTTTTAAAAATTTCACTTTTGTCCATAATAGGAAATAAGTAAAATTAACTAACCAAGATTTTTATTATACAGCTAAAATAGGTTTGTGAAGTGAATTGATATATTTTACAGATAGATTAGTAGTATTTTTTCAATAAGACTGTAATGAATTCACAGTTGTAGGAGTAATGTCTTCACACTCAGTGCTACTAGGTATTTTACTAACGTAGTGGCAGGAATGCTCTACCACTATTAACATATCTTCTCAAAGTACTATGAAATCAAAGGTACTACTCTAAAACACTAATTCAAACTCCAGATATCTAAACTGTTGCAATTAAGAAAGCAGGTTAGCTTTGAGTGTAGGTTAACCTCGTCGTAGATAACCTGTTGAGTGTGGGCTTGCGTTCGAAATTATACTTCGATATCTCAGATTTTTTTTTTTTTTTTAACTATGCTAACTTAATTAAATACACAAAAACGAACTTTACAACCCAGTAAAAATTGCAATCGATAATCATATGTAGATGAATAAATTTAAATACATCAACGCAGAGCTGAAGAAAATACGAAAGTAACGGGGAAGAAACGTTACTTATTCGTATGACATTTTAACATAGCGAATAATGTGGAAGAAATTAAAAGAAAATACTTTTAAGCTGTACAACGCCCTACTAGAAAGTAGCTACAGGTCATCTAATATTATACGTATCATGAGATAGAGATGTTTAAAAATGGGCGGGACACGACGCTTGCATGTAATAAAGTGTATAGAGTCGAGAAGTCTGGGAAAAGAATATCCCTGGAAAATTCAAGAAGTTGGGAGGTAACATAAAGAAGGATCTTCGGGAGAAGAATATCAATAATTAAGAGTCGATCGGCTTGATATAGGATAGGTTTTCTCATTTCTTTTGTTCTTCTGTAGCGAATAGCCTGTGGATTCCTTAATCCACGACTTTTATTATTGTTGTTATCATCGATTAGATTTTAGTCATGATAAAAATACCCTAAGCCATTTAAAAATCTACTCTGTCAGGTGTCAAAAATTTATTAAAACTAAAATATAATAAATCAACAACATGAGATCAATAAATTACAAGTCTAAAAATCAGTAAGTAACAAATAAGATTTTGGACGGACTAGAATATCTATAGTACTTGTTCAGCAAGTCGGTACTTTCATCCTTTAAACCAGACAATGTTCCAACCATATCAGTTACACTTCATTACTGCGTTAGGTGGTACAAGATGTGGCTTACATACACGTGAGTATGATTTATTGAAACCATATACATAATTGTGTCGAAATTCGATGCACATACGAAAATATTTCTCAATTATTTCAATGATCCAGATTCCACTAAGTGCTGTTGAATGGTGAATACGTGTGCTTTCATGTAGCAATTCCAATCACTGGTACTTCGATGTTACGGTACTTCCTGTCACTCAAACCACTACAATTGTGGATTATTCCTCCTCCTTTAAGGCATAACACCACCTTTCTTGAGATTCTGCATCAATATCTTATTATAATCATGGACCATTTTGTAAACTTTGCCTTTCAGTGGTTCGTAGTCAGTTTCTGCTTTTTTCGAAGCACTGAATTCCTCCATGGCAAAATTATTTTGTTCCAATTGAGCCCATTTTTTCTCCAGATTACTTAACTGAGCGTACGTCTCGTTCTCGCTCAACTGTCTCTGAAATGGTATAAAGAGAAATCATTCAAACTCCTTTATCTAAAGACACATTACACATAAAAATGTAGGACAATCGAATAATGTTTAATGCCATTGACAAACAATAATTCATCACGTTAATACTATAACTGAACTTGGAAATCGGATTTTTTTGGATAAATGTGTCATTAGTCACATTACTAACCTGGTATGCTAAAATCAGATATTGCTCAAAAATTCTTCAAGGGATCCTGTAAAAATTAAGAATATTGAAATGTCAAGTGAACACCGTGATAAAGGTGAAACTAGATTAGTTGAGACGATCACTAGAAGTAGGCCATTGTTGGTAAAGATTCTTAACCTTATCTTTCGGATCGTAATTTTAGTTATTTGGATAGTTCTCAGTCTAAACTTTGCCTTAGATATCTCTCCCTGTACTCTTTATGTCGGGAATCTCTTTTTTTGTGTAGGGGGGCGCGGTGGCTCAGTGGTAGAGCGTTCACCTCTGGTGCTTGGGGTCCCGGGTTCGATCCCAGCCTCCGCCAAGTGAACTTTGTGGTGGACGAACACCGTGCTCGTGGGTTTTCTCGGGGTTCTCCCGTTTCCTCCCACTTTCTTCATTCCACCATTTCACTCATCTCTCATCATCACCGTCTCCTTTAGCCTAGCCGGCATAACCGTGGGACGTAAAACTTAAAGATTTCTTTTTTTGTGTAACAACTGGACAAATGAGTTTTCTTCACATTTTCTGATGTTTTCCGTTTTGACGAAATTTTCCTATCATATCACCCCTCAATAGGAAGTAAGAATACGGAAAACTGCAGATTACCTTCTCTAGGATTCAATCTAGAGACATGGACGAGATCAAAGCCTTCAAAAAATTTCAAAAGCGTTTTACTCATCACTACTAAATTTCAGATGCCTAGGTTGTAATAATATTCAAGTGACGAACTGGTGAATATTGAAACTACGTTTTACATCGTAATATGCTCTTCAGTTCTTAAGGTACAAAAATGCTACTAAATTTATATAATTCATAATTCTAAAACCTTCAACTACTAAAATTTACAATTCATTAAGTGTTATTCAACGACAACTGGAAGGTACTCAATATGACTCAAACTTACTGAGATTCTTATATAGTAGGGTGGATAGAAAAAAGTTTTTTTCGAAATCGATAACGGCTCACACGGAAAAAGTTGCCCACCCATAACAGTAGTTCACTGAATTTTTTTCACATTTTTCAGACAATGTCTTCCGGAGCCGCAATCGGCCTAAAGTTTTGAAAAAGTCAACATAGGCAACACGCATTACACAATATGTAGACAGTCTGTTTTATCTTCCAATACGGTTCGGAAATAGCATATTTCACTACGTAATCGTTCTTCAACTTTATGTGCTATACTGACATCACCAATATGTGCAGTTCTTTGCTTATTTTAACCATAAAATGGCTTAAAATAACCCAGAGTTCAAACGAAGATATGACTGCACATCTTGCTTCACTCACTCACCTACCCAGTGGACAATAAACATATTGTTAAGGTCTAAAGTTTAGATGAGGAAATATTGTTTCGACTCAAAAGTGGGAATATTTTTCCTGTACAGCAGTCTTGCTCGAATGAAGCAGTCTCTTTCTTAAAATCCATATTTCTTCTCGGGGCCACAGTAACTCTTTGTTCCATCCTTTCCACCGCCTGGATATGACATGGAAATTCCGTTATCGATGTAGCTGAGGCTACTGCACTTTTGATGGTTTCTTCTACTTCTTACGATGTAAGTGCTTTAGTCAAAGGCTGGTCAGTGACTTTCACGGAGGACTAGCTTATCATATTATAATCAGTTTCAAAGTTAATGTCAGGCACGACAAACTCTCAAATGGATTTCTTGGGTGGCATAGAGCAGGCCCTTTTTACTCGTCTCCATCCAAGAGTCCGAATAACTTGAGAAGAGTCGGTGATCATCGCCAGCAACATATTTTCTTCAGGTTATCCAGTAAAATTGCTGACGAAAGCTGACCGATCTTCCACACGTGTCGCACCCCGTCACTGCAAGAAGGATGACGTCGAATCACAAACTACATCGTTGTGTAGACCTTCACAATGAATTTGACAAGCCAAACTAAAGAAGGACTAGACTACTCTTTGCTTATGTAGAAGCACAGGATGCGGCATGTCGCCGTCAGCTAACGGGAATGATTCACGCCAGATATATACGAAGGCCAAATATATGCAAAAATCTAATATGCCGGCATCATCATAGAAAACAATCGTTCCTCATTTTTATGATACTGAACAAAGCAGTAATTTTCTTTCTATGCGGTATCGTCATCACTAATTTAGCACTAATTTTTGGCATAGTTTAAAAAATTAGTGCTGTTAAACAAAAAGGATCTGGGTGTGGCTAGCGTGAACCTATCCCCACCCACTCAACCAATTGAGATTAAACCTGTATACAAAGTTAGTGTTAAATTAGTGCCGACAATAACGCATAAAAAGAAAATTAGTGCCATGATCAGAAGGCCAAATACTCGGAATATACTCGGAAATATTTAATGGCGGCATCATCAAAGAAAACAATCGATCCTCATTTTCACTATATTAGATTTTCGAATATATTTGGCTTTCTGATAATGACACTAATTTTATTTTCTTGCGTTATTGTTAGTACCTCGAATATATTGTTTTATGTGTTATCGTTAGCACTTCGATTGTTTTCTTTGATGATACTGCCATATTAGATTTTCGACTAAAATTTTCCTTCTGATAATGGCCATATTAGATTATATATGCGTTACCGTTAGCAACTCGATTGTTTTCTTTGATGATGCCGTCATATTAGATTTTCGCATATATTTGGCCTTCTGATAATAGCAGTAGTTTTATTTTTATGCCTTATCGTTAGCACCTCGTTCTGGGTGGGCGGAGCACGACGTGCAGTCACCTCCTTGTTTGAGCTCTGGGTTATTTTAAGCCATTTTATGGTTAAAATAAGCAAAGAACTGCACATATTGGTGATATCACTACAGCACATAAAATTGGAAAACGATTACATAGAGAAATATGCTACTTCCGAACCGTATTGGAATTAAAAACAGACTGTCTACATATTGTGTAATGCATGTCGCCTATGTTGACTTTTCCAAAGTTTTAGGCCGATTGCGGCATCGGAAGACATTGTCCGAAAAATGTGAAAAAAATTCAGTGAACTACTGTTATGGGTGGGTAACTTTTCCCGTGTGAGCCGTTATCGATTTCGAAACAAAGTTTTTTCGATCCACCCTATTATATAGGCCTACTACACTGCAGAGAACTAAAATTCGCAATAAGCGTAAGATTTAAGTCAACTTTGTTTTTCCTCTACATAGTAAGGAACGTATTAGCAGTTATTTATTCACTCACACTGAACACATTTTAGCACACTTTTCTCTAAACATGTAAGGCAAACCTCCTGCAAGAAGATACTATCTCAGGCACGTGAATATATAATTTCAAGGTGAATACGTAACTTTCTGACAATCTATACAATATACTTTGTGAATAATTTGTAATTAAGATGATAAACGACAATACTAATATACTGTAAGTTATCCTCTTTTGGTACAATAATTGCTTGCAAGTATTACTGTTAAAACGATACTTATGCGAAAAGACATAATTTTTCGAATTTCACAATTATAACGCACACAGAATAATTGAAACTGCACTATGGACAATATTTCAGAAAACAACAAAAATGGTTGCTCTTCCGTTTTTTTAACGTAAATGCAAAAGTTTAGGCTCGATTTTTCTCAGTAACGTTACACAATTTAAGAAAATTGGGTACAATAAACTTACTCACTATGTCAAGAAAATGAGTGACTACTTCAAACTGCAAACAAACTAATAAATAAATAAATTTACTGTAGTTTGAGGTGTTGCTGCAAAATTATGGGGTATTATTAAATTAACACACTAGTACAGATGTTCAATTCATTCAAATATATTTTACTGCAACCTTAAATTTTGTATTAGGCAAAATACAAAATAAACGTATCATCCGTTACAATTCACAACAATTCGAATTGACTGATAAAGAGGAAAAATCTGTAGATTATAAAGAAAATTATATATTTTTATATATATTTATGTCGCAGCGTATTTTGTCACATGAAAACAGTATATTACATACTTACTGATGGACCTAAGGTGATTATAATTCTTAAATTACACTTAGGAATGCATCTAAATATTTATTGATGCTGAAATTTTTAGTGGGAACTCCCACCTTCATCAGCACTGCTCTCTTTTCCTTAAAAAAAAAAAAAAAAAAAAAAAAAAAACTGATGAACACTGCTCTTTCACTCATGGCTTCCATTATATAATGAAACATCGTTTTAGGTATGGTTAAGGTATGAAAACAAATTATAGTGCATGATGCTTTATGCAAACACATAATTATACCATGATGGATATAATAGCTTTAAATACACTAATGTTCCTGTCCCAATCATTTATTGGGCCTTTTTTTAACCAGCATAGTTATACTTGTCGATAAAAGGCTGAAAAAACTAAACAAGAGGAAAATACTTAGTAAATAGTTTTGAAACTTAAAAGGAACTTACCTTTATATTTTCATACTGAACTTCAACAACTTGCAAAGCATTCAATGTCATTGCTTTTTGCTGTTCCAATTTCTCTCGCTCCTCCGTCAACTGAACACGTTTCTCTTCAGCTTGATTTCGCATCGAATCCAAATCAGAAAATACATGCATTTCGTTTTTCATATCCTCTATTTTCTGTTTAAGTCCTTGCATTTCTACACGAATTTTCTCTTCCAAAGCTTCCACCTGTTGCCAGAAAATTCATATAAATTACATTTCCAATTCAAAATATTATTCATTTCATAAAATAACTTCCTGTATCCCACAAGGTACGATTTTTTGCATTCTGATGTGTTTAAACTTACTTTTCAAGTGCATAAACATTTCGAACATTCTGTTGCAGATTGTTCAGATAAACATCTAAACACTACACTTATAATGTATCCTAAAAGGAATTCTGGATTTCAGTCTTTCCCAAATAAAATATGAACAGACACATATAAAGGCAACCTAGAGGCTTCATATTAATCTATGGACAATGTTAAATAGTTTCCTTGAGCTGCTTAATAATAACTAATTTATATATTACAATTTCATCTGCATGATGTATCAAATAATTATGATTATTTCCAGAAGTTTGTTTGTTTTTCAAAAATTTTGACGCGTTAACAACTCTTTCAGAATTTTCCCGAGATATTTCATATATTCGTAAATCTCTATTAGCATTTTTGGACGTAGTATTCTTTCCATCTGCTACAGCTGCAACATTACAAACTCATATAGTTCTTAGATTTTTACCTTATTTTTATTTATTTATTTATTTCGTCCATACTCTACACTATACACAGTGTTTTATAACTCGAGACTGCAAAATATCTGAGAAAATAAGCATTGGATGAAAAAATCTAAATTAAATGTTATTTTTGACGGAAAAATTCATCTATGATAGAACTAACCGTCTGGGGGCGAGGTGGGGCGTAACTTTAAAAATCTTAAATGGGAACCCCCACTTTTTTTATTCGGAGTCTATGGTGGTGGTGGGGGGGGAGGATTAGTAAATTTTTAGTCTGAACTTTCGATTCGTGATAGATGGCGCTGCAATCAGTGGAAACTAGTTTCACTCAGGTTTCTTCAATAAGGAGCTTCCATATTTCATTCCAGAATAAATCTGCGATAAGCAGTACCAATCTTTAGTTTTTAAACGTTTTCCGAACTCGTGGAAAGTGAGGTGAAAGATTATCCCGTATTCGGAGTGAATTCAGGTAATTTAAATGTGGCAGTGCAGTAATTAGGTGCAGTCTGCGATGACAATCGTAGTTCACTACCAAGCATTTTACCAGCTGAATAACTCCGTAGTCATGAAACTACGAAAACTAGTATGCAGTTCAAAACAAATGAAGTAACTAAACGAATGTAGTAAAAAAATATCCAATTGAATGTTGTCAATACTACATAAATGTGACGTAAAATACACTACAAAAGTAATACAAAATAAACAATTAAGCTACTGATACACAAACTTCTTGATTAACATTTAGATTAATATTTTTCTCAATTAAAGAAGTGACTGTCAAATGTTTAAAAAAAAATCGGATAACTTCTAAGATACCGTAAAGCGTGGACCACGGAGAGATGCAGTTGATAAAATGCGTAGCAGTTATTGCACACTGCAGCTAATTACAATGCCACATTTGAATTACCTGTATTCATGTCGAATGCAGGGCAATTTTCCACGACACGTATCACGAGTCGAGAAAACGTTTAAGACAAGAGATTGGTACTGCTTATTGCAATTTTTTTCTTTTTCTTTTTTTTTTTTTTTTTTTTGAATGATACGTATGGTGTTAATATTACTTACTCTTTAGTTTTTATTTAATATTCTGCAAACACTTTTTTACTCCTAACTTCCTTAGCATGAAAATATTACATGATTACAATGTGCGAGCTTACACTTATTATTTTCTAATAACAACAGTTCATTCAAATTTTTTGCCAAAGGATTTAAAAACAAAACTGAACGTTCAAGTATCAGACGCTCAATAGTTAATTCTAAGTATTTATTTTAACAATAAAACAATAAGCTACAGTGAAAAATTATGTGCAAATATTGTATTCTGATCGGGTTTACACATCTGTATAAAATTTCAGTGTTCTGGTTAGTAAAGAAGTGCATGAAATTGAAATTGCAAGATTTAACTCTAACAAACATAAAAGTAATCTAATGACAACACTGAAAAAAAAAAAAAGTATATTGTACGCTGGACTCCTCACAGCTTTTCTTCTTTTTTTTTAATTTTGCTTTCCTCCCTACCTCTTCCCCTTATCTATCTGATGAAGCATATTCGCGAAAGAGCATATAGACGACTTAATTTCAGTGCATGTAGTTGTATTTTCACTATTTTCTGGAAAGTAATGAATTAAGGAGTTTGGATTACCAAAACTCTTTTATACGTTATTGTCCGTGTGCCTGTACATTCATCTGAGAAAAAAAAAGAAAAAACTCGGAAATCTATTGATGGATCAGGATGTAGAGGGTCCAAAGTTAAGAATCGAATTACTTGGTGAAGATCGTATTCAAAAACCAGAAGAGGTGCTTTACCGAGCGAAGTAGCTCAAGTGGTAGAGCATTGGCTTCGCATTCGGGAGGTCGTGGGTTCGAATCCCGCTGCCGACCATCCCGACTGAGGTTTTCCAGGGTTTCCCTCAGTCCTACCAGGCAAATGCCGGGGTGGTACCTACTAAACAGGCCCTGGCCGATACCTTCCCAAATCCTTTCCATTGTTGTTGTTGTTGTTGTTGGATATCCAGTGTAAAATGGCCTCGGAGCTGTATCTGGTGATTGTTAAATAAATAAATAAATAAATAAATAAAATCAACCATTTCCGGTTTCAACGTTGATCACTATAGAGCAAAAACGGTTATGGATAGTGACGAGCGGTTTCCTGCAATCGATTAAACGTCTCAAGAATAAATTTTATCTCCATTTTAACTCTCTACTAAAACCAAACGTCAAGAAATTCATTAGAATTTCCTGTTTCAATATTGATTTACATAGAGCAAAAACGATAAGAGACAGAGAGAACGATTTTTAGAATCTATTCAGCGTTCTAAGAATAGATATTATCACTTTTATCCCTCTATTCAAACTGTAAGTGGCAGAAATATCTCTACTAAAACCGGAAGTGGTAAAAATCTTAACTGACTGAGAAAATATCACGTCATACAAACCAAACTCCTTCATATGGTGTGCACGTGACACTGCTATTTGTTGTTTATATATATACATCTAAGAACGTAGAAACGCGTAACTGATTCGGCAGCGTGAGACTCGGAGCCTGATGACTGATCCATGCCCAATTACACTACTGAGTAAGCAAATTAATTAGGATCTTAAGCTTCTCTTGTATTGTAACGCTCGTTTATTTCGGTAACCACAGGCCGTTGCGTAAATCCTTTTGCACCTCGTACAGGGGAAAATCTTCTTTACAACATATATATATAAAAAAAAAAACACGAAATCAATGAGTCTCAAGTTTGGCTTCCCCTTTACGAACCTAATTTTGCCTTTAGATGAAACCACTGGAAGAGCACAATAGAATTTCCAATAGTAACTCGAAACAGGATCTCTCAATTAGATTATAACTAATATAACACTATACTTAACTTTAAAGAGAAAGCAATAGATTTAATAATGCGCCAAACTCAATACCTTTTGCAAGTTTATGTTCAATTGCTGCCGTTCCTTTGTAAGGCTTTCAACAGTCCTTTTGGATTTCTCCAGCTCACTCTCTTTAAATGCTAAATTCTCTTTCATCACAGAGAAGTCTTCCAGACTGAAAATGTAAAACAAGAACGTTTTCCATGACTACTTTTACTCTTATATCTTAATATAAAATTTACACAGAAACTTCATTTATGCAAAGCAATGATTCTAGCAAATAACTGTGTAAAAGAAATCCGTATGGTCAATATTTTAAAATACACCTCAACAAAAAAGACGTTCTAGATACAAATTAATGGATTTATTTTGCAGTTTAAACCATTCACAGGGTAAATTATTTCTACCTAGATATTCTTAATTTATTAATTATACAGTTCTTAATTTATTAACGAGATATATATTGGACTTACAAGGCTTACAACATCCAATTTTAATCAATCATATAAGCAAGTGTAAGAATCCGGTTTCTAATGCTGCGTTCATCAGGGTAAGACATGAGTAGATTTAGGACTTTTACCTTAATCCTGTACTTAAAACTGGTGAAGCTTTATATATGAGATCTGTTTGGAGCTACTATGAAATATATAAATAAATTTTATTGTATTTATAAATACCTATTTTGTTAGTTTGTGTCTACGAATTCTTATATTGAAAAACAACCTTTATAAAAGGTTATTTCTCACACAATGTCTGGGAGCTTTACGCAAATCAGACCGCAATAACGTAACTATTGACGATACTTCTATAGGTATGTACTGTCCTGTTTCTCTCGTTCACTATCGACAACGCGATCCTCCGACTTTCACGTCACCAAGAAATTTAATTGGCGATTCTCCCGGCGGGAGCTCATATGGTTCGGATTCCACGTTAATTAACAGGTCCCATTTCATATGGCCTCGCTGCTGAAGGAGACGTTAAACTCAAAATCAACTCAACTCAATTGGTGATTCCTCCAATAATAAAGCATATCCATCCGTGACCCCTGATGTGGAGCAAATACATAGGAGATTTAGAAGTGCGTGCATATAATTACAGTAGAGAAGTGTTCTAGTGTTACAATTTATTTTCTAGCGAATTAACACAATCAAATGACACATTTTAAAAGGCAATCCACGCATTGCAACTAAAATAATAAATCAAATCTTATTACAAATAGAAGAACTTTATTTCTGGACTTATGCACAGCAAAAGATTGTATCTAGCGACATCAGTTTAAGAGGCAGCCTACACATTTGAGTTTGGTCTGCAACATTGATCCAGAAAGTTTTTTTGAAGTCTTCAGTTTAGGGAGATGTGCTCTGCGAAGATAAGTTAATAAAATAATTCGTCTCAAAGGACACAAATGACACGGAATTGAGGTGTAAACTATGATGGTGATAGTGGTTAAGGATGGGCGCAAAGTAACTTCCTGTTTTGAATTGTGAATTTCTATTGATGTTAAGTGTAGATAGTAATTAAAGTTATCTTGTTTTATAGACTAAAGTATGCCATTTCCCCCCCCCCCCTATTTTTTCCTGATCCTGTGGAGCTTTTGTTGTTCCTTTGAAGCCACAGAGATGCAAGGACAATTAAACATTGAGAAGAGAGACAGAATTGCAGCAAGATTTGAGGTGTGGCAGTCTGTAATTTAGGTCCAACGGTGTGGAGGGGTCAACATGAGAGACAAGCTGTTCTGGTTGTAAAAACAATTAAAAATTGCTACAGAAAATTAATGACTACCGGAAGTGTTGAGGACATTAAGAAATCAAGTAGGCCCTCGACTTCGGTATCAGAGGAAAAGGTGGCCACAGTGAATAGATGCTCGAGCGAAGCTATTCAAAATCAACACGGCAGACTGGAAAAGAAAGTGGCATTGCAGACCATGGAACCCTCATTATGTCCAAAGGTTGTATCCAGATGATTGCTGAATTTTATGAAATGACGCTCGCATGGCATCAAGATCATTCACACCTGTTTGAAAAAATTCTGTGGAGTAATGAAGCTGTGTTTCATGTAGGAAATTCGTTAATCGTCATAATAGCCATTACTAGGCAGAAGGTGACCCCAAAGAGACGATCCAAAAAATGCAGGGCAAGCCGAAAGTGACAATGGTGTGGATTACCTTCTTCCCGCATTATAGGACCCTCTCTGTTGAAAGACACTGCGAATGCTGAAAGATACTAGGAATGTTAGAAAATTTTGTATAGCCTACAATTTCTGAATGGGACGAGTCACATGAACTGTTATTTATACAAGATGGAGCTCCCCCTCATTACGCCTTGCCTGTAAGACAATGGCTTGATGAACGTTTCGCGAGACGCTGAACAGGTTGCCGGGGTCCCACAGAATGGTCAGCGCGAAGTCCAGATCTTACCCATGTAATTTCTTTTTATGTGGGTGGGCTATGGAAGAAGTGTATCGCAGCCTCTTGGTGAGCTTGAGAATAAGATCCGTGAGGTTATAAGTGGTATTCCTGCTGAGGTATTGAGGAAAGTCGTAGCACATGTATTTGTTCGTTTAAGACAGTGTCTAGGAAATACTGGAGCACCCATTGAGATGTAACTTTTGAAAGTATAATGGAATATAATAAACTAATACATGTGTGCAAAAAATTGAGTTTATACCTTCAATATTTTAGGGAGGAGGAAATACTAAAAATATGGAGTTATGTTCCGCTCACCCTGTATATTTCTTTGTGGTAGTAGAATATCCATATGCATATATGTTCTCTGAGGAGCTGATAACACGTCAAGAATCAACCACCATAAAAATTACATAATTTGTTCAAAGTGGACTTGTATGGTACGCGATATTGAAATTATATTATATCACGATAATATAGATAGAACTTTAGTTCAAGGAAGTGATTGGAATGTTGTATATCATTATAGTTTTAATATAAGTTCGTATTCCAAATTATCTTAAACAACAGCACGATGAAATTAGGCAGTCATTTCTTACGAGATCCTAATTGCAATTTCTATCTTATTCAGGAATTTCTTTTGATATAGTCACTAAACAGCATATTATTTCTTTGCAGTACAAAATAATCACTTCGATTTTTGATTAGCAGCAATATATTGACTTAGCAGTTAAAGTGGCCTATGGTTAAAGTGTTTTATTTACGTAGAAATATTTATTTACTCAATGATAATAAGTAATTTATTTCTTCGTGATAAGAAAAATATATATGATTTTAATATGAGTGTAAATGAATTAATGATTTATCGAATAGTTGAATTACATTTCAAGATAATTGATTCGTGGAAATATATGTAAAGCTATTTACTTAAGATTTGGCCGCTGCAAAGTATACCAGCACCTATGATTAACTTAGTATTTTATATTTGATATATTCTGATTTCTTGTACAATTAATTTTTGAATGGATTTTACGCACTTTAGATATACCAGCGAAGAAATGTAAGCATGCTGTACTTTTTCTGAATTATTCTGCAATGTTTCAAATGTCTTGGAAAAGAATTGCATATGTAGCTTAATCTTGTTAATTTCAAATTTTGATAATTGCTTAAGTATAATTTCCTGATATCTGTTAAAAAATACAAAAAGCCGAATTTATTTACGTTAATGAAATGTCACTGTAGAAATAATATTTTTCTTTGAAGAAGCTAGAAACAGTTTTAGTGATACGAGGGTCACTACGAAAGTTTTGAGATACGTATTGTTGTGGCACAGTATTTGAATTCCAACAATTGCGTTCGGTAGTGGTATCCAGAGCGAAGAAGCGAAGCAAGTATCAACTCGCCTCGCTTATCGGCGTGGCCATATCCCCTTCACTTGTTTGTTGATGTGAGCAGTATTCGGCTGTCTAGAATGGAGCTCGAAAGGGAACATTTTCGGGCAATGATCTTTTACGACTTCAAAAGTGGTTTGAACGAGACACAAAGCCTTGACCATTTGTAGGGAGCATTTGGGGACCTTGCTCCTTCCCGTGCTACAATTTTTCGGTGGTTTGGTAAATTCAGAAGAGGCCGGACATCGCTTAAAGATGAAAAGAGAGCTAGACGTTCGGCAACAGCTGTGTCAGATGAAAACATTGCCGCTCTGGAACAAATGATTCCAGAAAATCCCCGAACAACTTTCAAGGACATTGAATCTACAGTGAACATTGGATCGCCAGCAGTAACAAAAATTCTTCATGATCATCTTCGGCTCAGGAAGGTTTCATCTCGTTGGGTGCCTCACACTTTGACTGAACAGCAGAAGCGCATGCGTGTGGAATGGTGTGAAGAAATGCTTGCAAGATTTGATGGAGGCAATTCTCGATGCGTCTCTAACATTGTTGCTGGTAATGAGACTTGGATCTATCAATTTGACCCTGAAAATAAACGCCAGTCTTCAGTTTGAATCTTTCCAGACGAAAATCCACCCACGAAAGTGAAGCGACCGCGAAGTGTGGGGAAGAAGATGGTAGCAACTTTTTTCTCCAAATCTGGCCGTGTTGCAACTGTTCCACTTGAAGAACAAAGAACTGTTACTGCTCAGTGGTACACCACTGTTTGCCTAACAAAAGTGTTCCAGAAGCTTCGGGAACGGCGTCCAAGAACAGGATTGCGTGGGATCCTGCTTCATCATGACAACGCGTCCACACACACGGTCAACATCACAATTCAGTTTTTAGAATCTACGGAGGTCAAACTTATGACTCATCCGCCGTATAGCCCTGACCTGGCCCCTTGTGATCTTTTTCTGTTCCCCAGGATCAAAGATCGCATGCATGGGAAAAGATTTTGCAGCCCTGAAGAAGCTGTAGTGGCTTACGAGAATGAACTTTCAATACTTGAAGAAAAAGACTGGCAACACTGCTTCCAAAAATGGTTTTCGAGGATGCAAAAGTGTGTACAGTGTAATGGTGAATACTTTGAGAAAATGTAAGTGTTAAATTGATTTTAAGTATGTAAGTTATTTCACATCTCAAAACTTTCGTAGTAACCCTCGTATATTATGCATTTTTAATCTGATATTCTTTTCACTACAATAATAGAGAGTCCACACAGTTATGAGCGTACCTTAAGTGGAAATATATATATATATATATATATATATATATATATATATATATATATATATATATATATATATATATATATATAGAGAGAGAGAGAGAGAGAGAGAGAGAGAGAGAGAGAGAGAGAGATTAAAGTTCCGCGCTGATTTCGGATTTGGTTAACTTCAATATCATAATTACTGTTGTGATTGGACAACACAGTGTCTACCTTGCGGACATTTATTCAGGAAACGGATTGATAAGCACAGTAATTAACGCACTGTCATGGATAGCCGGAAACCCAGGTTCGAATTTCGGTCCAGTTGTGCATCTTTTCACTCTTTCTGTATCATAGAATTCATACTTACAGAGGAACTAGTGTAATATAATATCAGTTATTTCTGCCATTTATCCATATAATAGTACTGACACCAGATTACCATGTACTTAAAATTTGAAATAACTTTCTTTCACAGTCCGAAACAGAAATTAATTTGGTGAAAGCACTTTATTAACTGCCAATGCTTTTTAATATACTTTTCTTAATACCATACAAATGGTTACTTAAAGCAAGCAAAATTCGAAGGAATATACGTAAAAACTTTAGATACACAGTACTAAATCGCTTATTTAGGCCTGACTCTGCTACGCTGCCAAATGTACTCTGGAAGATGAAGTTTAGGTGCCGCAATGAGTATTTCTCTCTCTACTTACGCTCCACATACTACAGTCCTGCTGCATAGTTCTTCGGTTGTCAACAAAGGATAATTGTATAAACTTTGTATTTTTTATATAATTATTCCTTTTAGTGAATGTAAGAATACAAAATTATCAACTTTACCTTGGTAAATGACCAACATGCAATAAGTTATTGCTCATTTGTTGAAGAAGGGTAACAATAGATGATTCCAACTCCGCTGCGCGCTTTGTTTCCTGTTCAAAGATTTGTTCAAATGTGGCCAAAAATTCCTCCATGGTCTCTTCCCTCTTTCTCAATTCACGATATTTCTGATGTCTTTCACTTTGATTGTCCTCTAAATCCTGGAATTAATATACAGTTGTCGGAATTTAGACTAATCTTCTTTTACACTGAAATTAACACATTGCAAAGAAAACTCTAAACGCAAAATATATCATTAAATTCAGTATTAGCAGAGAAAAATTAACACTACTCAATTATCTAGCACCACTAACTTACCATCTATGAGACAAAAGCTTACGAAATATAAGAGGCGATCAACTGAAACCCGTTCAGTAGTCATAATTCATGGAATAAATTTTATTTCGAGCGGAAACTTGTACACTATCTAGAGGCATCTATGGTTAGCGTGCAGTAAAAATGTTGTTCAGAAGAAGTCACCATGAGCGTTGAGATACTTGTCCCACTGTGTCACTAACTTACAAATGCCGTCCATGTAA